>NC_065529.1:23218618-23243707 GCF_006386435.1 Epinephelus moara
TGTGTATTGTGTACATAACAGAGCGTAATACGAATTAAAATTGTAATTTCCAATAGTGAAAAGCAAAATTTATGTGCTTTACTAAATTTACACAAGCACTACGAGTGGTCAGGAGCAGGAGTAGATTTTGTTAGTAGCTACGAAAAGATCGGAGCTACTAAAATATTGATGAATGCGGACATGCATGTAAATTTCCATCTGTGAACAGTTTACACACAAATTCCTTCTGCTCACGTTTCATGAATGAGACCCAATGAGTTTAGTGAAGCTAACCTATGTCATCCAATAGATCTATATAAATTTGCATTAGCCTTTGTGAAATACATAGAGGTGACAAGACAGACAAATATCTCAATATGTGTCTTTACTATTGAGGTAAGGTGTATTCAGTTGAAAGTAAATAGGCTACAGTGTATACAAGCAAGTGACAGCACACCTTCCCTGAAGGTACAGACCCAATACATAATATTACACATTATGTTTCATATTGTGATCATAGTTTTAGATGATCAGTGTCTGAGTAGTGTGAAATATGAAAGAAAGATGTGTGACTTGACTATGCTGTTGCTCATAATGACAAGCACTACATTCATCCGCTGCCTGTGCTACGGTGCTTTCCTTCTGATGATGAGTGATGATGTAAAATTATAATAGATTCCTTTTCAGTCAGATGATGACTGATGTTTTATTATCAACTTTAAAACAAAGCTAATGCAATTTTCTCACAATGAAAAACTTCCAAATATAACAAACAAGATCAGGAGTTTACATCTGTGCTAGCAGTTATGTCAGGCTGTTCACAGATTTGAGCGGAACGCTAACATCAGCATGCTAGAATGCTCACAATGACAATGCTCATATGTTGATGCAGCATGGCATTGTAGGTTTCGGAAAACCACGAATACCTTACATTTGCACGTTATATATGTGGCATATTAACATTTCTAACGTGACGAAGTATATGAGCTGACTTGACCTGAAAATGGAGAGGATGGTGGTTTGTGTGACACCTAGGCGAGATGCTGCCAAACTGCAGGCCAGTGCAGACAACTCTTCAAGACAAACAAAGCCGATCATGTTTTAGTGTCCTGTTGCTGATTTTCCAGTGGCTTAAGGGTCAGGGTAAGGGATAGCCACCAAGCATGGGTGTTTTTTGGCAAACCTTTTCCACCGGGAACAGTGCCACAAAAGCCTTAGGTTTAGGGTTACCAAGTATCTAGCGGTGATTGTGCCCCAAGAACTGGGTATTTTAAGCCAAAACATAATCTTTTTCTTACAATAACCAAGTGATTTTTGTGCCTAAACCCAACCACACATATCAAGGAAACGTACAGTGTCAGCAATTTTTCTGCTGATTGGGTTGGCTGATGTTTAGCAAGCTTAACGCCGTATCGGTTTAGCGCCTTAGCAAATTTTTGCTAATTAGCACTGAACGGGAGTACCACTAAGGCTGACAGGAATGCTGCTAGTTATGCAGGTATTTGGTCATGAGCAAATTATTGGATAAAGTAGAACTGTGACCTGGTGGTGGAGCCAGATAAAGTTGAGGGAAAACCAAAGTTTAAATTCTCTCTGAAGCTTTCATGGTGATTCATCTGATATTTCTTGAGATCATTCAGTCAAAACCACAAAGGTCAGTCTTATGGTGGTGTTAGAGGAAACGTCAGGGGATCACCAGACCATTAGGATTGATTTTCTGGGGGCCATGAATGCCTATACCAGATGTCCGGGCAATCCATTAAATAGATTTTTTGGTCCGGACCAAAGTGGTGGACTGAACAACACTGCTATCCCTAAAGCCACGCTGCTAATGTGGCAAAGAGGAGCCTATATTGTTCTTTATGTGCCCTACTGTTTATCACACAATCACGACACACACAGTCATATTGACTTACCGGACTTACCATTGTCGAATGCCAGGAACGTGGCCTCATACACGTTGTTCTTGACGTACATGGACTCTCGGTCCAGCAGGGCCATGGTGGTGATCTGACCATTGGTCCTGTTAATCTTAAGCCAGTTAGCTGGGTCTGACAGCTTGGAGTACCTGTGCACAAACACAAAGACGGCGAGAAAGCCAGATACTTCATTAAATTCAAACACAAACACACAGAAACAAATTCCACACATTAATTTTTGCAGCCAACTGTTAGTCGAATTCCAGCAGCTCTAAATCTTTTATTTGCGGATCCAAAGTACCCATTAACAGGTAAAATGTTCATTACCATAATAAGCAACACCAGCCAAGCACCTTTGAAATATTACAGTGACATGGAGAACAGAACATATGTTCAGCGAGCTTATCATAGCAGCAGCTCATTAGCATGAAGACCGATGAAAACCTGAACCCATATGCAGAACAGCCAAGCAGCGCTCTTAACAACTTCACTGCTCTTTGTACCCACACAGCAACTCTCATCGCTGTCATCGGTCAATACGTCAGCGGAGTGGAAAGTGACAACTGCAATTAAAGTCGATAAATCCCATTAACAACTATGACAAGTCTAAACAGCAAACCGAGTGGAGGAAGCGCTTCATTCTCAGGTTTAATGAGAAGTAGTTAATTGCAGACAAGCGAGAAGTCTCACCTGTAGGTAGATGGTCATCATGTCACCACAATGACAGGAGGTGAGAGACACAAGTAGACGGAGAGAAAAAGCACGAGAGAGATCAGAGGTGGTTTTCTGAATTTAAGCATGGTCGGTAGAAAACGTGATGAGGGGGAAAGGGGGCTTAATTAAAGCAGTGCGTTGGAGGCTGACAGTGGTTAGCCAGAGCCTCGCAGGCATGGAGACAACTAATTCCACCTCCAGCTGAAGACACACACACTCCTGCGCTGGTACACATTAAGCAAACAGACAGACAGACAGATCTTTTACATTTTCTTCTTGGGAGAATAAAATAAACAAATGAAAATAAATCTAATTTCTAGTGAAAGAGCTTGTCATGCAGCGTTAGTCAGGATCTGATGTTACCCTGCAGGTTAGATTCTGGTGTTTTGCATGTCATGCCTGGCACTCTGATCCCCTTCCTGTGCCAACAAGATGTCACCTCCTGCTGTCTTCATGTGCAGCTGGCAGAGCAAAGTGTCTTACAATACTGATGACTGCCGTAACCCTTATCCCTTAATGTTCTGTTTGGGGTCCTGGAGACTCTGGGTCCTTTTTTAACAGCTCAAAAACACACCTTACATTATTGTTTCATCAGCTATGATAGTTTGTGAACTGATGACAGAAAAAGAAATGATGCATTAACTCTGGCGTCTCAGAGACCCAGCTATAAAATATGGTTAAACAGATTTTATATTCTCTATCTTTGTGATAGGTACTGACACCAACTGATAATTTTATTCAGCACTTCTGCCAAATTCCAAATAAGTCTATTTGGATTTCTGTTTTAGAGTTTTATAGCAATTCATTACCATCAAACTGAGTCAAGTTTGCAGCAAAGAGAAGGGTTAAACAGGGCTCCTGCAGCTTAAGGCAAGATGTAAGACTTTTTCAGACATTTTCTTAATACCACTTGGAATGAGACCAATTTCCCAATAACCAAAACTGAAGAGGAAAAAAACATGAACCAACATCAATTACTGAGGGTGAGGGACAATTTTTTCCAAATGTGTATTGTAACATAAAACAAGACTTTTTTGGCTGGGTAATATGTGGTGTTTTCTGGCAAGGTTTTCTTTTGGGCAATTTTGACGTTCTCACTTTGCATGTGGGATTCCATGGCCTTGATTGCCATTGTTTAAAAACTTTTTTGCACAAAATACACAGAGCCTTTTAAGCATTGCCTCATACAGGTTTCAGACATGCTGTGAAAATCTTGGTCAAATAGACACTTTTTGTTAAATTTGCACTTACACATGTCAACTAGAGTAGAATGACAGATAGAGTAGCTAGCAGACAGTAGATCCTGGAAACAAAATGTGAGTGTTGTTGGTTCCACTATCCTGATCTACATGATGTGAGAGGTATTCAGGAAATTATTTCAAAAAGTTTATTTTGAGATATTACAATGCAATGTCAGAAAAGAAACTCATAAAATCCTACTTCCCACGTCTTAGAATTTTTAAGACTGAAGATTGGTTTAAGACATTTTCATACCAATCGAGGCCTTACTTTTAGATGAATGAATTCAATATATTTTTAAAGACTTTTCAAGGATCTGCGGAAACCCTGGGTACAACTCCAATACTTTTTTACATATTGGGAATAAGATAATGAGGAAAAACAGTGATATATGTGGTAAATAGTTTTTGGAAATGTTAAATGTGGTTTTGCTAGTGCTGTTATTATTTTTACACCTGCGACAGAAGAGTCTGTGGGACCCCAACAAGTGAGGAATTGAAGCCAAAATGATCAAAACACAAAGGTTAATCCAAAGCATAACCAAATTAATTTATCTTAAACTTACTATCAATTCAACATTAAAGGGCAAGTCACTGATTCTAACACAAGTCCTGCGGGGGGGATTGACACAAGTGGTCATTTAGGATGTGTGCAGCATCTAATGAAAGATACTGTTGAGTGGCATTTAACTAGAACCCACCATTACTGGAGCTGGGCCCGTACTTGGGACTAAACTTTTAAGAAGGCACCAGGTGCTGTAAAACATACATAACAGTTAACACTGTGCATGAACACATCCTGTGTAGACACGGCCTTAAGACTGAAACTGCTGCTCTATCAGAGTGCTGCCTGTGCTCTGCGGGCTGTGTAGACATTGTGTAAATGTCAGGATGTCTCGGCCTATGCTCCCTCGATTTTGACCAGTCTTTATTTAATCTGTCTCTTGTGAGTCTCCCAACTTCATGGAAATGCAATACTAATTTGCTGGAGTACCCTTTGATCCTACACCCAAGCCCTAACCGTAGATTCTTAGAAGTGTGGAGCAACCAACATGACCTCACATCACAAAGAATGACCGCACTCCACGGGGCTAATATTCTAATACTAATAAGAAGAGAAAAAAAAAACACACACACACACACACACACACACACACACACACAAATTAGCTCATGCTGCCACTTAAATCACATCTAAAAGTTAAATCAGCTGGCAAAAGCACTCCGTCTCACATCATCTTCTCTTCTCCAGAGAGAGGAAAAAAGCAAGAAATTCAGAAATATAAAAAAAAAACCCCGAAGCTGGCTCTTCTCCCATCTCATCCACTGCTCACGCACAAGCCTTACACTCATCCTCTGTGGGTGCTCGTGTGCATGTTCGCGTGCGTTTTGTGAGCCTACGGCTCTGCATTTCTCTGTCTTTTGTGTGAGCTTCAGTGAGGGTTCAAGCGAGGTCACCTAAAGGGAATACAGCAGCAGCAGAGATGAGGGTGTCTGAGCATGAGCTGAGCGTCTGCTGGCAAGCTGCTTTGGAGAAGACAGCAGCTCTGAGCTCCCATCAATAACAGACACACAGACTGACAGAGAAGAAAGTGACAGGGTCAGCGGGAGTGAGAGGGAGGGAGGGATGAGAGAAAAGAGAGTAAAAGAGGAGTTACTTCTCTCAAAGGGCAGGGGAGCTCAGTCCACTTAGTTTGCATGACATGTCTTTTTAGGGAGAGAAACCTGAGATGTGGATATTGCTCACTCCTCTGTACAGTGTATGAGAACATCTCCCACTACCTCCCTCGCTATCAATTCAGTAACATTTCCACTGGGTTCCTCCGTGGAAGAGGCCGTCTCACTGACATTAAGAAAAATCAATCTCTCTCGTTGGAGCTGGCTATGGAGTGGAACGATGCCGCTGGACCTCAGTGGGCATGTGGGAGTTTCTGTCACACAGGGTCGATGCCTGGATGGCACAATGCCCGCTGTGTGTCACCCCAGTTAGGAAGGATGGAGCGGGGGATCAATGAGCAGGAAGAGAAGAAGATAGGGATCTAAGGAGGGCAGACAGACAGTGTCCAACTCATTACGGGATGACCTCTTCACACCAGTCGCCTGGCAACGGGGAAGTAACTGGAGCTCGGTCTGTGGGCGGAAGGTCGGTTGAGAATGTCACATAAGAGGGATAAGCTGCAGAGAAACTGCTTAAACACTGATGACACACAGATTGAAAGAGAGTTACATATCCAGTAGAAGACAGGGCAGACAAAATAAAGGAAATGCCTCGCTATAGAGTCATCTTTGGCCCTCTGCGGGGCTTCAGTCCTCTGTTGGAACACTGTAAGGTGAATCCTTAACTGTAAATGTATTCAAGAATCTTCATTTTCATTTAAAGAAATGGCAGAACAGATGGTGGTTCAACATAGATTGAGAATGCAGTAGGCAGCGTGAGCAACGAGTGTCACCTACAGAAACTAGTAAACATAAATCAAATACAATTGATGTCAACATCCTCAAGTATGAAGAATCTAAGGAGACTTTATTACATGGAGCAAATAATATATTAAAGCTCCAAAAACCCACACATATAAGAAGGTAGAGTTTTCTTCAACATGCTTTTTATATTAACTGATTCTTCTTCTCCTCATATCCTTATTAAATTACAGTGATTTTAATTTGTGCATGAGGTAATTTTGTTTCCTTTATTGCTTTATCATTCATGTCACTTAATGTAATTAGTTTCCATTAATGTTTTATGCATTAACTTATACTTTATATAGAGGCATCTGGAAACTAGATTAGAAAAAATCTGATATGTTAAAATGTATTGCACAATATATAACTGATTATATGTTAAGTGTAAAGGGCTGCTGTTAGTGACAAACCCACAGAGAAATATCACCCGACTACAGTTGCCCCTGATGTTGTTTAGCGAGGTTGATGAGAGTAGCTGGTGAAGATAGTGAAGCTAAAATGTTAGATATTTCCTTCAGGAGTCAGTGGAGACCAAAACAGAGCTAACAGGATGGTGAATATTAGACTTACGTTGATGAGATAGACACAAACATGACTCCAGATGAATGCTAATGTTGCTCTGTGTCTGCTGGATGTGTAAATTAGCAACTGTTTGCCATGTTACAGCTTGTTTTTACTTCCCCCAAGCGGCCAAAAAAATCAATTGATGCATCTTTAAAGTTAATTCCAATAGGATTTGGGCATTTCAGGTGAAGGTGCTGTCATAATATGCTAATCAGGACGTCCAAGGTGTCCTTGTTGTGTCAGTTGACACTGATTTATTACATTCAGGAAATAATGCCTCAGTTCCATTACATGGTTCGGCTCGATTCGACTCGGCTCGACTCATATTTGGTACCAGGTCCTTTTCTCCATTTAATCCAATTTGTTTTTCACTGTGGACAGCACTCCCTCAATGTAGGCAATTCTCAGCTGATCACCATAGCAACACTATGCTAATCCCTTCATTGGCCACCAATGCACTTTGTCACTTGTAAAGCACAGTGAGCTATGTGGTTTTTCTACCATTTTTTAAAATCTGGGAAGAGTGAATAAAAAAAATTGCGGTCACTATTGATGGTAGCTTGGCTGGTGGGTTTGTGCAGATTCCCCTGTGTTGTGCAAGTATCCATTCTCTCTGACCAATCAGTGGTCTGCAGTGTTTTAACCCCACCTTCCAGTATCGGCACAGCTCACTTGAAACCTTGACTGAGCTGGTATCAAAAAAAGTACCAGGTACTATCCACAGCTTTTCCTAATGGAAAACCAAAAGCAAGTCGAGTTGAGTGGAGCCGTGAAGTACCATGCAGTGGAAATGCATAAGTAAAATCCTCTATAATATGGTGTGCTTCAAAGTACCTGACAATCTGGTGGATGAAGTGGTCAGGGTCCTGAGCGGCAAACACAGTGAGAGTGGTCCCTGCCGGCACACCCTCTTCAAAGCGTATCATCTTGGGGTTGACGGGGAAGACAGGCGGCTCGTTCACATCCTGAACCGAAATGGTGACTCCCGCTGTGGACTGAAGCGAGGACTGGATGCCGCTAGCCAGGTGGGCTTGGTTGGAAACCACCACAGTCAGCATGAAGGCACGATTCATCTCAAAATCCACCGGCTAGAGAAGAAACGAGGAGGTGGGAGAGAGGAGACAGAGAGAGAGAAGGGAGGGAAGTGAGTGTAGCTGATTGCAAGATTAGCTCTAACTGAGTTCCAATTTGAGAAATGACATATAATTCAGTGAAAACAATGTGAGACCAAAGTACTCAGCCATCCACATCTGGCACTTCAGAGCAGGTGGAAACATACAAGATGCAGTGTTGAATAATAATAGAGAACAAAGCTAAGTAGCAGATGTCAGGGTGTGTGTAGGGAAGGCAAATATACAGCTTCATTTTCACCTTGACCACTGTCAGCATGCCCTCATTGGTGATGGGGTTGGTACGGATGGTGAAGTGTCCAGACGGGTCTCCGCTGACGATGCGGTAGACGGCATTCCAGTTGGGACTGTGGGGCTGA
This sequence comes from Epinephelus moara, assembly GCF_006386435.1. Classification (NCBI taxonomy): domain Eukaryota; kingdom Metazoa; phylum Chordata; class Actinopteri; order Perciformes; family Serranidae; genus Epinephelus; species Epinephelus moara. The sequence goes on from NC_065529.1 coordinate 23,226,982, forward strand.
TCCCTGTCCACCACTGTCAGGTTGGTCACCACCACGTTCACCTTGTTCTCTGGCACCTCCCCTGAAAACTACAGAGCAGGAGGGAGGGAGGAGGTAAAGGAGAGGGAGGGGAGAGGAGGTGACAGCAGGGAGGATGGGAGAGATAACATTATGCTGATGTTGGCTCCAGCGGTCGGCTAATGCACGTTAATAAGTTGATTTATTGAGATTCTTAACATTTGCTTGTGTCATCATCAATCTTTTAGCATTTTCCATAACTGTTATTATGAAAACAAACTACTTTTAGGTCCAAGCCAAAAACACTCATTACACTGAAAGTGGTTGAAAAACAAATAGGGGAGAAATTAGAAAGGAGAGGAAGACAGAAGGAGATGCATTTGTTTAAATGTGGATAATAGAGAATCATATCTTCCATTATGTTAATGCTGTCCCTTATTCTACGCCATGTCTGCTCGTATGAAACTATTATTTGAACTAATGGATTTGTTCAATTAAGTGTTTACCCATTTAATTTAGATTCTGTGCATTCACCAAATCTAGGTCTTAATAAGCAATTAGATAAGTACTGTAATTAAGGCAGCGGTAGGAATAATCTTTGGCTAATGATCTTCATTATATTGCAATCTGAAACAACTCCCCTCTGAACTAACTCTGGAAGAAACTTGGTTACAGCTGCAGAGCCTAAAGAAGAATTTACAGCACAATAGGATACATGTCCTTCTCTTTAGGGATTTATCTGGCTACAGAGGGATGGGCACTCGAAGGTACACACACACACACACACACACACACACACATCCCCGCTAAAAGCTCTCATTGTCAGACGATAATCCGTGTTTCCTCTTGTGAAGCGTTAACTTGTTTATGGGGTGTGTCTGCCAGCTGCTGTTCACTTTAATGGCTTCATAATCGTGGGATTGAAGCAGCGTCCAAACCGCCCCGATTCCTCCCTTCCTCCTCTCCCCCTCCCTCCCTCCTTGCCCCCTTTTTTCTCCTATCCCCTGCAGTACGACCACGCTGATAAGCACAGAACAAATTAAATATGCACTCTCAGTCTCTTGTGTGTGGGCTCCTCCATTTCATTTTCACCCCGAGCTTTAGCAACAAACACCAGCACAAACCTTCCAAGCTTGTTGGGCTGCGCTGTCAGACAGCCAAATGGAATATGCACTCTCAGAGGCACACACAATGGCGCTGACTGTAGGGGAGGACGCTTCCAAAATGGCCACTCTCTCTAAAATGCAATGTGGACCCACTGATAAGCCACTAGAGACACAGAATTCCAGTTTCTGAAGGATTCTGTAGTTACTAATACGTGGGGGGAAAGAGCAGGGCAAATAAGATTCAGTTGAATGTAATCATTAAACCAAATCTCTGCCGACTTTGCCAGTGAATATAAATCTGAAATGAGACAAAAATAAAAAGACTCATTAAACTTTAATATGAGTTGCTATCTCACAAAAAGTTGTTGACAGTATTACAGATTCTGGCTTTACTGGGCTTTATATATAAACTTAATGTGCCTCGCCTATTTAAACATTCAACAAGGAGAACTTTATAGGAGAAAAAAAACGGAGCAACAGTGTGAGTTTGTTTAGTAACTTTAGGTGAAGCTGCTATGGCCACAGGTGTCTTAAGTTAAAGGTATAGTTTGAAGGATTTTCCCTAACAATGTACTGACTAGCCCCCAGCCAATAAGAGGTGAGGTAAGGTCGGGATTTCACAAAAAGGTAGATACCAGGTGCCAGACTCTAAGCAGGAAAGAGGAAGCTATTAAAATCGCAGACACAGTTGAAAAAAAAAATGCAAATACAGCGAGGTGAAATCAGAAGTTCACACTAAAAAAAGTGAATCTGGGGCTGAATTTCACTTTCAGTTTCACTGGTGAACACTGAAGGAGAGGATGGGGATAAAAAAGGAGACGCAGACTTGGCCTGTTTCCTGTTGGACCGATAGATACCAGCAGTTAGCCTTGTTAGGTTGTTAAAGTATCGGCTTTCCCATTACAACAAATGTAACATTCCTACAATAGTAGAGTAGCTTGCAGTGTATGTGGGAGGGGCCAGATTTGAAAGTTGTGTTTTAACCATCCCTGCATAGTATACCTTTGAGGGATAATGGTGGATGCTAAAACAAGTAGAGGTGGAAATCACAAACCAATTTTTTTAAGTGTTTAGTTCAGTTCATAGTCACTAGCGATGTTGTGTGTTCATTTCTTTAATTAACTAAGTAATCGCGTCACCGTTTAAATGCATTTCAGATCACCATTTATACTGAGACATTCATTACTATAGTGTGGTGGTACGTACAGTCTGATTCTAACTCAAGCTAATGCCCTGAGTTCAGTATAAAATGACTCCATACAAGCACTGTTTATAAGTTTTACGGCTCAGCAGCTAATTATTTGCAACAATAATGACATTACGATTATTTCTGTGGTTTTTGCAATTGATTAATAATATGCTTTGAGCCCCCAGGAAGTGTGCTTGGCTTTGAAGCCAATTTTTGCAGTGGCCAAACAGTGGAATTACACCACCATGTGATGCCCTGCGGCCCAAAAAAACTTTTTCCCATTGATTTACATAGCGACAGAGACGTCTGTAAATTGGGAGTACGTTATATTTGAGTGTCACAACCAGTCAAAATTTGATCTGTTTGGTCCGATAACATTTATAAAGTTTAGAAGAGCCGCAGGATTGAATTATTTTATCCCCATTAAAGTTAGCAGAGTGCTAAACCGGCTCAGCCAGCGGAAGTCTCTGGTGCGCTTGCTTTATAGACCACTAATTTTATATGCGGCTGTTGTTTTTGGCTTCACGTGCCACTAAGCAACTTTCATAGGAATTAACAAGGCCCTGCCTCGAACACTGAATCTAGTTCTCTTTATACATCCATGAGCTGAGCTAACGACTGTATTGTCAGTCACCACTGAGCTTCTGATTCAGTCAGTGACTACAGTGATTGAGTATAGTCACAGTACCACCAGTGGTTGTTGACCCTGGGAAGAAAAGGACTTTTATAACTTCACCATTCAAAGCACAAGTATCTTCACCTTCAAATTATGCCAGGGTTTTATTTCATAGAACTTTGACGTGTCAATAGATCACAAGTGTATGAAGGTCAGCACGACACAAAACCCATCTAATACAGGGTCACTTATACCTGATCACTTGTAATTATTGCTTTTCATGTTTGAAACTGTCTATAAACCCAACTAGCCTTCACACATTTGCGCTGGAGTCCAGCCGAGGAAAATCAGCAGGGGTGCAGTGCAGACCCCAAATCATCTTAGAAAATAAATCTGCATCGAGGTGCTCTGCCCTGCAGCAGAAATCCACGGTCTTCTTACCAAAAACTGACTCAGCAAATGAAAATGTTCCACGTTAGACAGCGGAGCTATGGTTCAAACAGACTAAACGAGCTCTTCCTTTCCTTCATGGGGTGTTGAGAACAACACCAAATGGTAATGACAGCTTTACATACGAATAAATGTCCCAAAACAGACTCCTCCTAATATCAGACTGCCATCGGTCCACTTAAGATGGCTGTTATGTCTTCACTATATAGGGTAATAAAGATACAGCCACTGGCAACAGGCGTCTACCCTCACTCTCATTTTTCATATTATACGGACATATCAAGCTGTTTTTCCTAGCAGTCTGCTCTTTTTTTGTAAACACAAATCAGAGTCAAGGAGTGGGTAGCAGGGGAAAGTGGTGAATAATCTCTGGCACGCCAACTCCTTCAGCTATTAAGAAGCTGCAGCTCTACAGGTGAATCACAAATACTGTAGCGCTCTATTCAGATCTGTAAGCCTGTGTGGCTGGGAGCTCAAGCTTTCAACCCCACAAGTCTCCCAAGCAACTCTCCTGCTCCTCATCACTGCTCGGTGAATGAAAAACCACTGGGTACACTTTAGCAGGGCTGTGATACACTTGATTTGATACTTTGATTAGATAGATTGTTGCAAGTACCGTCGTCCTTTTGTTTATCACATAATGACGAACATAGCACTAACATTGCACATTAAGGCCCATGTGGTGAAATGAATAAAACATTTGGCTTTTTTTTTTTTTTAAAATTAGATGCTATATATCAGCTTGGTTTACGCCCCCGCAAGCAATTTCACTTAATTAGCGCGCTTATGTTTTCTCTCTATGCCTCCCATAGAGAGCAATGAATTCTTCTCGCGTCTGTCATGCACAAATAATTACTGAACTGCTCCGAGTCTAGTTGCTTGTGTGGGAAGCAAAACAAAAAGAAGAGATTGACAAAGCAGCAGAAATGGCATCTGGTGGAGAACAATTTCTTTGCTGTGGATGTTCATGCGAGAGTGCGTGGCTGTTGGTGTCTCAGTGAAGGACATGCAGCAGGAACACATTTTCATTCATTTTCACTCATTACCACCTTTGAGTCACGCACCAAAATGTGGTCAACTGCTCCTTTACTGACACGCTCAGGCAAATCTGCAGCCATTTACTCAGGAGGGTTGCAGGGAAAGTAATAAGGCCCTGAAGAGCTGACAAACATTTATCACAGCGTGTGTGACCATACATCACTGTGCACTGTATATGTCAAGGACAATGTACAATGTGTTTTTTTTTTGTGTCTACTGAAGCGCAGCATGTCCATTTGCTGGCTGCCACGAGGACTCTGGTCCAGCGCTCCTCCCCGGTGAAGAGCGGTGACGGAGCCAGCACCAAAGACGGGGGGGCAGAGCAGTTCTGAGCAGAGCGGCAGCCTTTTTCGGTGAGCTCTACCCCTGACAGCTGGGGAGCTCTTATCAGAGCATGCGGCTGGAACTGTACTGGCATGCACGCTGACGACGGGCCCCGCCGAGGAGACAGGGATCACAGTGTGTGACGCTGACACACTGCTCGCTCTGCCTCTGAGCTCGGCTGCAGACAGCATCTGTCTCTCTCTGGAATCTCAGAAATCCAAGCAGCTACAATCCTGTAGGTCTGTCAGGCTGCGGTCAGCATTTGATTGTGTTGTATGGCCAAGCTGAGAGCAGAGAGTACAAGCAATACATGGGGCATGAATGCATACGTGCACGGCATTCACACTCACCATAACAGATGTGTTTTCAGTTGCTGTTCCCTCATCAATAACCTTTCAACCCTGACTCTCAAACATGAACAACTCCCTACCTAACCGCAAACACTGCCATAGAAAAGCAGGCCAGCGTGGCTTCCTGTCAAACCAGTGTAGAGGTATCAGGGACCGGGGCCAGATGTCTGTAGACAAACCCTGGCCATCAGAGGCCCCGCTGGCAGGGAAAGCATAGAGAGCAAAGGAGGGAAGCGTACACCTCCCGTCTGCAAAACTGATCTCGATCTCACTTTCAGTCGCCGTACCCTCCTCTGCCTCTCCGTATGTTGTTCTTGCACAGTGTTTCTTTATCTGTCACCGTGTTTTTTTTTTATTCTTAATATAACTGTTTTTATCCTGCATCTTTGTCAGCTGTTATATTTGCATTCCCTTCATCTCAATATTCTCTGAAAACATATTTCAGTTGAGCTACTATTGCGTGATTGTTGTCTTTGACAGGGACCAGATAACGCATTTTCTAATAATATCTGAGAGCAGACTTTCCCATGGAGGCCTGTGTAACCTGTTCTGCCTGAGAATAATATACCATTATGTGCTATATGAAGGATAATGGCTCTGTGGGACAGTGGGGCAGCATATTGGCAATAGACACAAGAAGGTATAAAAATTTAATATCATGATTGTAGTGACCAAAATGTTGATGTTGCACAGTATTTACCGTGCATTTTTCAAAGCACCATAATCAAACATGGTTTCAATGATGATTAAAATCTGACAACATAATACTAACCACGAGGAAATTCACTGCAGTTTATCATGAAACCAGTAATCGTTCCATCCCTACATAGCAGCTAAATAGGCAGTTGTTAAAAAGACAGATCCAGGGTCAAGTCCTGCGGAGGAGCAGCTGTTGAATAAATGGTTATGACAGCCACCAAATATGTGAACCAGGAGAAGGCTGATGATTTTGATGAGGATAAACAAAGTTTAGGACTCACTGTTCTGACTGTCAGCTCCGGGGGATTGTCGTTAATGTCGGTGATGCTGATAAGAGCTGTGGCTGTGTTGGACAAGCCAAAGTTCAAGTTGCCCTCCATGTCAGTGGCCTGGACGATGATGGTATACTGGGACACTTTCTGTGAAAAGAAGTAGAAAACACACTGGGTGACTGGTGCATCAAAGGCTGCAACAAACCTGGACACATGACTCTAACAAAAAAAATGAATATTTCTGTCATGTGACAATGATAAAGTGAGTCATATGAACGTGTGAATGAATGAGTGAATGCATGAAATCTCCCCAACAACTAGCCATGCTTGCACATCTTCCCTTCTTTCTGCTCACTCACTGGAACAGAACAACTGGAGTCTGTTAGAGCACCTTATTTGCTCAACAGCAGATAGTAAATGTTGCACACGCACACACACACACACACACACACACACACACACACACACACACGAAGACACACACAAAGTTGCAGGGAGGGAGCACTGTGTTGGTAAAAGGCCCATCCATTATTGCCTAAAAGTCTTGGCTTTCCGCTGTGGGAACAGACCAGGATCATCACTCATTTTAATGGAGGCGCCGCCACTTTAAGATGCGCCACAGTGCTGCAGATAATACCAGGAGGTGAATGGGCCTTATTTAGTCCAGTTACAGTGAGGGGGAGTTGACCCACAGTGTACTGCAGCACACACCGCAATATTACAGCACCATGACAAGAAACACCATCAAATGTTAGGCTTTGTTTAGACACAACCCAAAAAAACCCCAAAGAAGCAGAGAGAAAGTGCATCCACATCCCAACATGTGACACTGTCCATGGTGCTCAAAGTTCAGTCTGTCCCCAGACTCGCCACTGCAAAGACGACTGTGTGTGTGTGTGTGTGTGTGTGTGCCTCTTTCCTGACAGTATAAGCCTCTCTGCTTTGTGGTCTCTTTCTCTTCCTATTAATCCATTTGGCTCCAACCTCCACTGTGCCAGAGCAAAGCGAGGGAGAGAGAGACTGGACGTCAAGGACAGGCCAGCATTCGGCACATGGGGATTGCTGCTTTGTTAAGCATCCACAGCGCGTCCTACCAATGGTCTAATGTTTGTTTGCTGCTAGGCTAGTTTGGTCATGTGTGGGTCGCGCTTTCTAACGACTTGACAGCCAGCGGCATTGATGTCTGGGACTGCCTGGAGGAACCAGAACAAACCCGGGCAGAGGTCTTGTAGGTAAAGATGGGGGAGTTACTGCTTCCTGCTCTGATGGCTGCTTCTTTGCTGTTTTATGTCTTTGAGTCATGGCTTTTCTTCTTTTTTTCTCTCCTCTGGTTTATTCTGTTCTCTTTGTTAACTCAAATTCTGTGCTTCTTTTGATCTCTCGCTATCTTTCTGATGGCATCTTGGTCGCTCAATTTTCTCCGCCTGTCTGTTCTCTATCCGTCTATCTTTCTGTGTGTCTTTCTGCCAGTCTCTGTGTATCTCTATATCTCCTTTCTCACTCCCACTCTTTTTTTTCAGTCGTGAAGGATGCAGTTGATTGTCAGATCAGTCAAACCATTGAGGCCAGTTAAAAAAACACTCAGCTGTAGTCATTTAGCATCCCTCCAAGTCATTATGAACAGCACAGACATGTTAATCTGCACCGAACCAGCCCTATTAATGAAAACTCAATACTGGCTGCCCTTTATTAGACTCATAATGAAATATCAATACCATCTCCCCTCATAGAGCGCTTCGGTAAATAGAGCCTCCAATGAATGTGTCTCTCTGCAGACTCATTTAGATCCAGTCACATACATCAATCTAGAAATAGCACCAGATGGCTGTACGAAGCTAATAGGCTCGAGCTTTGATGGACGCCTTTTTCTTTGGTCAGGTGAGGAGAAATGACTGGAGCTGAGCCAGCAGGTGGAGCTCTCACACAGTTTGAGATGTAGATGCAGGATGCGCCCCATCCTGCAGGGTTATATCACTCATCCGAGGGTAGTTGTGAGTTTATGGCCCTTCTAGTGCACACATACACATCCGCTAACGCTCCAGTGAGTGGGAACAGGTGGGACACTCAGACTCTTACACCGGGTATACACGTGCACGAGCACGCCAAACATACACACAGAGCCAAGCACACTCTGCTGTCCAAAAGTGGCTGCCCGAACAAGCCAGTAAAGGGCTCTCTAATGAGTCCTATAGAAGTGCTGAACAGAAAATCTCTCTGTTAGATTAGAGTCCAGCGCTGGCAGGAAATATAGCTTCTTGTCTCACGCCCAGCAGCAACAGCCCAAACTCCCCCACAGGCCTTGAGCCTCACGGACTTAATCTGTGGAAGCTGAAAGCCATCGGAGGCCACAGAAACACCTGTACACAGAGCTACGCCAACAATAAACCTCAGTCCCTCTTTTTCACAGCGACCAAATTAGGTCGTTTACCATCCAGGAGACTGAAGAAAGAAAATGGCTTCAGGCTATCAATGTTAGCTACTCGACAAGTTAAGCCAAGCAGCAGACAGGACAGGTGGAAAAAGCTGGCTGCTCATGGCTGGTAAGCAAATGGACTTGTTCTCCAGTGAGACTTTGTTAGCAAGTAGGGGAAATAATGGACTGAAACATGTAAGGCGATGTCGAACAAGAAAATAGAGAGAAGTGGTTTTCTGCCAAAACACGTACAGTGGTGAATTAATTATACCTGAGTGTGCTTTTTCACTTGGCGTGCCGAAAAGGACCACTCAGAGTGGGTAAAGAGGGGGAGGCCAGGCGAGTGAGAGACGTGCTTTTACTCGTGTCATTTGTGGATTGAGTTCCGGCCTGCCAGGCTCCTAGTGGCCACAGTCATTAGCTTGTCACTTACAATCTGTCTCAAATGGCCCAGTACTGGTGGCTAAAACTGTAGAGATCAGCTCCCTTCCTTGTTCTGACTCTCTCTACCTCAGTGACCCTCAGTGTCAGTGACCCCCCCCCACCACTGCTTCAGCTCAGCTCACCTGGGATCGCTTCAATTAAACTTCCTCGATTTGATTTGATGCCATTCGATTCCATTTAATCAGGCTTTAATTTAGCTCAGTTTAGTTACACATACAATTAAAAGCTGCGAAGTACTTGCAGTTGAGGGATTCTGACAGTAAAATACACGTGTTGTTTTTGACATTTTCGACATCTTTTTCCAGTCAGTACCAAAAATATGCAGAGAGTTCTGTTTTGTCTCAATCTTCATCATCCACCCCTCTCTTCATCGCTCCCAGGGATGTGTCTCAGGTTGGGTTGAGGACACAAACAACTCAATACTTGTTTGAAAAGAACACACGCCAGCGCACTGTTCTCTGAAAGCTTTTCTCTGAATCCCATTGTAGAGAGACTTGCTCAGATACGTAAATCTGAGATGTAAACTCAGAATCCACTTGATTAGATACGCCTCCACATTTACGCAAACAGCTCAGAGTCACATACTGGATAAATAAAGGCTGTGAGTCACATATGAATAAAACTGCTAGAATAAAACATGCAGACTGGGCAAGAAGTTTAGTTAATCGGCCAACTGAGCATTACGATACAACGGACATGATGAAGCAGATATGAGCATGATGAACATGCTGCTGCCAGACATGCTGGCTTCAGTTGAAAGAAAGGGAAATGTCAGTAATGAGGATGTGATGTCGGCAAGATTGTGCAGTCACTCAAATGACATCTTAGGGAGAAGAGAGACAAGCAGTGCCTGTAAATCTTCTAATATGGGTTATGTAGAAATTTAACCCTTCTGATGTACAGAAACAGGAACAGAGACTGCAGCTAGTCCCTCTGAGAGATTGTACTGAGGGACAGTGGTGCTTTGAACTAAATTCTAAGTTCATGGCAACCCATCCAATAGTTAAGAGACATTTCACTTTTTAGTGAAATGTCTCAAGCAAAAAGTCAACCTCATGGTGAAGCTAGACGATTAACATTATCGCTGATTATCACTAATATATTTAGGATACAATGTCTGGGGACCATGAACGTCTTCAGCAAATTTTGTGCTGATACTTTAAGAAGATATTGAAGTATTTCACGAGATAAGTGAAAAATTTTACCTCTTAGGGGAAATGTCACAGTTTCACCAAAGTCATAAGGATTTAAACTTTGAGTACAACTGCACCAACTTTCATTACAATCCATCCAGTCATTTTCAAGACATTTCAGTGGTAGCCTGACGACTGATTGACAGACTGCCCAACATCACCATCTCCAGAGCCATACTGCTAGTATCGCTAAAGAAAGAGAGCAACATCTTCCGAAACTTACTGGACGAAACTTTTATTGTGAGTCTACGTTTTCCCAATTCAAGGATGTAAAGAACGTCTATAATCCAATGAGACTTAAAGGACATCTGAACTCCAAATTAATGAGTATCAATCATCTCGCTAACAAGGTGACAAAACCATTGTGTTTGTATGAAGCTAAGTAGGTTCAATCAAGAAAACTTTTTCTATGCTACATCCATTCACAATTTTCTCTCTATCACCCATCAGCTTACTATGGGTGTTCCCTCTCCTGGTTAGCCAATCAAACATTGCCACGATCTCCTTCAGCCAAACTTTCAATCTGTTCTCTCTGCTTCTGTCAGCTGTCATTTTAGGCAGAATCACTGTGCCCTCCTCCACCCCATTCACCTCCAGTCTCCTTATCCAGAGACCAAGAGCTCATCAAAAGCCCATTCCTCTTCACACCCAGATCCCCAGCTCCATCTTCATTTCATCTCATCACCAACACCAGTGTCTAGACTCCATAGGGGGGATCTCTAATCTACTATGTCTTTACCACCCTCATGGAGTAGATGACATCACAATGGGGTGTAATCGCCAAAGACTTTTCACATTTCTTATACTTATGATAAATATCCTTTTCTGTCAGAATGAGTCTCCCCTGATTGAAACACAGAAAGAGAGGGAACAGCTGAGATCCTGAATAAAGCTGTGAACATGTTTGGTGCAACCACTTCTCTAGTAACATCTAATATAGTGTTGAAAAATCTCTGTCCGGTACTCACTGTTGGGTGCACATAGTCAAAATATGTGTATAAATTCTGCAGGGAGATGCTGACCAGGTTTTTGTCACAATCACAGTTTGAATTGGTGATATTCTAAATACAGTTGCTGTCTTGAAAGGATTACTTTATTTGTTTTTGTTTTATTTGCTCTAACAGGGTGTCCTAACTAAAGGTGACGCCAACGAGTAAGTTTGATTGTACTGTTTTCTATTGAAATATCTTAACTGGCCATGAGTGACACAGTGCTTTGAGATGAACTTAAGTTGGATGCACTGTTTGTACTTATTTCAGGTGCACTCTTTAAAGGCTCAGCAATAGACAAAGAACAGCAGATTTATAAAGGCGATATGAGGAATAGTCTTCACGATACGTCCTCATTTACTTTACTAAAAAATTAAAAATAAGCTGGCTGAAGGGAGATTTCCAGAGAGCTAAAAGTTTCTGGCAAATGACCATCACTAATAACAATGTACAATTAATATAATATGGCTATATTGTCTTTTTCAGTTTCAGTGTTTTCTGTCAAGTAAAAACTTAAAAAGATAGCAAGTATTCGCCCATTTTTTAAGTGGTTACATATAAGACAGAGACAAATGAGCTCAGCAAGACTATTTTGAAGCATTGCTAAAGTAATCCAAAGTCTTAAGAAGATGTTACTTAGATTGCACAATCCAATGGAATACCTTACAAATTACATTTTAGAGCATGTACTCAGTAGTCTTAAAGTAACCATCGCAACACTGACACTGACATCAATCACATGTATGGGAAATATTTTACCCTAGGTCATTTGATATCTATCATCCTCCCTCATGGTTGTTATAGGGTCCAACATTTGTGGATGTATTGTGTGAATTCTATTGTAAACAAATGAGATTCAGCCCTTTAAAGAACAAACTGGTGTCAAAAAGTCATCAAGGGACTGTTCATGGGAAAAGCAGGCAAAAGAATAGAACAGACAAAACTTAAATGTATCTATAAAAATGTTGCTTTGGTGGATAATATTTATCTGAAAGGTTTTCAAAGTGAATGCCTGACCTAGACCAGAATAGGAGAGCATTATCTACAAGAGAGGGCGGAAAAACATGGTTTAAAACTGGAGGGGCATAAGTGCAACAATTCAGGCTTTTCTGAAGACAAAACAAGGTCCAATTCAATATGAGCTAAGTGCACATGATAAGGTGGATATTGAGTGGATATTTTCTTGATTGAATGTTGGCTACAAGCAGTCATCATCCACCTACATGCATCAATATTTTTCGTACAGCAGCCTGCTCACAACTCTCAGATGTCTTTGCTGTCTGGCTCCTGGAGCTTTGGTGCAAGGCGGTGAGTTAACATAACTCAGGGTCTCTGAGACAATAAAGCCCCAGACCCATTTAGGATGCCTGCTCTCTGTCTGTATCCCCAACTGGACTCTGCAGATCATAACAGAGCCAGGCTGTGGGCACTCATGTCCTTGAGGCAGTCCAGGCGATGTCCTAATCGTCGGCGAGACAGTCCAACGTAGAGCTGGCGTCGGCCTGGTGGACAGCCTGGCGTCGGGCCACACCACACCATGCCACGCCAGACCGTTCCAATCCAGGGCTCATGGGAGATTGAGACAGCCTGGGGTAATGAAAGACAACAGCTCTGCCTGCCAGTGGAACCGAAGCCATGGAGAGAGGGCACAAAGGGAGAACATGTATGCCAGCTGTGGCATCCTGACATCTCCCACTCTGCTACCTGCTGCACCAGAGTCACACTTCATTAGAAATGTGTTTCTTTCATGGTGGACTGACAGACGGGTCTATTTCCAGGACAGCAAAAATACAAATATAGATACAAAATACTGTCTGAACCTGGGGCTGGGCAATGTGGGGAAAATCTAATATCACATTATTTTTGACCAAATACTTGGATGTTGATATTGCAGTGATATTTTAGGGTTGGTGTTTGGTGCTCACAAAATATTTATACAATGAGATTTTTGGTATTTTTATTTCATTTATTTTAGAATAATCGTCAGTAATGTGGGTATTAGGTTTGGGTGGTATAACCGTATTATGATGTATCAGGACATGTGAAAACCCGTCAGTATGAGTTTCGAAAAATCGTCGAATAGTTGCCATGATTTTCGAATAGTGTTTTTGCTTTTGCTGCCCATCCCTAGTAAACAGTATGACAGTTTTTTGGTGGGCGGGGCTTAGCTGGAGGCAAAACAAGTCTCCTAGGACATTAGCTAGCTCTAGCTAGCAAGTTCTGTTGGCTTGTTTTAGACAATGGAGGAAGATGATGCGAGTGGTGCATTTGGAAATACTCATTCCGAGTACCAGAGTGCACTCTGACACAAACTGGACCGTTCCTAAATTTGGAGCACTGTCTGAATGTACTGTTCTGTTATCCAGAGCACCGCGCTCTCGGAGTGGCAGAGTGGAATCTGGGCACTCTATCTAGGGAAACAGAGCAGCAGTGCGCCGAGTGGTATGAATGTGTGATTAACTAAACCGTTTGTTAATTCACACAGAAATATAACGCCCCGTTTCGACCAACAGGGATCTCATTATAGTGTAGGGCGTCAGACTGAGTTTATGAACGCACCATGTCAGGTCACTCGCTCTCCGGGATGGCAAGTGTTACTTGGATAAGTAAACACTGACCATCGGGACCAGACTGGCCGACCCGTATGCTCTCACTCAGTGGATGGATGATGAAGGTGGGATGGCTGGCTTTGTGGTTGATTACTATAACAATCTTACAAAGGTGGACGACACTTATACGGCTTCCTCCAGTTTGTTTTGCTATTGAAGCTTACGTTAGCTAATGTGTTAAAAAGTTAGAGTGACAAAGAATTTCAATATTCCTCTTACTTACTTACTGCCTCCCCAGTTTCTGATGAGGTGACAGTAAACACTTTTTCCTAACCTGATATGAGGTGTACGCTGCACATGCGAACATTTTTGATGATTGCCTCCCTCCAGTCCTTTCGTCTTATCACATTTAACCATCCGCCAGCAGTGGCGGCTGGTATGTGCTAAAATTTAAGTTTATGAGCCACAGCTCCTTCTATTCTGGCTCCTAATAACACAAAAAGACGACATTCTAAGCCTCCTATGTAGCCTACAGCCCTGTGGTGAAAATCATGTTTTGCCTCCAGCTAACAAACTGACGTCACTGTGACGTCGGCCCTAAAAGGTTCTACATTATATCAATATATTATCCAGCCCTAACCTAAACGAAACATTCACCTACTGCAATCTTAACTCTAATCTTGTCCCCGGCCCCTTCAATGCTTTACATCCCAAATGCAAAACCTAAACCCACACCCACATACAAAAAGCCATGTTATACTTTGGGGTGCATGGAGTCAAACACACATGTATATGCCTTATCTCAGCTTGTTAGCCTGTGGGCAGGAGCACATGGAAGCATGTGAGGTCAGGGGAGGAGAGGGGTTGCGGGCGGTGAGTTGGGCAGAATAATTGGTATTCAGCGGTGTCAGAGGTAAGTGATACCAGGCTAACCTCCATGTACCCCCTGGTCTCCTCAACACGAGAGAACCTGCTTCACCCCTTAATTAGCACATGAATATTCTAATTAGGCACTGGCATGGTGGACGAGGATGAGCTAAAGTGTGAGACATGGGAGAGGAGATGGAGAATATAAATTATGTGCTGCAAAGGGTGTCTATAGGGTATACGGTGCCCATACAATGAGTGTGTGTTTTCATGTTTTGTGTAGCAGCATGTGTATACACCACCCTGGTTGCATGGATCCAGTCTGACACACTGGATCTCTATCTGCTGCTACTCTTCACTTTGTATGAGCTTGTCTTCATCTAAACAACAAACTGCATGGGAGTGTGTATGCAAACACGTGCCCATGTGTCTGAGCGTGTTTGTGTGTTTGTGTTGATGACCTTGACAGCAGGTGGGTGAACTCCCAGGTGTGTCCCAGTTTTAGTGGGAGGATCAGAGGCAGGTGGGACTGTGCCTGGCTTGATGTGTCCAGATTAATGAGCTTTCTCTCACTCACATCAGCTGCTACTGCTGCCGCCTGGGCCAAGCTGGAAACAGGGACAGAGCTGGCTCGCATTCACCAGACTCATTTATATTGTCCCACCAATGTATGATGCTGTCATGCCATGCCAGCTCTGTACGAAAATTGGATAAGGAATGAGCATTGATGTATTGTGTTCCTCTGTTATCAAAACCTGGTTTTGTTCTTGAGATTTCATCCGTAATTATTCTCCAAATACGCTTGCCTTACTGTTGGTAAAATTCTGCTTTAATTTCCAAAGTGTTGCCTGGCCGGGTTTAGTGCTGCGAGGGACCAGTGGGACTTCTCAGAATATAAACATTATGAGACACACTCAACGGTGCTTTAATGTCTGTAGTAAAACCAGCCAACTAAGTTACGAGGATGAGATTATCCTCATAATGGCAGCATATGAATTTGAATGTTTCCCTGATTTTGCCAGTTGTATTTCTTCTTTAAATCTTGCACCACAGGGAGATATGAGAAGGTTTGCATGTGTGCGAGAGAGAAAGGCTGTAGAATGAACAATCTGCCATGAAACAATACTGCCAACAGTCACCTGATGCATCTTAGGAAAAACAAAAGTCGCCCCTGCGTGACCTTGCTCATTAGTAGAATAAGGTGGAAGATGGAGCAGAGACGATGTGAGTTGTGGTGGTGGTGTGTGGGTTGGCAAACAACCACAGAAAGCAACAGATGCACACAGCATCAGTGGATGAGACAAAAGACGACAATGAAGAGAAAGCTCCTGCGACCTCCTCAGCAGAGAGGTGCTGGATTTGCGTGGCCATTATATCCGCCCTGCTCTACACGCTGAAGAAAACATTACATATTAGCCTGTCAATTATACTTATACACAATAAGAAAACAGGCAAATTACTAGAACGACTGAATTCATTTTTTGGCTGTTTTGTTTGACATTTTTTAAAAGGGCGAATGCAGCTGAAAGTGACCCTGAATTTTTTAAGGTTTCATTACATCCAGGGATGAAATTGGGATTTGTGAGGCAGGGAGCCCTGGAATTTGCAGGACCTTATTTCATGCATTGTGCATCCAGAAAAAGCAAGCTGGTGGTAAATGGATGTTAAAAATAGAAATAAATGGGTTTACAGCCCGATTTTCGTCTCTATAGCTAATTTCCCCGTTTATGCCAACTGAACAGAGGATGAACTTACATTTTATTACTTTGAGCTGGCCAAAATGCCAACATCAAGGCCTTAAAGCGGCAATCCATATAAACCAATGGGTGGCGTCAGGGTAGTTACATCCATTGTTTTTATACAGTCTATAAACTGGAGCCAAGATGAATTTAGCTTAGCTTAGCATAAATATTGGAAACGAAACAGCTATCTTCGCTCTGTTCAAAGGTTAAAAATCTTACTACCACTGGCACTGTTACATATGCTGCTTCTTCCTCTCTTCTCATTTCCTGCCTCTATACTATTAACCATCCAATTAGTCTCGCCACCAGACAATCAGCGATCTCCGTCTTCTGATAGTCTGGGGACACTCCTTTCTAAAGTGTGTTTAACACACCGGCGAAAACGGCCGGCAACAAAGCAACGCCTCTTGCATTTTTGAAAAGGACACGCCTTCTCGGAAATGTGCGCTCCTCCTTTTCTCGTCCGCAAGGAAACAAACACACAGAGA
>NC_065529.1:23243741-23252380 GCF_006386435.1 Epinephelus moara
GTTTAATGAGTTATTACCTATTACAGACACTGCTAACGGCTAACAGGGCTAACAGCTAACGGTTAGCCCAGCTAAACGTGCACACAGAAATAGTAATGTTTGTTCAATCATTGTGTTTATAGACTGTACAAACATCGGATTAGTCTAAACGGTGACACAGTGATGTGAAAAATGTGATATATAGGCTATATATATATAGCTGAAAGCTCTGCTGGTTTTCTACCCGGAAGTATTTGTAAACAACAAGGCGATTCCCTCTATCGTCCGGCCGGACGATGAGTCATGGCCTTGTAAAAGATTATGTTTGTTTCTTTTAGTTGGCGAGAATGTGTCGCCGCAAACGCGACAAACACCCACTAACTTTGTTTCTATTGGGACTATGTTTATGAGCACAAGAGTTCAGCGAGCCACCGAAGGACCGCCCTGCAGATTTACTATTGGTTTTGCAACGTAGGGAGTTTTTTTAAACTCTGAAATTGTATCCGCCCATCTAAACACAAAATCAGGGAGAAAGTCATCAGTCTTTAGTTAAGCAAAGCGTCTAAAGACTGACTTGTGAGTCTACCATCCAATATGAAAAAAGAATACAGACAGTATATTTAATCGCAGTGGTAGATATTTCCTGCACAAGTACCAGATGTTGTTGCAGTTTGGACTGAAGAAAGCTGAGCTCTGCTGGCTGGCTGTGGCCAACTTTAACCCCAGGATGTATCAACCAAACCACTGAAGGCCAGCAGAGTAATAGTACAACTTTAAGTCACTGAATTGTATTTTATGGCTGGGTGGACACAAATGAGACACAAAAGATCAAATGCTGAGAGTTAACAGGGACACACTGCATACAGCTGACACTGACCTCTCTGTCCAGGCCGGCTGCCACTGTCACTATGTCTCCAGTCTCGCTGTTGATGGTGAACATGTTGGGGATGGGGCTGTGGGGCGTCTGCGAGAGGATGCGGTAGCGCACCATGCCGTTAGCCGTGGTGGAGTCGTCCGAGTCTGTGGCCGTCACCTGCATCACGGAAGAGCCTATGGAGAGAAAGTTAGTTAGCGAAGGAGACTCAGAGTGAGGTAGAATAATTGGAAAATTAGAGGATGTACATTAGTGCACACTGCACTAGAGGAGGTCATGTTAGGGAAAAAAGCAAAACAAAAAAGTAAAACAGCAGGCAGCATTCATTAAAATACAAAGATGTGCTTTTCAAGGTCTTTGCACGCATACATTTTTAAAATACATATGGTATAATGAAGGTCTCCCACTACTGTTAATAAATTTGCAGAAAAATATCAAAGAGAAGGCGGGGGGCTAAGAGAAAACTCAGACAACAACAAACCCATTTATAAACTAGAAACAAGTCAATCAGACTTTACAAATTGCTGTGAAATCCTCTGTTCTTTTGCAAGCAACTTTTAGAGTGAGAGCTATTACAGAGCAGAGTACAATAACACAAACAAAATCTCTTAAATAAGCCCCTATTTTAAGCTGTGCTGTTTTGTCATCTGTATATAGAAAGCTAGTGGGGCAAAGTTTCCACCTCTGCAGAGTCCATTTAGTAATGAGCAGCGCTGGGTCTTCTGCCATTTCCACCATCCATTATTTCAGCCTTCAGCGGCACCGTGGCTGCCCTTAATGCTCCGATGCTCTCTCCCTATTTGTCTTAGAATCACGGATAAACACTGCCATTTAAGGCAGGCAGCACAGAGGTGGCGAGGAGGGGGGAGTGTGTGCATGTGAGTGTGTGGGTAAAGAGCGCATGTATGTCTGCATTTACTTACAGATACATGCGTGCATCTGTATGCATGTGCGTGCGTGTGTCCTCACAGCATGGATCAGGGTGAGAGGCCCTGTGTGCCCGCATCTTCCCCGAGCAGAATTATTGATTTGCACGAGTTTGTCAGCTCGGCTCACAAATGCGACCAGGCAATTAGGAGCACTTTGTCCTGGAAAGAGGAGAGATCACCTCGCCTCTCTCGCAGGGTTCTGTGAAAATGTCACTTTCCATCAGGCAGCCATTTACAGGCTGCTGCTGCTGTAGACAGAACAAGACTGTCAGCTCACAGGAGAGGGACGGCAGAGAGAAGAGACGGCTGGAGCACTAACATGCTCGAATGAGAAGACAGTGTAAGAAGAGAAAAACTTAAAGGGAGGGAGACAAGGACATCTGGGAGCTCAAGAATAAAAAGCCAATGGGGAAACAGAGAAAAGGAGAGAATGACAATTATAACACCTCCGTGTTGTAATTTCTTGTCTAAATTAAATGGAACCATATAATTTTGATAAAATTTTAGATTTAACCCAAAAAAAAACAAAAAAACATACCACTGTTTGTCAGGTAAGTGGGCACCAAAAAGCATCTCAGCAGCTAATGCATAAGTGCTCTGGTTACCTCAGTGGGCACGGCGGTGGGTGGTGGGTGCAACGCTGAGCAGGCGTGAAACCAACAATGTTCAATTATCACATCAAAAGCAACAAAAGTTAGAAATAAAAAAACACAGCTTGTTTGTTTTAGTGTACAGCAGAAGTAAGTTTCGCTTTGTAAATGTAAATGTCTCAGCCAAAGCAGGAGAGCTGCAGCTGGACTCATAGCAGATCCGGCGGTCCCTTGTGGGTCTGAGCGGTTACAGGTGTTTCCTTTCCCATAATTGGGTCTAGATGGCACCATCATTCCTGTGACAGCCTGTATGGACAGGATAATTGTAGCCTCGAAGTCTATTTCAAACGTCATTAAGTTTCAAAGCAGGATTTGTCACTTTGTCCAGCAAGGAAAAGAAAAGAATCCGAGACAAGAAGAAGAAAAACAATTACAGCTATCCCACCGAGGACGGCGTCAATATATAATCAACCTTTCCAGTCCCGTAGGGAGGGGGAGGACGTGATGTTTGAATCACATGTCAGCGCTGCCACCTTTCATTTCAATGAGGAGGATTCAGTGATATGATGATGGTGCGCTTTTAGATCCAAAGAGGGGCAGCCATGCCTGAAAGGGTTAATCTCTGAGCCTGTTTAATTCCTCTTTAATTTGAACACTAATTCCAAATCCTAATTGCTTTTCCGCCAAAATCGCTGGAGCTGAAAATTTAACTGGTGGCAGGCGGTGCATATTGTTGGCCATTTCTGCTCACGTGACCTGGGATCACCGGTGAGGTCTATCTGCTGCCGAAACATTAGTCAGCCAGAGTCAACATCTGCCTCCCAATTAGAGGGAAGATGGAGGGAGAAGGGGAAGATGGATAGAGATAGACAGATAGAGCGGTAACGGGGTGATAGACGCGCACAGATGCAAAGATAGGAAGCAGAGGAGGAAATTGCAAAGCAGAAAAAGATAGTGAAGACGAGAATAGAGGTGAGAGGGTTTATAAAGACCACTAAAAGCAGAAGTATAAGGGGAAGAATGGGAGTGAAAGGGCAGTGGATGGACGGTGTGTAAGAGGATAATAACTCTCATCAGTGGAGGGAAGATAGAGGTTGAAAGAGTGGCTGCGGTACAGTAGATAGAGAGGGAGAAGGAGAAGTAGAGGTTGAGAGGTAAGGAGGAGGGGGGAGAGAAAAGGTGGAAAAGCAGTGAATCTTGGGGGAAGTGATGAAGGGGACAGTGTCCACACAAGAGCCTCTAATGGAGCCCTCTCCTCTCTGAGGACACAAGGACACAGTCAAACCATTAAAAAAAAAAAGCCACTATGAATGAGATCAGAAAAAGGCAGCCTTCATGAGTCGGAGCAAAGGCCAGATGAGATGCGCCTTTTTACCTTGACCACAATTAACTGCATGATAGCCATGCCTGAGGATCTCTACCTGCTTACTCTTATTCAGGAACACAGTAAGGATCGAAGCAGTGTGAAGGGCAAGCAGCTGAACCTGCTATACAGGCAGTACAGTAACTAAATGGGAGTTATTTCACATGTCCAGGGTTCCAACTGCAGTTAATAATGTTAACTGATTGGCAATTGAAGCATTTCCAATGTTGCCTGGGAAGCTCACAGATCTGCAAACTCATGTTTCATGTGCTCCGGCAGATGTGTGTGTGGTCACTCTCTGCTCTGGACAGATATCCAGCCACTTGAGATCTGACGGGCCAATCACAACCGTTTATCTATTGTGGGGCATGTTTGAGACAATGACTTTATGTAGAACAAGTCCATCAAAATGGTTTTCACCTTTTCTGTTGTTTCAAATAGTAGAGTGAGAAACTTTTTATCTTTTGATGGCAAAAATGAAAACGATAACGATATTCCTAACAATATGACAGGCTGTTATGCTACTGAACTACTGCACATTCACATATATGTAGTTTTTTGTCAAACCGCGAGTGTCATGTAGGTTTACATTACCAAAGGTTTATGGCAAAATGACCTGACGACACCAACTCCAATGTGCGCATGGTGAGAGATGAGAGGGAGAGATGCTGTGCTGCTGCCGGAGGAGCTACTGAATGAGCTCCCTCTGAGCGGTAATTCACTAAAGTCTGAGAAGTCCGGGGCTAGGACACCTAGGCCTGATGACGCCACAGTTTATTCCACACTACTGAAGCTGCTCCTCTTTTTCGAACCACTGCGGAGTCAGTAATAATTCCTCTTTCAGCCATGCTTGTTGTTGCCAAGGGTATCAGTATGACGTCAATAGGTCAACAAGTCCAAATATCACGAGTATCACGATATGATCTTTTCATATGATATCAAAAATGATACCAGTACTATCGTGAACGAGATGATATGGCACACGCCGACTGCACGCTGTAGTCTGTGTACATTTGTCTGTTTCATTATATTTTTCCGTCCGAGCTACATCACATTTTCTTGCTCTGATTGGTTGTACATCTACCCAGTCGTGCCCAGAGTTGTTTTGTTTTGATAATGCCCCCTGATTTTGTCCGGCAATGTCCGGCTACTTGGATGGCCGTAAAATTATCCTGGTTGAATCACCTATACGAAAAATGAGCTGTAGTGTTAGCATTTGTCTGATTCGTTAAGGGGACACTCCACTTGTGGGATCTACTTCTGAGAAAACATTTGTGTATCTTTTGTGGCTCTGGCAGGGATTTGTAAAGAAGACGTCATCGAATTTATCCCGGCTTGATCGTGAAGTACTCTCAATTGCAATATGTATATTGTAGGATTCAGTGTTTTTTGTGGCTTGATACATTCTATGGAGTAGAGGTCATAATGTCTTTGCCGCTGCAGCACTATATTTGACCATTCTTTATTAAATCTGTCTCTCACAAGTCTCCAAATGTTATGGAAATACAATGCAAATTTAATGGAAAACCTCTTGTAAAAAAGTCTAAAGATACAATTCTGAAATTGCAAGCTGATTGGTTGAGCCAATTCCTGTCGGCAAGTGGACGTAACATTATACTCACAATCTTTTTAAATATAAAAGAAGCAGCTGTGCAAACCCCTGCACATCTGCCTACATTTAGCCCAGGCTGATCGGCACCATATCTACAGGAAAAATGCAACTGAACACTGGCGACCATAACCCTAAACCTGCAATACTGTGAAACAGTATCCAGGAGAAACCCTTTTTTTTTTATTTTGGGGGAAATTGAGGATACTAAATTTCTAAAAATAAAAAAATACTTCTGGAACCAGCAACATGTCAAATATGTCAGAGCTGCAAAGAAAGTCAACGCTCCTGGCTATGTTCTGTTCCGATAGCCTCTGGATCTCTGAGTGTGTTTTATTGAGGGTTTTCTGTCCATATTCTAGGCTAAATGGGCATCTGCTACTGTAACACTCAACAAAAGGTCAGATGATGTTTGACAGCACGCCAATGGCAAAACAGACTGTATGAGAAAACTTGCTGAATTGCAGATACTCGTGGAACTGAGTAGTAAAGGTGGCAAGACTTCATATTTACTTTATAACACTTACACCTACAGGTACAGTGGATATTCTGCTCTGCATTGCCTACGTGTGAAGGAAATGGTTGAAAACGCAAACTGACACAAAACAGCCCTTCATACTGAGGCATTAGTGCCTGTGTGGATAGAAACTGTTCATGTGGCCCTGATGTGTGTGGATTGGCACTATGATATAAATGGACTAACAATAAGGAGCACAGTGAGAAACACCTGCTCACAGAGTCTAGGCTCAATACTGATTGAAACATCGTAGTGCTCTTCCACCTCTGCTCGCCTCCATCACTCCATCGCCTCCCTCCTGTGCTGATTCCCTAATTACCCCCCCAGGCAAGATGGAGAGGGAAAGTCTCTTAAATCTCTCTGCAACTGTTAGCAAACTCCATTAGGAGAGAGCGAGTTAGACGCAGCGTCCCTGTCCCCCCATTGGGAGGGCAACTGAGAGAGAAGGCACTCAGCGGCTGGTTTTGATCTTGCACTTTCATTTACGAAGGCCTTTTTTGGGAGGAAGACGGTCCATAAAAGAGAGAGACGTGCTGTCAGAGTCGGGGAGAAGGGAGAGGGAAGGAGAAGGACGGAGCATCAGTGGGCAGATGTTCTGAGTACACTGCAGCCTCAGAACGTGAGAGCTTTCCGAAGAAGTCACGCCATGTCGACAGATCTTTATCCGAGGCCACTTAACATGCTGCATGTCACAGTGTTGAGGATTTTTTTTAAAAGTAATTTGGATCATTTTGGTGACCTTGGAAAGGTAGATGTGTTTTCTGTGTTCTTTTTATGTGTGTATGTTAGCCTGAGCTTATAGCTCCTGACCCCAGAGGTGGGTTGAGTAATGAAAATCTATACTCAGGTAAAAGTCCAATTACTCCCACAAAAAGTGACTCAAGTAAAAGTGAAAATTACCCTTTGAAAAACCTACTCATAGTTCTTGTTTTGATGAGCAGGTCGGCTAATCAAACAAATGAGGACAGCCTACACAACTGAGATATGAATAATCTCCCACCCTCTCCCCATCTCTACCCCCTCTCTAACATCAAAGTTTGACATTGCACATGAAAAATTAACATAGCTAGTGTTAAGCTAGCTAACTCATTTTCACCCACAGTATGTGCAATTTACTTCAGTGCAGGGTTTCCCTCAGGTGGCAAGTATCTTTTGACAGGGCCTGGCACAGGCCAGCGGATACAAATCTTTTTAATGGGGGCCAGCAACACTTAGTTTTGATGTTAACAATGCAGCAAAGTTAAATTAAAATAAGTTTTTGGTGTGTAAAATGTACCATCTGGTCTGATATGCAGATTTGGTGTAAAGACCTATGAGTGATTGAAACAGGGACAAAACTAGATTTTGTATTTGGCCTCCAAAAGGCTTAAAGACAGCTTAAAAAGAAGAACATGAAAAGTATTTGTTCCTTAAAAATATATACTTTTTTCTCATGTGTCTCACTTGTAATGTGTTACTATCCACTCCTGCTTGACCCACAGACCACAGGTGATTTTTAATAATAAAAATGAATAATGATAACAATGAGGAGAAATATCTAAAACAACCTATTCGCACACATTTAACAGGTTCAACCAGTTTCCCAGGACAATGGTTTATTTCTCATTAACACGAGCTGAATGTGATCAGGTAGCTCATGTTGTTATTTACTGTTTTCTGTGTTTTTGATTACCTGCACAATTAAATTTCACAAGTCACAGGTTCACTTAGAGCAGAGCGGGGGCTGGGTGGCAGAAAGTGACAAATGAAGCCGTTTTCAGACGGATCCTGATCCTGGCTCACGGTTTGATGGGATCTCTCCCCAACGTAACATCTGGTGACGGTGATAAGGGCGGTTCCCTGTAGGTCTCCCTCTATGATGGCTTTCACACAGCGCTAGATTTGAAGATGTGTTGTAATGCTTCAGAGAACCTTTGATATCTGGGTCTGTAGATACAGAATGTGATACTGCAGCTTTACACATACCCCTCCCCCCTTTGCCTGGCATTTTGAAAAAAATATAAAGTGGCCAAGGATTTTTATTCAACAGCTATCCTTAATAAAGGCTTGTTGCTACTCCACACATTCAGTGGCAGTTTCAGTAAATATGACAAAATGTTATTTTCTATAAAAGTTACCAACGACAGCTTTACGTAGAGCGGATCACCAGAAAAACAAAAGCATATCAGTACAAACATTGATGGAGGCAAAACAAAAAGTCAGGTAAAAGCTTGTAAAACGTCCAAAAAAACTTTCTGAAAATTCACGAGTACTATACACCAGTCAGACTGAATTTTTCCTTCAACTGTGAAATTTAACCATGCAGGCAATGTCCCTTTTCTTTCCTTTTGTTGAGAAGTTTTTTTTCCTCATAGCCTCAAGAGATTAAGTGAGAAAATGTGTTCCTAATTGCTTGTTGGTTTTTGATTTGGGTGTATACTGTACATTTCAAGGCACAAGTTTCATGATGCAACAGCTCACTTAAAGATAGCATTGCTTGCTACCTGGAAATGTCACACAAAAGTGATAAGTGACAAGTGATAATTGAAAGCTCATCAAATGTTGTCTTTGCTGTTGTTGTTGTTTTACTGTACCATTAAAGGGAAATTTCGGTTTATTTCAACCTGTCTCCTATCGTCCTAAATTTGTTTCCAGTGACTAAGTGACATAAAAATAATAGTTAGCATGTTAGCCGTTAGCCTAGATACAGCTAGGGCGCATAGTAGCATCAGACCTGTTAAAACGTAAGTGAAAGGGCATACTTCAAGTGCAATGTTAGTCCACTAAACAAGCTTTTTT
>NC_065529.1:23252985-23262092 GCF_006386435.1 Epinephelus moara
TTTGCACTTGAAGTATGCCCGTTCACTTACGTTTTAACAGGTCTGACGCTACTATGCGCCCTGGCTGTATCTAGGCTAACGGCTAACATGCTAACTATTATTTTTATGTCACTAGTCACTTGAAACAAATTTAGGACGATAGGAGACAGGTTGAAATAAACTGAAATTTCCCTTTAAGCTCTCTGTGTCGTGATGGGTAAAGGCAATACATTGCTACAATAAATGTAAAAACTGTCACTGTATTTTTTGCCAATCCTTATGTAGCAATAGATATGAATACTGTTTGATGTTTCATCACTGTTTAAACCTGCAGTGGGTCGTGGGAGACAGACGCCTGAGATATTCCAGCAGCATCGTTGGACACCGTGCCCCCCTGAGCAGCACCTGTCAACTGCAATACTGTGGCAGGTTTCAACAAACCACCTGTAGTTAGGATGAAAAGAGAGCATGTCACCTGGAGTAACCCCTCAGGGATTTCCATGATCACCTTTCGATTCCACAGAATGACCCAAGCCATTTGCAAAGTCTTGATGTACACTGGGGATCTGTGAAGCTCGGCGCAAGCGATAACCGCACTCAACTGATCACTAAAAGCACTTAAAATGTTTGAGTTATATGTCACATTAAAGTTAAGTTTAAAGTGGAATAAATGTATATTATAAGAAGGAGCTAGGTGAAGTGCTGCATTCAGGGTTCCCACACATTTTCATGGACAAAAATGTAAAACTTCTCTGCAATTTTTCAAGGACCTATAATGAAATTCCAAGACTATTATCACACTGTCACACTGTCCTGTATGATCCTGGGTTTTTGGTAATATTATGTTATCTTGTGGACTCCATTTTGGGGTTTTCTTTTTTGTGTTCTTCCTCGTTTTTTATATTCATTCAGGTTTCATCTGCTTCCTGTTTCATTTTGTAGATTCTCTCCTCATGTGTCATGTCTGGTTTTACCTCCTGTGTCTGTGTGTTTTCCCGCCGATTTCTACCACACCTGTCTTCCTTCAGTCTCGTTAGTCCCTCCCTGTTCCCAGAGTCTTCCCTTCACACCTGTTCTATATTAGTCTTGTTTCCTTCACCCTACTGTTCCCAACCACACCCCTGTTGTAAGCCAATCCCCATTTCCCTCCTTTTCTCCATGTCTTTCTTCTCCAGCTGTGTCTCATTCTTTTGATGAGTTTTCTGTGTATACATACCTGTGTGTTTCCCTTTGTTCCTTGCCAGTTCATCATGTGTTCATCCTTGTGTTCTTGGTGTCATTCCCTGCTCTGTTTCCTGCCTGGTGTCTTGTGTTCAGTTTTTTTTAAAATTTTTTTTACCTGAGTTCATTGCATTATCCCGGTTGTTTTTCAGTTTAGTTTTGGTTTTTCTGTCATTTGGATTTTCAGGTACTTGCCTGTTCTGGATGCATTAAAGACAAAACTTAAACCTGCCTGCTGCTCTGCATTCGAGTTCTTCCTGAACTGATTTATGACACATTATTTTTTTTCTCTTATTTAAACATATCAGATTCCAACTCCATTCAAGCATAATTCCCGCTAGCTGGCATACATAGAGGGAGAGACGGAAAGTGTGGAGAGAAAATTAGGAAAAGTATGTGATGTGAAAACAAAATTTCAAACATGTGTGCTGTGTGCTACATTACATGGAGGGTTATCAAAGGCAGATAAAGAGTTTCATTGCAAACAACCAATGTTCCACGACTTTTCCAAAACTTCCAAGGGTTTTACCAACTCCTTGACTTTGCCAGGCCTGGAAAACAAGATTTCTATAACCCTGGGAACCCTGTGTAGTGGGTCAGAATATTGAATCAGTGTAAAAAAAATTTGAACAGCAGCTGGTGCTCTTCAGATATGCAAAGGTTAGGACTGACAGAGAGAAAACGTGAAAAACCCAGAGAGTGTGAGACACTCCCAAGCCAAAAATAAGTATTATTTGTGCTCAGGAGTGTCTCAGATTGCTCTAGTTCACAAAGTTCTTTTATTGACTTTTAATATTTTTGGTTGTTGCCTTAGGTTTCATGATTCACTGTAGCAGAGTTTCTAGTGTGTAAAGAAAGATGCACACAAAAGATTTTAGTCAAAGTCAGAGTTGATATTAATTAATGTATCTCAAATTCATATCTCAAAGTTGGCTGCGTATCCCGCTCTCTATCTGCGCCGCTGCTGGGTATAAAAACCACCTTCAGCAAGAACTGTGCGGCACTTAACTTGAAGTCTAAACTGGGTCCATTATTAGTGAGTAAACGATTTAACTGGCGGAGGATATATTAA
Organism: Epinephelus moara; assembly: GCF_006386435.1. Taxonomy (NCBI): domain Eukaryota; kingdom Metazoa; phylum Chordata; class Actinopteri; order Perciformes; family Serranidae; genus Epinephelus; species Epinephelus moara. The sequence continues at coordinate 23,255,258 of NC_065529.1, forward strand.
AAGCTTAAATGGGCCAGAAAAGTGTAAAATGTCTCCTTGAACCTACACTGAAGATGAATCGTAGTCCTTCTTGTTTTCTGCAACTAAACAGGCAATTAGGCCGACACAGCTTTGCAGCCTATTTTCCTAATTAAAATTCATCAATTCAGAGACCAATGACTGAGCAAAGGAAGCTCCATGCACATAATGCCTTTTTGACACAACTCTCCAACACCTGGCATTGTGTGCTCCACAAACAAATGTTACGTGGCAGTGATTGTTTAATGAAGAGCGGAGCAATTATACTGTACATAGTGTAATGTATTTCTACTTAATTAGTATCACAGACTGCCTTCTGTTCAAAACAAAATTTAACTCAAAGACTTTTGTCGTCATGCTCTTTTTTTAAACTAAACACAGATTATCAGAGTGAAAAACAAAGAAAGTAGCTTTTGGAATGTCTGGTTGCCCTCGCTAATTAGGAGCTCTGTATATAGACTCACGCTCCACTGAGGAGTAACCAGTGTTCACACACACGCACGCGCGCGCACACACACACACACACACACACACACACACACACACACACACACACACACAAAGCCAATCCCACACTTGCTCATCCATACACACACATACAGACACACAACATGCCTTCCTATATTGTTTATAAATTCCCCCGAGATTAAACTTAGCAACAGAACAATATCTGAACGCTGTGAAGACAAACATGGGTCCTCGGGGTCTGATTGTTAGAACAAGAGTTCTTCCAGTCGAAACATGAAAGCTACTTGCACATTCTGCTCTCGTCTCTGGCTTTGCGCTGACCACAGCTCTGTTCCCTGATTCTGAGGGAAGGTCTACATCTCTCCATGCTCTGCAGAATCTGATAATGATGCATCCAGCCAGAATACTGTGACACAAATATCTCATGAGCTCGCCCTCGTCTGAACCGACCGAAAACTTGAGGCGTCACGGTGTATTCACACCTCGTGTCTGTTTATAAAATGTTTACTCAAGGATACTGAAAGTAAGATGAAACATTAAGTTTTTCTGGAGGGCCCAGAAATGATAAGGAAGAGCATCGGATTGGTCAAACTCACGGATGTAGAGCTGAAGATGTAAACAGGATCATTGGGCTATAAGAGGCTGTGCAATACAGTCATTTCAAACATTTTCTTCACACACTTCTTAATATTTCATACCAATGCAATAAAACCTTTTAACTATGCATAAATCAGTCTAAAGTACAGCTTCAAATGGATTATTGCATTTTCTGTGCATTAATTTGAATTGTTACATAATACAATTTAAATGGTTATAATTGTAAATGATTGCAGGCTTGTATTTATAGGTGTTTTATGGCTTCCATTATGACTCACCCATTCAGAACAAAAACAAAAAGAACAAAAAGTGCAGTTTGAGCTCATATTGTCCTCCTTTAACAGAATGCAAAACCACTAACTGTTCAATTCTTCTCAAGGCACAATGCGAGCTTTGTTATTAAACTTGTATGTTCGGTAACCCTGAATCAGACAGGGTCAAACATGAAACTCTTACACAGAATAAACTCTACACACAAATTCCCACAAACACGGCGGTGGTAGCTCAGTTTGGTAGCAACTAGGGATGGGAATTGGAGAATGACAGTTGAAGTCCTGCACAGACAAAGTACAGAGTGTGGACTGGTAGCTGGAGAGGTGCCAATTCACCTTCCAGGCACCGCCGAGATGCCCTTAGAGCAAGACACAGAACATCTAACTGCAGCCATATGCACCTGACCATGGGCAATCCCATCACCCTGAGGTCAGCCTGAATCTGTTTTGATTGTAATCTGATTTTAATAAGTCTGGACAGCAGTGCAAAACACAACAATGTCAAATCCAGTGTGACGGAAGTGCAAAGCAGAATCCATGCTGCTACTAGCAAAGTGCTGCGGAGGACAACAATCAGTGGACAGATGCCGATGGAGGAGTTCTGCACTGCAACAACAGCATGGTTGTTTGGTGAGTGAAATCATGAACCTCTATTACTCATGCTTCTACACCGGAAAGCCATGTCACCAGTGTAGCTATATAGTTACAGATGCCTACGTCTTTACCAAAGCAACCCATGCAGATATGTTGGTGAATCTTCTAGAAATATTTGTTTATTAGGTCCCAAAGTTCCTAACCTGTGGGTCAGGACCCTCAAAACAGCACAGAAAGATAAAGGTCAGGGGTTACGAGATGATTCACAAGAAAGGAAGGAAGGTGAAAAGGTTCTTTTGCTCTCTAGAAAACTAGAGAGCCCCCAACAAAAGAGGAATGAATTGGAATTGTAAAATAATACTGTGAAGTATATAACATGGAAAAGCTAACTTTTCCTTTTTTGTGTGTCCTTATATTAAGGAAATAAAATCAACCCAACAGGGAAACACATTAAAGGTACAGATATGGACAGGAACTTAACCCCTTCTCTTTAACAATGCTTTCTATGTGACTCATTGACCCAACCTGATATTTTGGAACAATTTATTTCTCTATGATTGTCTGTGCTTTTTTTTCCTTCTATTTCTTTTCTTTCTTTCTTTTAAATTTCATTCTATAACACATATAACTGTATAGAGTAAAGTTTTAAAAAAAAATTAAAAGGTTCTTTACAAGCTGTGACGAGGGGTCACAAGTGGACACTGCTTTATTTCATAAACCAAAAGAAATGGGAACCACTGGTGTAAAGGCACAGAGGTTATTTAGTGGATTCTTTCACACTCACAGTGCCCAACAATGGGGAATCAATTCAGGTTTTTTTCCTTCTCTTTCACCTTTGTAAAAATAAAAAATACAGGAACATTATCCAAGTATTGTGTGTACAGTGTATTTTGCCTGAATGGGTCATTTTGATAGCTGCCCACAGAAATATGATAATACTTTAGCATAACACAAATACTAACTTAGGAAGCTGGCAAATATTTTAATATAGTATACTTTAGCTTTCTTTTTGTAATATTCACCAGGTGCATTTCTATTCACCTCTTCTTTTGTGCATTTTCAATCTGTGCACAAAGAAATCTAAGTGGAAATAGCAAAAATTGAAAAAAAAGTTATTACGCTTGGGGGAGGTAGAAAAGCTCTTTTCACCATCTCTGGAGGCCTTTAATAGCGTTTGCACACATGCAGTGCTGTTAACAGAACTCTTCCAAGAGTAATGTTAGTTGTCCAAAACTCTATTTCCTTTGTCTTGTGTTCTCCCCATTATACATCCATTGTTGTCTTTGTTTGAGGTTTGACTGGCACTCTAATTATGTCATCCTGTTGCGCCCTCTTCTGCAGTAGCACGCTACTCAATAATTAGCGCCACCTACCACTCATCTTGATGAACCAACTCCCAACGTTCGCATCAGAGCAGTGGATGGAAAAGCACAAAAATGCATTTTCTTTTGCAGATTCTCAACTCAAAGACTGTGTTTTACCAGGCAGCTCCTTGTTGCCGTTTAATTCTCAGAAAAGGGACTTTAAATTTCTTGAAAGAGGTAAAGTGTCATAATGAAGAACATGCATGCTTTTATTGTTCCTTAAAATTCCATAATTGCTTGGTGATGCAGTGCAGACTTCTCACAACCTTCAGTTACTCCTGTGTTACACTACTCAGCTGTAATGAGCAGAAGTAACTCTCACCTGGTTTGGACCCTTCAGCCACGGAGCCGTTGTACACCTGGTTCTGAAACTCTGGTCTGTTGTCGTTCATGTCGATCACATAGATGTACAGATCAATTGGGTTCTCCACCTGGTTCCCGTTCATGTCTACGGCATGGGCTCGCAGCTGTGAATGCACACAAAGAAAGACGGCATCATTAGCATTCAACGCTGAATATGAGCTTGAATAAATATTCCAAATGTAGTTCAACTGACAGCAGGCCGCTGGCTTGATTGGTATAAAACTCTGCAGACTGTCTGCACTGGAACAAACTCAGCACACAACTTTGACTTTGTTAAGTGGCAACTTTGTTTAACTGGCAAATGCTCTGTTTCTTGTCTGTCAACGGGGCATGAGTATCCTGTTGGCATCTTGGCGCGGACAACAACAACACAGAAAGGGGCAAAGTAGTAAAATGTTCCAGACACACAAACAACACCTATTTTGTTGTTAGCACAGCCAGAGGCCTAAAAAAAATATCAGAGAGGTGTTTCTGCTCAAGCTGTGGCTTCTTTTTTGTGAGCGAGGAGAATGTTTGTCTCGGTTTGTTTTGACAAAGCCAGCCATTCGGATGGATGTCTCTGACTGATGAGCTGTTCCTTGACAATTCACAGTGTGAGAATAGAGAGAGCAAAGAGGAAGAGCAGGAAGGAAAAAGAGCGGTGCAGGGAAAAAGGCCGATGAGATGGGAAAGAGAGGAGGAGAGTGACTGAGCCTTGTGCAAGTAAATGAGAGATGAAAACACAAAGAGGCAGTGTGGGGGTGTGGGGGCTTGAACAGGGACGACTGACAAAAGCAATCATCATCTACAGTGGGATGTCTTAATCTCCACCGCTGCCGTTGCACACCCTCTACTCCCCACCAATCCCCACTAATGATATCTAACATTACGCAAAGCTTTGTAATAGCCCTGGAACCAAACCGGCACTGTTCACTGTGACTTACATTACTCTCATTCAATTGCCTAGAAATCCATATCCTCTGCAGAAATGTTATTCAATCACAGCTTGGCTTGGTAAGAGGAGAAGGGCTCTTATGTCTGGCTAAAACTGACACACTGGCAGCAAAATATTTTGTCTGCCACAACACAGTTGAGGAGGATCTGCCTGCCAGCCTATTTACAGGAAGTCGTGATGTATTGTGGGGTGACATGAAAGATTGAATGGCGACACCTGCCTTCACCGAAACACAACTAATCATGTCGGCTTTCGTGCCTGTCTGTCAAGGATGTCTCAAAAACATACACAAACACGGGCCCCGCTTGAGCATTCACACGCGCATCCAAACACCAATTCAGACACATGTTTATGCATATTAACATGGACATTGACAAAAGCGCGTGGATACACACTTGGGGAGATGCATACAGCCAATCAAAAGAGCCCTCTTTAGCCACTTAATGATCCTCAAGATGCTAGTTTTCCATTGGCTGAAGCACAGCAAACAAACATGGAGAGGAGACCCAACAAACAAACAAGCCCAATCTGTTTTCTCAGCTGTGATCACTGCACGCTGAGGGATGTGTGACTGTGATATGTGTGACTGCTTCACTGCATGGGTGTGTGAGTGTGTGTGCCTGTGTGTGTGGATAATGATCGTGTGTTTTTGTTTGTGTTAAACTGGGTGTTTGTGTGTGTATGTTTTGTCCCTTCTGCCTGTGGATTTGTGTGTGTACATCCCTGTATATTTTCTCATATTCCTGCATGTTTATTTAGTATCTCTATATTTGTGTGTGTGTGTGTGTGTGTGTGTCTTCCTGAGTGTGTGTCTGTGCTACAGAGTCTGTCTATGTGTGTCTGTGTTTGTGTGCTCGATGGAGGAATTGGAAATGTGATCTAAGGGCCTGGAGGAGGGTGTGCATCGCGTAGACTGCAAATCTATGTGTGTGAAGAGACATCAGTATTCTGCAGGGTGAGCTTTAGTATGACTGGACCAACCACAGAGGAGAAATACAGTTCGTATTTGGCCCATTGGTCCCCTTACCCAATATATAACCATACTTGCATGGTACTTCCAGAAATCCTTGACAGTTTTGGACTCTATGCAGTGTTTTTTTTCTTTCTCTGGCCAAAGTGATCTCATGCCTACTCCTCATATTTTGATATGTGAGCAGGAGCCCCCAGCTTTATCATCATGACACCGGGGCAGCTTTTTGCATTGCACTTTGACACAGAATCATCAAGTCACGTGACTAAGAAGGGGTGAGGTAGGCCTGTCATGATAACTACTTTTCTTTGACAATATATTGACCCAGAAATACTTGTGATAAACAAAGTCATGTGCCTGTTGGACCCATCCACCCTAAATGGACTTCCTCGCTCTTTGTACTTCGCCTGTTTCTCTGACCATCTAATAATAATGCGGATGGGTTTAGAGTTGGTTGAAAGCCCGGTGTGCCTCTCACACAGATGCTAAAGGTCGCCCCCAGCGTCACTATAATGAAGCCAGGGACTAGTGTTCATTTCAACTAGTCCATACCCATTGGTAGCTTTGTCACCTTCTACCTATGCCAATACCCATTGGTAGCTTTGTCACCTTCTACCTATGCCAATCCTCAATGCCTCTGTGCAGTTTCACATACTGTAGATTGACCACGTCAGTGAGTAGAAAAATGTGGGACAGACAGAATGACACACTGACAGTTTCCGTGATTATGTACAGCATACCATGCCATGACTTAGTCATACCAAAAATTAGAAAAAAACAAAACATTTGGCCACAGGGGGAGCCACAGCGATCGGTCGCATTTTAGCCATTTTTAAGCACCCAGTTGCCAATTAGAGCTAAATTTCTCCAGTCACCTTGAGGCGTCCTGTTCTACATATCTACCAAGTTTAGTAAAAATCGATATGGTGGTTAGGCCTAGATAAGAAATTAGCTCTCTAGCGCCCCCATTTTGTTTGATGGGGTCAATAATGACGGGGTCCCCTCAGATTGTGTGTGGTCATACGCCTACAAAGTTGTGCGGTGATCGGTGAAACCCTTGAGATGTTATACACCTTTATGTGATGAGCCACGCCCTCCGCAATATTCATTGTCTTATAGAAGCTCAGTTTTAGTAAGTTTTCCAACTTTTGCCAAGAGGGAACTTTAGATATTGGTCCCTGGATTATGTTCACCGAGTTTCATGCAGATCGGTCAAACTTCCTAGGAAGAGATCGATTTTAAGTGTTTTTCAAAA
>NC_065529.1:23262691-23359971 GCF_006386435.1 Epinephelus moara
TTGCACTTGAAGTATGCCCTTTCACTTACGTTTTAACAGGTCTGACGCTACTATGCGCCCTGGCTGTATCTAGGCTAACGGCTAACATGCTAACTATTATTTTTATGTCACTAGTCACTTGAAACAAATTTAGGACGATAGGAGACAGGTTGAAATAAACCGAAATTTCCCTTTAAGTGTTTTTCAAAAAATTCAAAATGGCGGAAAATCTATATAACCAGAAGTTATGGGTCCTTGAGGCAATTTTGTTCCTCATGAGGAGAGGCATCTCTGTACCAAGTTTCATGTCTCTACGACATACAGGGCATGAGATATGCCCATTCAAATTTTGCAATTTCAATCGGTTGCTATAGTGCCCCCCTTTGGCCAATTGATGTAATATTGCTTCATTCATGCATCCTCCCATGACCCTCTACCACTGTGCCAAATTTCACATGGATTGACCAAGTCAGTGAGGAGAAAAACGTAGAACAGACACACCCACAGGCAGTTTTCGTCATTATATAGTAAGATAGTAAGATGACCGAAACTATGACAGACATTTTTCTTCAATGACCTTTTTTCCATGACAAAAATGAGATGATGACGAGTTAACAATAGATCTTGATCGTAAAAACTAAGATGAAATCTATGTTTCATTTTCGTTGACGAGACGTGACGAAATGTTAGTGGTGGACTATCGGACATTGAAACCAGAGAATGGCCGTGATTACAATTATCTTCAAATGCCACATGAGCAACAGGCTGGTAAACTCCAGTAGACCAGATGTTTCGCTAGCCAGCAAAAACACTCACACCAGAGCAGCGTCAGCCATTGGTGTGAGCTGTGAGCTATAATTCAGCAGTAAATAATCAGCTGTGTGTGTCTGAGTGTGAATGGTGGAGCTGTTGAATGGATTTGTTTGGATTTTGTTAGTTGCAGCGCAGGACTCCACTCAGTCCAGATTGTCTCAGGAAGGTTTTTGGGTTGATTGCTGTTTGTCAGGCAGGTAGGAGGCTCAGTTATCTGTGAGTGTAGCTGTGCTGCAAGTAAACAGTCTGAACTCAGATCAGTTTTCTCTGACAGAGATGAAAGTTTAGTTTTAATCACCAGCTCTGTGAGACATGAGACTAATCCTCCAGATTAACATGCTGCACAAGTTATTTTTCTGCTTCTTAACAGTGAGATGGATAAGTCAGAGTTTACAATGGAGCTGGGTACAAATCCTAGTTGTTTCAGCTTAGTTATTTGTGGTGTCAAAGTTTTTGAGACCATAAAAAGATGCTTTTCAAATGATGATCAGTAAGTGTGCGCTAATAAATCACCCATAACCCTATCATAAACTGCTGGAGAAATCCAAGTTTGTAAGTTTGTAAGTTTGTAGTTGTAGAAAAAACTTGTCAAACTATATTAGTTTAAAGATAAAAAAAAGTTTTCATTATTTAGTCAAACACCTCAACATTTAAAATATGAATAGGTACAATATTTTGTAGGATACATCATCTCTGGACAATATATTTCAGTGACTTTGATGATCCCCTGAATTTTCACCTGGGATCAGATCAAATTTCAATTTGTTTAATACTTTGATTTATGACCAAACATGTGCAAAACTAATGACATTCCCATCAGCCTCAGCTGTACTTTTTTATAATGCTTAATAGCAAATGTTAGCAGGCTAACATGCTGAATTAAAATAGTGGACATTGCAAACATTATGCGTGTTAAACATCTGTGTGTTAGCATGCTGATGTTAGAATGTCACTCAAAGCACCACCATGCCAAAGTACATCCACTAACTGGAGAGTCTTAGTCTTGTTTTATGTTCAATAACAAAAAATCAATATTATTTTTTCCTATATTTTCAAATTTAGGTAATAAAACATTCAATTGTCCATTAAGTTAAGTCAAGTTAATTTAATTTATATAGCTCAGTATCACAAAATCACAAATTGGCCTTAAGGGGCTTTACAGTCTGTACAGCTTATGTCCTCACACAAATTAAATCTGACAAATTAAAGCCACACACATATGGTGTTGTCGCACTAAGACAGTGTTGTCACTTAACATAAAGTTATGTAGGTTAGGTTTTTGCAGGTAAAATTACGTACGTTAAGTTTAGGAAAAGAAACAGGGTGATGACGTACCTTAAAATAACTCAAATCTCACTTTCTTTCACACAGGACATGCACACTGGGAGAAAGTCCTGTGTTTGTTTGACCCATCCATCATCCAACCTGCCTCCTTATGTACACTTTCGCTCTTTAAACCACTTTCGTCTTTACTCCTGCCAGCGCATTTGTCACGTGAAGATTTCTGGTGCCATGTAGGAACAATGCATGAGAACAGCCTGGCAAATTACACGCACTGTCCTCAGACTGTCAAATCAGATGAGGAAAAACTCCACCCTCCCCCAAAAAACCCTTTCACAAGAAAATATGGAAAAAGAGCGAAACTGAGGATGGACAGACATGCAATTGATGTTGCGTGCACAAATAGATGTAAGAATAAAATACAGTACAGCCAATCGATGCAGGAGGATGTTGAGCAACTTTCAGGTGCTACAGACTGATGGGATGTGAACAAGAGGACCTTCTCTCAAAATAAGTATCCCAACAGCACTATCAGCTGATCTTATGATCGATGCATCTGTGTAAAACACACATACAAACACTCACTGTACACCCCAGGACATGCATTCATGCAAACAAACAAAAAAAATTGCAGACATTCTCATATTTGCTCAATTCTCCTTGTGCCCGGATGACTCACCGTAGATCTGTCTGACAAAACTGAAGCTCAGGCTAACACCCACTCTCCTCACCTCGCAGATCACTTCCCCCTGGTACTAGTCTGTCAAAAACAGCAGCCTCGTCTCTCTTTTCACTTGAACCCAAAACTAACAAGCAAAGTTTTGGCCTGTGAGAGCGCAGCAGTGCTGGGAACTTCCTGTCAAGTTGAAAGAAAGTAAGCAATGGACTAAATTTCCCCTGGGTCAAACGCTGGCTACATTCTCCTACACTAAATCATACATCACAAACAGCATGGGTCCACGGGAGTCTAAATAGGAGCTGCATTCAACTTCAAGTGCCCTCAACCTAACATGCTGTTTTCACTACAGGCTGTGTCAAATAAGAACTGTTTACTGAGCGGCTGTCCTTTCCCAGGGACCAATAACCTGGCTGCTTTATTGATCCCAATTTGCTGGTTGAGTGTAAGAGCAGGTATGGAGAGACAACAAACACACACACACCAGTGTCCGGGGCCAGAATGTAGCAAGTAACGTAACAAGAGGCTCATCTGAAAACTAAATGGAACACACACACACCCAGAAGACAAACCAATCAAGACGGCAATCATCTAGAGCTTTGTGTTTGTTTATAGTCATCGCACGTCCTGTGTGTGTGCATTGGTGTTTATAATGTTTGCTGAGAGTGAGTGCTGACAGAGACACTGAAGAGATCCACTCTCCTTTATTCTATTCTTCCTCTGAGACAGCAGCATGCTTTTGAATTAGCTCTATCGGCAGCGCAGCCATCTATCATGCTGACAGGCACGCGGGTGTTGTGAGTCTGACACCAGCGTTCACCTCGAGTGGAGGTGTTAGTCTTTGCTGATATAAACTGAGTCCTGTAATGTGTGTGTGTGTATATGAACCAATGGCCTAGCGTTAACGCAAGTCCCATGTGGTCTGCATATTTAATTCGCACATTCATGAAGCTGTTTAACCCGAGGCTCCAGAGGGGCTAACCATGAACTCAAACCTCCCGTGTATGTGTGTGTGTATGTGTGTGTGTGCGATGGGGAATCCTATGGGCCATATGCAATGCTAACTGTACAGCTGTCGGCCTGCACCTTTAAACAACACAGCTGCAAAGTGCACAAGGTGAACGTGGAACAACTTGTGGGGGTTGTGAAGTGAAACGGGGCAGCAGCACAAAACGGGAAGGTGGGAAACACACATAGAAAGTAGGAAGAGCTGCTTACAGGATGAACCATATTATTAGCATTCAATACACGTACGCACACACTCGAAGCCGCACCTGCTCATTAGCTCTTATGGTAAGAACAAAGACAACAGTTTTCCTACACTCCACCTCGGTTCTGTCTGTTTCTCTCTGTTCTATCTGTGTAGTTAAACCCCAATGTAAATGCCACCTGAAGTGGCTGTGTGTTTTGTCAAGGCATTCGTGCTTTCATTGCTGGCTACGGCATCAATCAGACGCTTGAGATGCTGGTGTGAAGTTACTGTACAGTTCTCTGAATGGGCTCCGACTTGTGGTTTTGTTGCGGCAGGCAACATTAATGTTGGAATGAAAGGTAGATGGGGAAGAGAAAAGACGAGACACATTTCCACAGGGATAATTAGGAGATAATGAGACAGACGTAAATGGAGCAAGAGCGGGAAACAGAAATAGACTCGTTTCTTCCTTACATGGAAGGAGGCTCTCTCCTCTCGGTCCAGGGGTTGGGTGACAAACATGTTGCCGCTGATGGGGTCTATGTTGTAGATACCACTCGGGGGCTGATCAGCACCTGCTCCTGTGATGCTGTAGCGGATGCCAACATCTTTGTCCTGATCTGAGCGGATCTGAGAAAAGAACCAGAGAAACAAGTTTAAAAGAGAGGAAAAATCTGTTTGTTTTTTTGTTCTGGCTTTTCCTTCACTTGCAACAGAAAGCACAAAATGATCAGAGCATAGAGACATAAATTGTCAAAAAAAGGCATTTTGAAATAAAAACGAAAGTTGAAGAGAAAAGCGAGAGGACATGGGATGTTTGATAGAAACACTGATGTTAACGTTTCCACTGCCATCTTTCTTTTGTGCTAACGCTTTGAACCTACAGCCTGAAGGTAAAAATTGAAAATTGAACAATGGGCAGTGAGGGAAATACAGCCATTGTCTGATGATTCTGTCTGACCTGCTGAGTTTTCGGTTTACTTTACCATCATGGCAGCTTCTCAGCAGACCTTGAACAAGTGTGAAAGGACGGCTACCTGCCTGGATGATGTGAAAATGACTCATGCCCGTTATTCTCAACTATGCCTAACTTGAGCTTGATATCTCAATGCGTCTGTTCCACCTTTAACACCTCGGCTGTTATTTCTCACACAAAATGTGACATTTAAAGAGTGATACATTTTACTTTGAACAAGTTTCAGTGAGAGCGTCTCTACTGCCACGGCAATAAAAATATCAATACTTTAGCTCAGCACCTTGCTGATTTAAAAGAAGACAAAAGAGAACTGGATTGAAGCATTTCTTTGTGTGGCATTGATTTTCAATAGGCTCCCAGGATTCTACTGTCTCACCACACAATGCAGCAACGTTGATGTGGCATTCCTTAAATTCATGGGTCTGAAAGTGTTACCATTACGAATACAAAGGCTGAACTTTAGAGGTTTGTTAGCTTTGGACAGGGCCAGCATAACCATTTCCTCCTGTTTCCAGTCTTTGTGCTATGCTTCATATTCAATGAGTGGTATCAATCCTCTCATCTAGCTCTTGGTAAGAAAGCGAATATGTTCATTTCTCAGGAAGCATTCCTTTAACTTTTAAATCATGTTACATAGTGTTGTGTTATCGTGTGTGTTTATGGCCATAGTTGAGAGCAAATCAGTGCGGATGGGCTCAGTCATCTGAGGCAAACAGTAATTACAGAAATGTTGTTCATGCAAATGTGACCCTTAACATCCTCAAGTCAAGTGTTTACTGCGTAGGATTTAGCAATGAAGTTGCAGATTGCAACTAAATGAAACTTCTTCTTCTGTGCCAAGTTTGTAGGAGAATTACAGTGGCCAGTGTGAGAATGCAAAAACATGAATGGCCCTATCAAAAGCTAGTGTTTGGTTTATCTGTTCTGGGCTGCTGTAAAATAACATCCACATCCATATGTAGATATAAACAGCTCCATTTAAAATATTTAAAACACAACAATTCTTATTTTCAGGTGATTATACAATGATGAAAACGTAGTTATAAATAATATACTCTATTTCTGCCAATACAGCCGCCCTAAATCCTACACAGTGGGACTTTAATCACTTAATTTCAGTCCAAATCATTCTAATTGTGTTATTTTCACAATTTATAGAAAAGCAAGAGTTCAATAACACTCAATAAAACACACATCAAGCTGAATTATTGTCCAGTTTTGTTTTATAAACTTACTGCACGCCGTCACTGATGAATTCAGTCAGTACTCACGATGTATTTAAGACACAATACTTAAAGCTACAGTTGTTTATTTTTAGAAATAATTACATTTCGTCACATTCGCTGAAACTGACACTGTATCCACACAGCAGTACATAAGACAGATAATCTGTGCCAAAAAATAGTGCTCTTCCTCCTTATCATATTCCTCCTCAAACATCTAATGGCCTTATCGTGTATGAACAAAAACAACCAATCAGCAGTCTCTAATGCAGCTGTCAAACTAAGCAGCACTGATCAAATATAGCTAATCTAAGATGCTGTTACTGCATTGCCTAGTTCTCACCACAAATGTTCTTAGAAACATATTTAAGTGTACTGTTTAGCTGTAAAATGGTGGCTGGGTCAAAAACGTCTCATTTTAAAAACTTGTGGGTTTTTCTCTTGTGTGTTCCCAACCATTTCTTGCTTGTGACCCCTTAATAGTCAATCAATTTGTACTACCAACTGCTCTTCACTGGTAGCATGTCTATGCATTGTGAGCAGTTCAGTCCAGGAGTGATTCAAAGTGATTCTTCCACCTCAGACTGTTTCATTTGAATGATTTTTACATGTCTGATGAGGTAAAATTCAACAGTATTTTAACCAGACAGACGATTAAATATTAAAAAAAATTAATTATATATAAGACATATAGTATTTCCTCTGAAATTGTCTGCCGACCACAGTGATTCATCTTGTGATCCTTTGTGGTTGAGAATCACTGTGTTTAACATACTGCATTACATTCCAGTATCCAGTATACACGGCTGTAACCTGATTCACCACTGTGTTCAGGTTCAGTAATTACACAGATAGTAATTTAATCACATTACAGCGGTCAATGACTCTTTAAAGCCAGTAATATGGATTGATTTTATGGCTTCATGGATCCTGGAACAGTTTGATCTATCTTCAAGTGCTACATCTTCATATCATCTTTCCTCTCAACTCAACCTCAGATTCTGAACACTGCGTTGACTCTTTTTCATTGGGACTGAACCATCACTATGGTTACAAGTCAGAGGGAATAATCACAGAGTCAAATGGAGAATAAGGAAGGCTTGGTTCTTTTTCTCTCTCTATCTTTTTCTTCCCCTCCTATGCAATTTGCCTGGTCTGTGGGGCTGCAGATCATGCATGAAAATGAAATTACTTCATCCGTTCAGCAGTGACGGCGGCTTCTGCATAAAACATCTCTCTGTTTGAACATGATACCCTCTCTCTTAATTTCCAACGTGGTCCTCCCACACCCACAGTGTAGCACTCTGCTGCGAGCTTTCACAACCTGCAATTTTCATTTCCTGGGCTCACTTCTCATGCAGGATCCATATGAGATCCCCGCAGGTTCAGGTGTAATGTACAGCATTATATTACTCCTTTCAATCATCGTACTCAGCCTGTTCTACAGTCTGTGACGTACATGTAATCAGTGTAGCATGACAATGATACTGTAAGACTAATTGCATTCACGACGCCCACCATCTGCCAATCAAAGCCAGATGAAATGATGGCAAAAATAATAACATCATTTGATCATTCACCCTCATCCTCCGTGTCATCAGACAAATTAAGCAGTGCAGAATAGACAGATTATGCATTTCGTCAATGAGAACATACCTGAGAAGTTTTCTTACCACTGAAGGAGACAAACATGTTAAGGTCTCACTGTTCAAAATTAACTGAGCCACGCCACAAAGAGTCCCATCTGGTCAAGTTGTGAAAACAAAACAAAAAAACACCCTGCATCTATTTTTGCATGTACAGTATTTCTTCGGTGCATTAGAGGCAGCTTGGTGAGAGGTAACAGGTAAGAAATTCTCTGTGAGCACACCAAAGCGAGGATCAAAAGGACCTGCTCAGTTCAATAATTAACAAGCCCGTCATGTGGGAAACACACATATGAAATTTTCACCTGCATCCAGACCGGTGCATGGTTGCGTGTCTGATTATATGTGTGTGTGTGTGTGTGTGTGTGTTTGAGTTTGCACGCGATCCGTCTCTTCACTTGGACTTCAAAGCAGACTATGTGTAGTTGCCACACTGGCGGAATAGCCCCGAGAGGAGACAAAGGAGCTCTCACACGTCACGCGGCCTCTGCTTCCACGCCTGTTTAAAATTCCACATCAAGGCCACCTGAGACCAGATGTCACATTTGCCCGTGTCTCTTAATGAAGAGTCTTTATATCAATAAATTGAATAAATGAAGAAGCACGGCTTCCCGGAGTCCTGGGAATCCCATGAGTGACAACTGCTCAATTGAGCCATTTGAATGGAATGCTAATGATGAAAGCTGGGATTTCTATCCTCCTCTTCCTCTCTCTGTATCCATGGCTATCTTTCATTCTCCTTCTTACTTCAGTACCTCCTGGCTGATAGAATGGCTACTAATCATGCTAAAAATAGCAAGGAGAGGCAGATGCAAGGGGACTTAACTGGCTGTCTGTCTCCGTCAGATCAGACCAGACATCAGATAAGTGACCTATTTGTAGCTCTTTGAGAGTGATTTCCTTGATTACTGACAACTACTGGGATCCTGTGGGACAAGCTATCAGCGTGAGAAGAAAGATGGAGAGGGATGGAGGCAGAGAGACACAGGGAGCGAACGCAATGGGGAGTTAGGGGAAATTAGATGAAGAATTAGTGCTCTGTTAAACTCCTCAGGGTGAAGCAAGGCACACAAACAGATAGAGGGAAAGGAACGGAAAGGAATACATTTCCATTCATTGAGCATAGCGGCTGGCTGCCTAATTAGCACAGTGTGAAGTTTCAGTCTGTCCAAATCTCCTTTAATTGATCCAACCCTGTATGATCACCCTTTCTGCATAAATAGTTTGATGCCTACATAAACAGGAGCTAATTTGGTGTTTATTTGATGGTATTCTGCGTTTCATCCGCTCACTCTGTGTCTGACTTATTTCAAAATGAACAAAGCCGAATGCCGCTATGCAAAGGACAAGCACATGTGGAGCTGTGGTTGTCTTTGGCTGGCAGTATTTTGCTTCTAGGAAACAACAATCATTCAACCAGGAAGTCATTAAAGGACAGTGTGCTGCAGGCACCCGTGGGATCATTAAGGGTTACTGTGTGCTATGGGCTAATGTCACACAATAATGGGAATCTGTAGTTTACACTCTTTGATAGCCTCTTTTATGTCTCGTCCACGCTTAATGGTTCAGGCCTGTATTGTGGTCCTTTGGCTTCACACACATCTCTCTCTCTCTCTTTTTATTTTATAGCTCTTTATGGGCTCAGTCACCTCACTTTGCCTCTGGGGCACATCAAACACCCCCCACAGGTTACGCAGGCTCAAGAGCTACACCAGGAGACCAGGGGATCATTCAATACCACAGATCTATCCAACACAGTAAGAGTCCATTATCAGGAAGGCAATGCGGCATGTTGTTGCCACTTTTTTTTTCAATTGATCAAATGCTTAAGGAAAAAAAAAAGTCCTTTAATGTAGGTTACAGATATGTAAATGTCACATATGCATGCAAAATGGGAGCAGGTGAATTCATCTTTTAAAGGTCTAGTGTGCAGGATTTAGAGGGATATATGATGTAATAAGTGTTTTCATTACATTAAAATGAATGGATTATATCTACATAGGGAGAGGGTCCTCGTCCATAGAGTCTGCCATGTTCCACCGCTGTGTTTCTACAGCAGCCTACAACGGACAAATTAAACACTGGCTGTAGATGGGGCCATTTGTGTTTTTGTGTTGGCTGCTGTAGTTAGCAGCCCCACCGCTTCTTTGGTGATGGTTTTATTTGGTAGCCTATTTACAATGTGAGAAATTATTGCTGTGGTGTGAGTCTTTCTTTGTCCTTTTTGGTCGCTCCAAATACTGGTACTCAAACAGCACAATTAGACGTGCATCAAAACTGAAAGGACAGCTCACTTGATTGCACTGTTTTACCCTGCTGCTTTGGCACTGCACTGCTCTGTCTTCTCTGTCTGAAGGCTGTCAGTGTCCTCTTTTCATGCCACTATGTTATCAGCCATGAATAGTTTTTTAATTGTGTGAGAAAATGGACTTGTGGTGTGAGAGCGTATCAAAAGTGTAAATTGTGTAACTGCAATGTTCAATGCATGAGAGTTGTCCACCCTGCTCTCAAAGTAAACTCAAAATTATCCCACTGGATTACCTATGTAACTAAGTTAGATCAGTGCTAGCAATGCAAGCCTTCTAAAGCATGTGCGCAATAGTCTCCTGGATAAGTAACCATTGCACGCAGTGTTCTATGATATAGCTCGCACTATTTCACTAGCCTGTACATGGGCTAAAACCAGCATGTGCAGAAACATAGGCAGCCAGTTAGGTTAGCTAGCAAGCTGCTGCAGGAGTAGAATCCTATTTAGGATACAGCAGCTAATTCAAAGAGTTCAGTGCTGTTTTTACTTTCTTCAACAGGCATTGATTGATATATTTGCCAATTTAGAGTTTAAAGGAGCTATATGTAAGAAATCTAAAGCAAATAGTCGTAAAATCCTCCTAATATGTCACAGAGACTAAGGAAAAATGTTCATATAACATACTGATCTCACCGACAACAATAGTACAGCAAGAATATTCGCATTTAAAAAACATTTTTACAGTCCGCAAATCATGTTTATGTTTTGATTTTGTGTTTTGGCCTGTTGCGCCACCCACCGCCGTCTACCAGTCACGCAGTCAGTAGAGTCTCAGCATCAGTTACAGTTACGACTAAGCTACAGCAGCACGGCAAGCAGCATTAGCAGTGTCCCAGTACATAGCATTAGCAGCCGGCATCTCCTCAGCTGTATCCCGGCAGCAGCGTTAGCAGCAGAGAAGCCGGACTTGCTCGAACGGTCAGTTGGAAAACCGAAGATCAAAGATGCGGCGATGCGGCCCTGCCACGGCAGCCGCCCGTGGGCAAACAAATCAGTCTCCAGCATGCCGCTGTCCAGCAACTTCAAATCTGTAGGGGAGGGGGGGCGGACACGACTTGCGGCAGTACTTTGAATTTGAGTGCAGTAACCGTTTTGGCCACATTCTTACATACAGCGCCTTTAAAGCTTAACGCCCCGGCCACACTGCCTGCGAGAGCATTGCGTGTGCATTGTGAAACCTCTTGTTTTTTTTCCCAGCACCCATGTTAAAACACCCACATGTGTGGCTGCTCACACCCATGTGGGCAGTGAGCAGCCACACTGCCCACATGAGCATCGCTGCTCAGCTGCCCAACATCTAGAGATTTGGAGTCTTGCTTATTCTTTCTGCATGACGTGCATAATTTTCATATTCATATCAACATTATATTCCCTTTAACAACAGTTTAAAAATAAAAGCCCCCTGGCAACATTTCTATGGATAGAATTGCTTTATTTGTCAACACAAGGCTTTCTATTGTGAAATATTTGCAGGACTGTGTTGCTGACAATGCAGTGCACAGCTCCATAAATTTGTGGAGAACTGTCTTTAATCGTGAAAATACAATACTCATAGAAGCATCCAGCGCTGCAGCAGCTCCACCGCAGCAACAACGTATGGGTGAACACCGCATGAATGCGAGCAGCAGTAGTTTAGCAAGGTAGCCTTCTTGCGCTGCTCACGCAGGCAGTGTGACCCACGCGTTAGAAGGCTCACACTGCTTGCCCAAGTCTGCGTTGTTTTGCAGCGTCTTAATAATGAGGCTAATGATGGCAATGTTAGCATGGCCCACAGTCAGAACAGACACAGTTATGAAAGTAAGACCCAGGCTGAAAAACACTACAATTTTCCTTTAATTTATGTAGTGTATCTCATATTACCAATAGGGAACTAGATGATGGTTTAAATATACTTTAAATCCTTTCTTTTTTTCTGTCTTTACCTATGTGTTTGTCTTTCTTTGTGTCAGTCATCGTGTTACATTTAATCTAATTATTGGGCTAATGCTCTAATGATTGTGTTTTTCTTATTCATCTAAACCCAGTAAAGATATGCTTGATATATGCAATAATATTTTATGTGTAAGACATAGTAAATTAAGTGAGGCAAGCAGCAAGTCAGCTATTTATATAATTGGGTGACACAGTAGATGTCAGTGATGGTGCCACGAGCCAAATATGGAAAACGCCTACTACACAGGAATTAGAGCAGTTTGGTTTGAGGTATGTAAGTTTGAGGGATGGTTAATATGCAATAAAGCTGAATTAATGGCATTTCTGTGCTGAGGTGCATTGTGGGAGGAAGTGATGCCAAACACTCAGGGCACAGACAGGCTATGACTGAGCCCTTCTGACGGCCTATCAGTCACGCTTTAACTGTCATAGCTGTCAACTGTAATTAAGACAGCGTCTGCCAAATATCTGGATGCCTTTAATAGAGACTACTTACTGACTGGATGGCTCATATACTCACAAGCCTGCTCTGCTTTTAGACTCCGTCTCCCACGCTGAACTGCCTGTTTATGTTGGCACATGAGCACGTAAGCAAAAAATACGGTTATTAAACAGGGATAAAAACATGATTCTGAATTTTTATCATCCAATATTTAAATAATGACGCAAAGGGTTCAGAGTCAGGATTACTTGGAGGTATTCTGGGGAAGCACCTGATCAGGTGGATTCAGTGTAAGCAGAAAACAATCAGGAGATTTTTGGCATTTTTAAACAGGGATTTTAGAGATAATCAAATCTAATTTACTCTCTGATGCTCTTACTCTTCCCTCTTGAAATGACTCAAATTTCCCTCAAGTAGTGTGAATTTCCACTAATTTCAGCTGCAAGCTCATATGTCTAATTTCTATTTGCTTTACTGCTCTTTTTTACGCTGCTGCCTGTTGACTTGGGGAATTGCTGGCAAGCTACTTAATGGTTTTAAAATACGCTTTCGGTTTTTCCACAGCAGGTCTGGCACCTCAGCGAGTGGTTTTAAAGGAAAGAAATGACACTGTCATGCTGAAAAAGACTCCAGTGTCATCACTGGGTTTAAAATATTCACATCTGACAATAAACCTTTGCACTCATGGCAATGTTGGAATGGCTGCTAACACTGCAAATGGGTGAACTGTTATATTAAACAGCATTATCAAAAGCATCTGTGCATCTGCAAACGACACAAGCATCCTTGAAAATTGCTGTTTGATAATGTCTCATCTTCCCCTGCTGTTATACAGTATCTGTTTTCTCTTTGTTGAACATGAGGGAAATGGCAAAACTACATGCTTTTTAACTTCCTCTTAAATTTCAGTTTTGCATTGCTTTGATCCCTCCTGCTGCGTGCTTGTCACTCTTCAAAGCTGATGTGCCCTGCTTTTGATGGGGGAGAGGAATTCAAATAATCTGATAGGCCATCCACACAAACATCCAACAAAATGACAGAGGAGGAAATGTGAAGCAGAGGATGAAAGAAAGAGAGAGAGAGAGATGGGCTGACAAAATGGAAACAAAATTTCCAATTATGGGAAATGTGGGACCTCAAGTTTTTGCCAGCCTTCAAACTTTCCCTCCTACAAAATACAATAACAGCCTTACGTGCGAGACTGTGGCGATAAAGAGGGGTAAAACCTGTCATTTAGTGGCATCATGAGAAGGGAATGGTGCAGATGGTTTTAAAAATAGTCACATAGTAGGTCTGCAAGAGACAAGCTGCAGAGAGCTCAGGTTTAATATCTCTCAAGTGAGAGCCACTGACAGCCACCGTCGCACAGTTATAGTTTAAGTTTAAGTTTAAGTTTATTTCCTTTATTAATCCCCCTGAGGGCAAATTCAATGTTTTCACTCTTGCTTGTCAATTACACACAGGTCCGAAAGACACACACATGCACAAACAGGACCTATACATGCACAAATTGGAGAGATGTCAGAGTGAGAGGGCTGCCGTTGGTGAGGCGCCCCGAGCGGTTGGGGGGTTCGGTGCCTTGCTCAAGGGCATAACTGATACTCATAACGAACAGAATGGATTGGAAACTGAATGGGAAATGTCTGTGTTTGTGCTGCCATATCAGTTTGTCTGTCTCTCACCCCGCCCCCCCCCCCCCCCACAATGCTCCCAGTGGGAGGGAAGCAGCGAGAGCCCCATCAATACAAACGATCCAGAGTCACCACCTGAGGAAGGTTTGTCTGCTCTGGTACTGACACTTTTATTCAGCCATTCTTCTCCACTTTCTAACACGGTCAATTGAATTGAATCTTTTGAGTTCCTAAGGTTTCCTAAGATAATGCTTCTGTGAAGTGGATTTGGATTTAAAGATAATAGAGTGAGACTTTTTTTTTCTTGACAATTTAAGGGAACAAAGCTGAAACCTTTTGGGGAGGATGTTTTTCTCCCCTCTGGTGGAGCTGTTTTAATGTTATGTATAAGAGGAAAAGACAATCCAGTTATAGGTGAGTGTGAAAAGAAGAGGAAGCTTAGAAGGAAACATCTGAGGAAGCCAAAGTATCGTCAAGAAACATCTCTTTTAATGAACACCAGAAAGCATTCTCAATGCCGGCAGCATAAATAACCTTCAAATGAAAGAGCCTGGCTCTCTTTTAAAAAGCAGATACAAAGTCTTTAGAGGAAAGATATTTTTCATCCTAAGCTCATATGGATCACAGATATCCGGAGGTTGTCCCGAAAATTTCTGACCGCAAACCTTTCTGTCGTCTCTCTCTCAAACTCAAATACCCTCCAACTCCATCCTGTATGTCATTCGTCGCTACCCAGAAGAGAGAAAGAAGTCCCACTGCTTTCACATTTTGTATCTGCTCAAAAATAGATTAGATGCTTTCTCAGGCGTACACGCGTGCGCGCACACGCACGTCGCTGCCTCCAACTCAGACCATTAACCAGACGGAGGAATGAAATGTAGGATCGGAAAAAGGGGCAATTAGAAAGAGAACAAATATTAATGGAAGTTAAGAAGTGACTCACAAACCCAATTACAGCATTAGCCAGACAATTTAGATGAGCTCTGCGAGAGGCGAGAATCCTGTTGAAATGTACCAGCGGTCTCTCTGCATTAACAATGGCATTAATTCCCCTGATTCACAGCGAGGGGAGAAGAATAGAGCAAATACAGCCATTCTGTCTCCTTTATAAAGGCGATGGGAATGGAGGAGGCAGAGGCCGCCGTTCTTGTCTTACCCGCCCCAAACAGACCGCAGACCCCCGTCTTGTCTTACCCGCCCCAAACAGACCGCAGACCCCCGGAGAGTCTCAACTCGTTAAATAGCACCCTTCTCCTGCTCTACCCAAGGCTTCCCAATGCAAGGACGATAGGTAAACCACAGGTCTTCCATGCACAGAGAAATGTCCCTCAAGATAATTATGGTGAAGACATGGTTGGCAGCTGGAAGGCTGACTAAAGGGAAAGACAGCAGCATAAAGAGATAGATATAGATAGACGGAGTTATAGATAGAGGGAGGGGGGCAGCGGGGAGCTTTCTGCTGCTCTTGCACTTTCCCATTCCACCTACCACCATTGTCAAATTGCATCCTTCAACCCGATGCTGCTGCCACACACTCCCATAGGGGACATGCCGCCCTGACAGCCTGGCCAATCAGCAGCACCCTGAGGCCAGTTGAAAGCCCTTCTGGCATGCCTAAGGCTAGAGGGGTCCAACCAATCAGTTAGAGGCCAGGCTTGAAAGGAGGGCCATGCTTGGCTCAGGGAGCTGCTAAGGCTGCCAATGAGAGTCCAGAGGGGAGTTCGAGTGGCTCAGAGGGAGGCTGCCAGAGGGGTCAGAGTGGACGAGGGCAGACTGACAGTTATTTAGTGAGAGGCTGAGCTCTGTGTCACTCACAACAGCACTCAGCCTTTGTACTACTGGGCCGGCTCTAATGGCACTGTCACCTTCTAATTGTCCGACTGGGGATGCTGAGAATGACAAAACAGACACACACAGCTCAAATACACAGACAATACATAGAGACACACACAAATACACAGATACACACCCTCACAGACACAAACGGCACATGAAAGGCAACATGCACAAAGCTGTACATGCTGACAGAGATGTGTGTTTATGGGAAAATTCTCACAAGGCACAGCATGTAAGACTGCGCTGACCTGCACATCCATTTACAGCAAAGGCCTACGGCTAAATTATATAAAACACCTGATCCTTTCCATTATAAATGTATAATATCTGAATATATTTGCTATACACCAAATTGCTACCCACTGTGTTCACCATAGTTGCCAGCTCTGTCTGACAGCTTTTTGGTGCCATGCAGGTGGTGTAGTGGGATTTTTTGAACGCTGCTGCTGCTGGAAAGGAAGTTAATGAGAGAGCTGGGAGTGAAAGCAGTAAAGTTATTGGCCGTAAAACCAAAAACAAACAGCTTAAAAACACCAAAACATTCTGTAGAGCGGAGTGGAACTGCAGAGTTGGGTTATAATTCTCTGTTACAGTACTATTACAATCATTTATTCCATTGTTAATATAAATATTTATTAGTGCAGCTTTATAGCTTTGTTTCAGCAGCAGCTCTGTTTGGATTTAAGGAAACAAGCCTTACTGTGCAGAGTTTAAATTATTTATACATACAAAGTAACACGTTTTACTATTAACAATAAATGAGATTAAATCAAACATTAACATCAGTGGGAGGTGCAGACTGAAATGATGATGTACTCGTGGCAGTTTTCTATGTTAAATCACTCAGAAGCTCAGCCTTAAGATTCATAGACAGACTGGATGTGCGTGACTAGTAAACTAGTCGATTAAACGGTCACTAGTTTGCACCAGAAATACGAGTTGGTTAAATTTATTACTACAATTATTATCAAGGTTTCCACACGTTTTACAAATTAATTTTAAAAACTTTTCCAAAGTATTTTACCCCATTTCCATGACTTTATTTAAGGACTAAATAAGTTGTCCTATATAGCGACACAGCTAGGTACATATGCCACTAGACCAGAACAGCAGATTCAAGTTCTTTGCAAAACTGTGAGGCCATGCCCCATTTTGGAAAATAGAAAACCGAAGATCATACAGATGTCAATGAAATTCGTTGTATGTTTGGTTTATAATTTGACAAGTTTCTGTGTATTTATTTCTTGATAAACAAATGTTTTGCTTGCTTGTTTTGCAAAATTTTCCAAAACGTTCTTCTAATTCCAAACAATTTCCAGGTCTGGAAACAGTTTTTTAAATTTCATTACTTCCAGGAATTTCATGACCATGGAAACACTGTACTATTTTAAGTGAATACGTTCAGCTAATTTAGGCACATTTATTTTCTTAAAGAAGCAATAAGTGAAATTCATCATTTCTACATTGAACAAATTAAAAAATTGCTATGTGAAGAACTAGAGGTGTAATTTCATCTGGAGTATAGCATGACCTCACACACCCTCTCTCTGATCTCCAGCCCATTGTTTACAAGCTGGTCCGGCTGTGCTAACGCTAACGTCCCCACGCTTCTGGGCTCCGACTCACTGAGCCTGGCGGAGAAGCGTGTGGACATTAGCACTAATGGGCTGCCATGCTAACGTTCCAACTTTTCTCCGTGAGACCGTGAGCCCAGCTCCCGGCTCAGTTGGAGTTGGAGCGTTAGCGTGGCAGCCGAGTAGTGCTAACGCTAACAGGAAAGCAGGGAAATAGCTAAACACAGCAGAGACCGAGAGTGAGTGAAAGACACTGCTAACTGCTAAACTAAGTTGGCTGTTTAGGTTTTATTTCCTCGCCCCTGTGGCGAGTGAATCCGCCTGCAGTGAAAGCTGGGGCTAACCGGTGCTTCCTCCTCATGCTCCACTTCACTCAGCTGCTAATACAGCCAGTTAGCCTCCTCCATGGCAACAGTACTCCCCAATGGCAGTGCCCCCCAGCAGAATCATGCAACACACACTGCAAACATTGCTCAGGAATGGTCCAAGGAATGTGACAAAGACCTCAAAGTTTCAACCTGGCCTCCAAATTCCCCAGACCCGAATCTGAATGAGCATCTGTGGCACGTGCCATTAACGCACCTCACAACCCACTGGACTAAATGGATCTGCCGCCAACGGACTGGTGCTAGACACTGCAGGACACTCCCAGAGATGGCATTGGGGAGTACTGTTGCCATGAGGGGGGGTACTTGGTCAGCAATGGTGTTTGAGTGGGTGGAACATGTCAGGTGGTCCACATGAATGCCAGAACAATGCATTGGAACAAAATAATCACAGCTATTCACTTCACCTGTCAGTGGTTATAATGTTTTGGCTGATCAGTGTATGTTGTGGCAGAGATTTCTAGTCCAGTGCATCAGCTTTGTGTCTAATGTGACATTATTCACCAAATTACTCTCCTAAAGAAAGCAAGTTCTGAATGATAAGGGGCTCTATGTGAAGTGGAAGCAAAAATCAAAGACCAATCACAACAGTCACAAATTACATGTAAAGTGTCAAGCTTCATGTGCTGCAGCTGAAAACTGCCTCATGTTTCCTGTACCACTAACAAGAGGGCATGTACTGTAGAAGGAGGCGGAGTTGGGTTGAGTATTTGGCAGATCTGTTCTGCAGGAGAAAGGTTAGACTGTACTTCAAGATCTTGGAAAAGTCAAACATGTGGAACAAGATTAAAGAAACTTTATTCCTGGAGAACTTGTTTTTAATGTGGATGACTCAGCAACAGGGACATTTCTGGGGTGCGCTCTGAGGATTGTGTCAGGAGAAAAGGGAGCGAGTGAGGGGTGTCCTGATTTAAACCAGGATGAGACGTGTCAACAAACTCTGTCTGTTCGTTGAAGCCAGGAGCTGACTCTGATTTTCTATCACACACAGGAGCGGCACATAGACCTGAAAAATGAAGCTGAGTTGAAATGTAATGAGTAACCGATTGTATGAACCAATGCTTATTGGCTCTATGGGTATTAACTGCTTCAGTTTGTAATAAGGAATTAGAGACTGAATTATGGGAGTCATTCTGAGGTATTGAAATGGTGATGGTTAATTAAATGATAATCTTTACTTGCTGTCAACAGTGGGAATGGCTTTGTTCATGCCATACAGCTCATTCATGAAGACTGGTGTAGCTTAGTGCAGAGCAGTTTCTGACCTCACCTTTAGACATATATTGTTGTGTTTCAAACAATATGTGACATAGCTCACTGCTGTGGCATAGCAATATAATCCTATCATGTGACACACACTACTGAGACAGCAGGGCTCTGTTTAAGTGTTGATTAGTACAGAAACTACCACAAGATCAAATCACTGCAGCAGTTACAGAGCTTGAACCCAATTAAACCCCACATTCTTGCTGTTGCAGAGTCAAACTCCTCATGTTTTGAGATTTTCACACTGTTGAGAAAACATGCAGATACCTTGTAGCTAAGTTCTGACATTGCCGTCAGAAGGTTGCCATACCCCAGAATTTACCCTTGGCGAGGATGAAGTCCTGTAAACCTGCGGTAAGCTGACAACTCCTGTCAGCACTTTCCTCATAGCGAGTGCTTAAAGGGAAACTTTGCCGATTTTCTACCAGCTCTGTGTCATCATCCCACTGTGAGAGGTTTACACACAGGCTTCCCCCTGTGCCGCAGGTACCTGGAGTCCCAGCCATGTAATTCCACTACTACTACAGCGGCACCCAGACATATAACTAATTACTTTTTCAAATAAATAACACAATTATGATTACTGAAATTTAAATGGGCTCTTTACTTGTTCATTTTGTCTGGACCAAAGCAGATAAATGCAGCCTATTCCCCCAATTTTACCCTGGTTATAATGTCACTCTAAGTGATGAACGGATCAGGTGAGCTGTGCTCAGCTCCTCTATCTGGTGTCCGTGTGTGTGTGTATGTTTCTGTAAGTTATTTATAACTGTGGGATGCGTCAATTGAATGGGTGGTGGACTAAATAGTGGGAATCATTCAATCAGTCAATTAGCATTAAGGCTCATTTATACTCCCTTTATGTACAAAAATAGACACATCTGTGTCAATCATTGTAAATGTCACTGCCCTCATAATTTCTTGCAATATTTATGACGGAATAGAAACAGCCAAAAGATGGCACCAGAGAGCAGAGTCAAAAGTCTCACGCAACAACAAATGTAGCGACGGTGGAGGAGGTCGTAATATTGTACCTTTAAATACAGCAGCACTGTAGATGGCGGTGGTCTGTGCAGTCATTATATACACGGAGAATTGTTTTCACTATATTACAGATTTAAATTTCTTCGTCATCTCCTATGGTCATATTTCGCTTGAGCTACGCTACACTGCCTCCATGATCTCTGGTGGTACTTCTCCATACGTCCACATTCAGAAGCTTTCAGAAAATGTTTACAAATACCGATGAAATGTACACAGAGTACCGACAAAAGGCTCCGTTCATCCCCGTCACTTTATCTATTGTTGAACATAAATGAGCCCTTAGACTGTCACTGCACAAACACCACACAGTTCAGGCAATTTGAGCTTCCCTCCTTGAGATCAAGGACAAATTAGGCCTATATTGGTGAGTTACAGTCTATGGGCAGGGTTTGAAGTGCTGTTAGGGTTAAAGGAAAAACCTCAGTGTGTTTATGTCTATATAAATAACTTTCATCACTTAACTTTCATTGGAAATACAAAATTACTGTCAAATGTCTGACAAACAGTTGCTATTTGATTTTACTCTGCCAAACTGACGTTGTTTCTTGATTTGAAGGCCTGTCCATGCTACAATTAATAGGCCTATCTATTATATCTGTTATATCAGTCCACTACTTACTTTTCGTCATAGTGATAACGTGTGCAATCAAAGATAAAATGGTCTTGTCCTACACTGTTTCATAGCAACACAAAAATAATATAGCTATGTGCCTTCATAAGAGAACTGAAGCAGAAAAGTTACTTTCCCTAGTAGCTAACTTATTTTATATGCAGTAGATTAATGAAGTAATTCAATTTGTGAGAATAACTAGTTACTGTAACTAATTACTAATTATTATTTCAGTTATTTGCACAGCACTGCTGCCCACACAGTGATGACATAGAGCTGGTTGAAAATCATCAAACTTTTATGTATGTATGTTTTAAAGTGCTGCTTAAATTCAGAAAAAGAAAAATAATTAATGATTTATGACTCCCTGCCAATCAATTAGGCAGTATCAGATATTTGATGATATTTAGGAAGTCACTTATTGTGAAATAGTTTATTAGAACTACATGTGCCCAGGACACTTAATGAATGTATGTTTGTTTTGCTGTTGTTTGTCTCACACTCTCCTTAACTTTCAGAGGTGAAGTAATGGACTTTCCGTCTGGAAACTGGGCTGGAGGAAAGAAAGAACTAAAAACAAGAACAAAAAAATATTAATTTTGTTGGTAAAAAATTATATTAAATGTTAATTTAAATAAATTCAGTCTTGAATTATATAGTACATTGATATACTTAGACATTGGTGGAAACACACCCTCCCACACACACACACACACACACACACACACACATGTATATATGCGCACTCACTTACACAAACTAGACACAATGGCTACAGTGTGTTTCAATGCACGAGGGATGCAATAAAACTGCAGACAAAACAAGC
Source organism: Epinephelus moara (assembly GCF_006386435.1). Classification (NCBI taxonomy): domain Eukaryota; kingdom Metazoa; phylum Chordata; class Actinopteri; order Perciformes; family Serranidae; genus Epinephelus; species Epinephelus moara. The sequence continues at coordinate 23,284,333 of NC_065529.1, forward strand.
GGATCCAAAAAGCATATTACGAGCTCATTATGAGCTGTAATGAATTACACTGTGCAATATGAGGTTGTAAATAAACCACCGTGTTTTCATTTTGGGTACTGAGCAAACAGCAGTACAGACATTACAATATCATTGAGCTAACTTGCTCCCACACTCACAAACATAGATATATGTATCATATATATTTTAGCAGTGCAAACTAAATTTGAAAGCCAACAAGGAGCCATGTATTCCTTCTGTCTCTACAGTAAGTGTCAAGTTTTCTCCTGCCAAAGTGTGGAAAGTTAACTCGAGTGGTGGGCGAACTTTGTTTTTGTTTGTGTGCTTCTGTTTGCTTTTGATGAAATCCCTCTAAATGAGGAGCCCCCAGTCATTCTGACTGTGACACATTCGACACTACACTGTGCCCTATTATATTACCCATGAGCACTACCATAATGGGCTATTCAAAATAATGAGGTAAACCAAATCATACTGAGATGGCGCACTTTAATATGCTGGTTCACCTATTCACCTTAAGACCTTCATTCTTCTGCAAGAATGTGAATGTATGATAAAGACTACATATTACAGATATCATTACGGTTTCATTTAGCTCCATGGAAAGGCCGTAGAGTCATGCAGAGAGGAAAAGAAACAGCAAGCACAAACTTTTGTCTTTGGTCTTTCCCTTGGCTGTGTGTGGCACATCATATTAAAATAACCGTCCACAATGTGCTCAATTATTTCCGGCTCACATTATTTGTTTCCCCGTCCTAACCGTGGGTCAGAGCCAGTGTTTGAGGCCTGGTTAAATGAAAGGAGGGTCTTTTCTCTCCCATATTCAGACTGCTTTCCATCAGTTTTGCCTCATTGGCCCCAGTGTAGGTGCTGCAGGAGACGGTTGAGATGAGAATGCCACAAATGGCCTGAAACTAATGTTGGCCTCCCTCACCCTGCAGATTTACAGCACTCCCCAAAGACTTTCTATCTTTTCTTTTCTTTCTTTCTTTTTTCTTTCTTTCTTTCTTTTTTTCCAATCTCAGCCTGTCCCCCTTTCTCCCTTTTCCATCTCCCGCCCTCGCTGCTTTTCAGTTTCCTGAAAAGGGGTCGCCATCTATACCTCAGCATCCATTTAACTCTGGCTGTTTTTCAACCTCTCCATTTCCACTGCACTTACATCTGTCATGTCAAATAATATGACAGCAAAAGCTCGGAAGCATATTCCATTTGAGCACAATGGTAAATCAATGGCATCAAAGCTGCACCACTTGTGGTTCGTCATGACTGAATTGCACATGTCAAGGTGAAAATGGCCAGCAGTGGAATGGCACTCTTTTACAATGTTGGTGTGTGTGTGAGAGGGAGAGGGAAAGAAAGAGAAGGGCATTTTTTTTCTTTGTTTGGAGGAAGTCAAAGTAGCGTTCAGAAGCTGAGGCAGAGTATTACCATCTGAGCTATAAGAGCTGTGATGATGATGATGGTGGTAATGTCAGAATGCAGTGGAACATAACCTCAATAGCACCATAAATATTACATAATGACAGTAAGGAAATAAATGAAAAGCTTTATGAGCATATGAATTATTATTTATAATTAAATCAGAGAGAACTTTCCTTTGTATATGGAATTGGATTTGCCTGGGATTAATCACATATCTTACAGCAGCAGAGCTACATTAGCCTCTCATTGTACTCTGTGTGATGCTAGCAGCTCTTTCTCCACTCCCACTGAATCAAAGGGAAAAACCAGCACCTGCTCCGCCACACACCTTTTTGGGCATGTCATCTGCATCATTTGATGCTTGCAAAGCCGTAATTACACCCCGAGGGTTAATTGGTCTTTTTAAACCTAGTTGAACCCGACTGTGTGAAGGCTCGAGTGTGGAAGCACAGGTGAAAGAAAACTCAAAGAGTTTCTGCGGCACAGGAGAGCTGCTGTGTCCTGAAATCAAGTGCATAAGCTTTAAAAGGTTGTTCTTGGCCACTTCTGAGACCAGCAAGATAAAGCACGAAATCCCCACCGCTCCTCTCCTCGGCTGCCTGTCAGAATGGAGAGTTATGTTGCGGAGAGAGCCAGGGACAGCATGAGTCACATCCCCCATGGTGCACTGCTTTCAGCCATGGCTGAGGAGCTGAGACACACCTATATTGTGTTCACATACAGTATAGCTGGAAGCAAGATGAAGGACGTCTTCTCACGTGCACATGTTGCACATGCAAACACACACTGGCGTGCGCGCACACACACACACACACACACACACACACACACACACACCAAGCCAACCTCTGCTCACATGACCACACGCACAAAGAGAAGCCCTTGAGGTTTAATCCATCCATCTAACACCCGAAATGTGAAAAGGGGATAAAAGAGGGTCTGTTTTTCCAGCAGGGCAGCACAATTTGGTGCCTCCCCTGACACTCCACGGCCCCACTGTGTGTGTGTTTTGTGCAAGGGTGAGTGTTTCCATGCTTTGGTGGAAAATCTACCCTCTCGCCGACACGTTGGTGAAAGGCGATTTCCGTAATCCGGGAGTGTAAGCCTCGCTCTACAAATGGGCGTAAGGGACTTTATGTGTGTATGTGTGTATGTACTGTATATGTGTGCGTGTGTGTGTTTAAGAAATGCCAGCAGAAAGCTGCACGTCTGTCTGGGTGTCTGATAAGAGGCATCAAGTGGGGAGAGTTTAGAGTAGCAGCACAGAGCTGAACGCGAGATGCCTCCGTGGGAAATTTAAGATTCTCCTTATTTCTAATATTTGTCATTATCCGCAGGTTGTAGTAAAGAACTTGTGTCATACTCCAGTTAAACGTTTTATTATTATTATGAGAATGACAGAACTATGAATGGTAGCTGAGTTGCGAGGCAAAATTAAATCCTGCTGCATCCTTGGACCAGATGTGTAAACGGCACACAGAAACCGTGGTTACTGTCAAACTGGTATTAATAAAAGAAGTCATAGTCTGGATATGTGTTTCAGTCCTACATGCCTTTTTTTAGGGGCAGCTTTGTGTGGTGGAAAAATATTTAAAAAAGACGAGACCAAATTCAATATACAACATAATGCTTTTAAGGATTTTTTTTTTTTTCAGTCTACACTTGCAAACTCAAATTGTGGTTACTCAAATGCTTATCATGAATGTTCCTTTTAATGACTCGTGCACTCAATTGTATTATTCTTTTTATTTATTCTGCATCGGCATTTGCTCGTTTGATAATTTGACATCCCTCAAAAAGCAGATGTGAGACCTGAACACAGGCTACTGTGAGACATAGCCAACACCAAACCAATAAAATACCCCATTATAATCTCTGCACTAGCCACTCACTAGCCTCCCGCATCCCAAGACTAACTTCCCTGTTTAGCATCAACACATCCTCCCCTTAGCTTTCACTTACCTACAGGTGTGCTATCTCTCACAGCCTGACATGACAGACAGGCTTCAGAGCATCTAAGCTGACAACAACATGTTCACTTCACTGAGCCTCTGGAAATCTCAGTGCTTCACTAAACATCTTATGATCTTATCTGCCCCGGTCTACTGTCTCTAAACAGTGACACTCTAACAGTAAAGGAGCAGCATGAACATTTAAAGATGGTCTGTAACTGTATTTTCTTTATGTCCTGTACTTTTATAATTCACTGCAAAGTTCATAGGGAATGGTCTGATTGAAGGTTATTAACTACCTTCCCAACGTTTGATGATGATGACTATGTGTTCTATAAAGCACAGTCATGCAGCTCTGGTGCTATTTGAGGACCTTCTCAATGCGATTCTGTGAAACTGCACTTCTTCTTTGCCGCCCTTTTCAGTGATAGACTGGCAGAGCAGACAGCGGGTTTCATATTCAAGCAGTCAATTAAGGGCGTATCTATGTCTAACTATGGGAGTGGAAACGTTTTCCATCTCTCAAATTTCATAATGAGTAAAATTCATAAAAAGAGATCTATGCTTATGCACGGCTTTATAAATCTGACAAAAGAGTGTGTATGCATATTTCATTTGGTCATAAATCTCCATGCACCTGGCCCCTGGTGGCTGAGTGGATGAGACGAATATTATGTAAGTTGCATTCCTGCTGGGATTCTTGCCACGAACCTTTGTTGCATGTCATCAACTCCTCTCTCTCCCTGTGTTTCCTGTTCCTTTATACTTCAAAATGCCATTAGAAATCTTAAACTCTAAAGTGCTTTAGATTATACGTATTGATCTTTTTTGTTTTGTAACTTAATTACTATGAGGCAATGGTGCCTCTACTGGAAAACTGAAACGTGTACAATCATTCCCTTCCATCATAACAAATCAAAGCTTTAATTTCCCCTCCATTGGGCTTAAATCCCATAATAAACTTAGAGCATATTGTAATTCAACTGTACTGAGAGAAAACTAGAATTTTGCACCTCGTCTTGGCTCTGATTGTAGGCCTTGGAATATCTAGGCCGTGGCAGGAGACTTTGGCCAATTACAGGTATTTCAGGGAGGAGTTCCCACTGGCAATCCTATTAACGCTGATGCACACGCAAAACCCTGCAGTGAAAGTCTGATTCAGTGGTGACGAATCCTGCAGAACGTTGATATTCCAGCTCTGGCAACAACTGCCCACTCTGCAAAGCAACCCTAAAACTAAGACGCACTTTAAGAAACAGAGACAGTCTGATAGTAAACGAAATAAAACACATGTTGATATTAGCAAAGCGCTTCAGAAATGGACAGAAAACACTGCTAATAGTTTAACCTCCTGCTAACCAGAGCCAAAGGCTCATAGCTGAAGCTTCAAGTTCATGATTATGTAGCTCAGGTTAGCTAAAGCCACTAATCACAGTATGTCCACTTCCTCACTCCCCACCAATACAGATCAACTCGCCAGGAGGAGAACAGACAGGAGGTCTGGAGACGGGCCCCCAGTCAGCACTTGCAACTCAAATCAAACCAGCGTAAACCCCAGCCCTGACTCCCCGTGGGATCAGCTAACAGGTCAGACCCAGCACTGCCACTGGCAACCAGCCCGCTGTGACGCCCGGCCAGGGTGGTTTGCACTAGCTGAAATAAAGCTACTACAGTACAGCTGCCAACCAAAGGTCCAGCTCCCAAGCTGCTGCCAGCTCTCCTACCATGGAAGCAGGCCACAGCAGCGAGGAGTGAGACAGAGGGATTGGGGGATGGCTAGCGAGCTAATTGTTGTCCCATGTGTAGTCTGATAAACAGAGAGAGAGAACAGGGCATGGAGGGGCATGAGCTGTGAGCAAGTTTGCAATGAAATAAGATTAAATAAATCAATGTATGGGAAACACTAGGTTACTGTATGAAGCACTTAAATATGCCTGTGGTCATCTGGTGGAAGGGGCTTGGGACAGGGAGGGCAGAGCTGCAGGGGAAGGGTGTATTTTCTGCCTTTTATTTTTTTGCTTTTTCAGATTTCTGTGAACCCCAGATTAAATAAAAAATATGTAAAATGTGTTCTGTCAAAATCCTAATTTAATCGAAACCATTCCTTTAACAAATATTGATCTCAACGAGTGTTCCCCAACCTCAGAACAACATGGATCACCCATCAATTTCAGGTGTGCTGTAATCCACAGGGATATATACTGTGGTGTGAAAAACAGTTCACCAGCTATATTAACAGGTGTAGGAACGCCATTGAGAGAGAATACTCCTGAGTAATCCTTAGATCTATTCTTCTGAGACGGAGCATGAAGTGCGTATTTGTGTGCTTTCCAGGCAAGGATTTTTTTCTTCTCTCCGTATGCCTGTCTGTGGCGCCCAGAGGCACAGCAGACAAATCACCTGGCATCATGACTTAAATCGGAGACAAGAGCAGCGTTCGTAGCCTGCTGGGTGTGCTTGATAGAAAATACCACAATGTTGTGTCTGTTGGCCTCGTGATGATTGTAAGAGATATTACTGTATATTCCCCCACTCTTCTCTGCCTGACCTCAGTAAGTACTTAGAAACAATATATTGGGATGTCTATATATCTAAGCTGTTTCTTTGCAAAGACAAGTTATATAAAAGTTTTGCAGTGCACCAAAGACATCCCACATCAGGAAGAGATTTGAGATATTATACAAAATGTCACTCACTCTGACAAGCATGTGAGGGAAGGGTCCTCGGGAGTTTTCAGGCACGTTGATAGGAGGGATGACCCAGTCTCTCTTCTGTCGCCTCAGCCCATTGGCCGAGGAGCTCCTCTGATGTTTCCGAGAAAACTTGATAACTCTGGGTTGGGAGTCCCACGCTCTTGACAGCATTTCTTCAATGCCACCCTGAAAAGAAAAAGCCCAAACGTATCATATTATGCCGCATCTCACATTGAATAACTTGTTATCATTTGACGATTGCTATTTTGCCACGACAGGTTGGAAGATGAATCTATAAAGTGCTGTGAAATGACAAGTTTTCCCCTCTGCTAAAATTGAAAGTAAAATACTGGGTGTCACGCTGACAATAAGCCCATTTTGGAAGAGTGGGGAGAGTGACAGAGCGGCAAACACAAGGAAATATAAATAAACATTTCTGTGAATGCTGCTGCATCACATTTCATGAGGCCCTTGGCGAGACACACTTAGCCTGCCCAAGCCCTCGGCTAAGAAAGCGAGACCTAAAAAGCAAGGCTAAATGGCTGGGGTTTTTGTCAACTGGGGTGCTTGTGCTTTGTCTGCACCCCTGCACAGATTCTTCAAGCAGACCATATTATTCCTGCCCGTCCCTGTGCTCTCTGTCCCTGCTGAAGACAGAAAACAATGTGGCGTTTTGGCCTGGCTGAAGCCTATCATCAGATAAAACAGGTATTGATAGAAAACCATAGTGATAACAAGGGGGAGAGAAACAGGAGCCCGCCCTGCACTTTTGTCCATGCAGCAAGCACTTAGAAGACCAGCAACTCAAAACACTGGGTGAGATATATTTTTTAATTTAAAAAAAAAAAAAAACCACACATTAAAAACACAGTGTGTAGACCTTTTGGATTACTGTAATTTTCCCAAGTCTAGAATCCAATTTTTTTTGGATGTGTGTACTACTTCTTATTTTTGACGCTGAGGTACCTTTGAAATCATACAGGAACACAGTATTATAGGCCACTCCTTTGCAGGAATGTATGGGGGTATATACAGCCCTCCTGCAATGACTCCCTCCAGCTACAGCTGCAGAGAGAAGATTGTGTTCTTTCTCATCTTGCCCGCTGAAATGAGGGTTAGAAGGGTGTGTAAAAGACTGAGTGTTTTTTCCCCCAATCCTCTATGGTGTCCTCCTGTGTAAGATGGTTGTATTGCTGTAATCCACCTAATCCTATTGTTGTCACTGCGCCCTGTGTACACACACACACACACACACACACTCACTGGCAGTGCGCCGCTGTCACCTGAAGCACAGTGGAAATCCTCCCGCTCATCCCACCTGGAACACACACAGCGCAGTCACACGCCCCACGTGTGCACACGAGCGACTGCGGACACGTTGCCATACCGAACTCGAGGCCGGCAGTTCATCGTATCAATATACACCTGCTCTGCCCGTGAGAGAGGCAGACTGTAAGCTAACACCTGAGCAAATGCAGCGTATAATTTCATCTTTTGTTTTAACTCTTCACACATTCACAGCTCAGAGGATTGGACCACACGCTCAGCGCAGACCTCTGGATAGCTGAGGGTTTAGCTGGGCAGGAGCGCAGCGTAGAGGGAGCGGGGCGACTGACCGGACGGATGGTTAGAGGACAGAAAGAGGAACTAGGGGACCAGATGTGTTTCACAGATAAGATAACTCTCGTTCCAGCTCCACTCATCCAAAACACTCACAGGTACCAATTGGCGCAGGGGAGGCCGGGTGCTGCCAGCCCTCTCCACGGACGGCAGGTGAAATTAGTCTCTGTCTGTGAATGTGTGTCTGTGTGTATATTTGCAGATGCTCATTTGAAACAAACAAGGGAAACAAACATCATGTTCAGAAAAAACAAACATGCAAACAGAGGATAAAGAACACTCTCTATGGCAGACGATGATGAATCATCAGGACTGTCTCCGTGTTGGCGCATATGGACAGCTATAACATATATGATACCACAGCACCGCTCCTCATCTACGCTCAGTCCAGTGTGCTGCTACCAAGATAAAGTCCTTATCTGCCTTTCCTGGCTATCTCCAGAAAAACACAATGAATGAATAGTTGCTCTAAATGCCAATCAGCCCACTGACGTAGGTAGCTCATCGGGCCTGACGATAACAAGGTTGAAGCATCCGATTGGTCGGGCCCCAACATTCCTTTGGAAATGTTGCCATAACAGAATTGAAGAAGAGAGACGGTCAGGCAGAGAGACAGACATGGAGAGAGACAATGAAAGGGAGACATCCTTTATTGTAAGTCTGCTTGCGGATGATATCAGCGTAGTGGCTGCATGTGACTGTCACTTTCAAACAGCATGGCAGATGACAGGCTGTTGGCATTGTGACAATACCAGAATTACAAAGGAAAGAAAGAAAAACTGGAAAAAGCTCTCCATGGGCTGCCAGGAAGCTTTTGCTTATTAGGGTTTGGGGATTTCTTTGTGTGTCTGACTGTGTGTGTATGAATACAGCATGTGCATGCATAGTGTGTTCAGTCATGCCTGTGTGCACATACGGGAAATCATGTGTGCTGGCCGTGATGTAGGAATGTGTGAGCACACACAAATGTGTAAAAATAATGCATGAACATATGTGCGGATGTATTTGTCTGTGCGTGTCCCAGAGTGTATATGTGTGTGAACACATGACAAGGAGACAGTTAGTGTGTCGCCGATGCGCCCGGGGCTCCTGAAACCCAGAGGCAGCCAGGGCCAGCTGGCAGCTCCCTACTCCCAGGCAGGCTGCACATTGCTGGGGCATTCTTTAGGCCCGCAGCCCCCGAGCCCTGAAGCTGACATCTGGAGGTTATCAGTCTGACAAACAGGCAGAACAATACAATAAGATTGTGTGCTCATTTCCCATGCTCTGTTCTGTGTGCCTCTGAAAATATTTGATTCAGGTCTTTTGATGTTATTTTTTTTTATGTCTTTAGTGGTGCAGTTCCCTTTTCTGGTTCGCTATGATAAAAAAAAGAGATCACAGTGCTCGTCTTCAGTAAGGAGAATGTTCTCCCATGAGGTCTTCTCTCAAAAACTAAAATGAAGAAAAATAACATTTAAATCTGACTTTGAATAAAAAAGTATTGAAATTCTCTGCACTGCTATTTGCCCTTTGAGACCTGCAGCTTTCCAGTGTGGATTGTCAACATAATCAGGCAATAATCACAAAGTTTAAGCACACAGCAAAAACACAACCATCCAACTCTGCTTGTGTTGCTTGTCAACGACCAGTGGACCCCAGGGTCCTACGTTCCACCCTGCTGCCGGCCTTCTCTGTAATCTACCTTGAACAGGTGAGGCTGTCTGGGGAAAGCGCGGTAAAAATGCAAATCAAATAAGCACTAAAACCCGCTCCGGCAACCAGTCGACTCCAAACCCAGTGGTGCATAACTGATGGGCTCTAAGCTGGTGGAGAAGGCAAACCAACGTGCCATGAAATCAGTACGAGTTGGAGAGCACTCAACGAGAGGCCCTACCTGTGTGAGGTGCGATAGCCTGAGTACATAGACACAGCGGAAAGGGCTCTCAGGCCAAAGATGCTCTACACTTCAATTGCTTTGGTATTGTACACTGGAAAATTAAAATGAGCCGGTTGATCATGGAGCACGATCCAAGTATGCTAATATCAGCTGCTAAAACAGAACAGTGAGAAACTAAGCCAGTTATTAAAAGCAAATCAACGCACTCTCACCGGTGCAATACAACAAAGCAAGCATATCAAGAGAAAAAAGCAGCAGTATATTCTGCGTTGAGGCCAATTCATCCGAGTAGACATGAACCAAGCACACAATTTGTTACACTACAACACCTCTCTCAACACATTATCTGTCTCGACACAAAACAAGCTGCTATTTGAGCTGTGTGTCTTTTAATTACCATTGAGAGGAAGAGGATATCCTGAGCTGTTTATATCCTCTGTTGCTGTGTTGATAACGCAGAGATAGGCTGCGGTTAGGTGATGCGATTATGATAACCCCTTTTCTAAAATAACTATTGACTTTCAGAACAAAGAGATGGGCTCAGATAACAACTGCTCACCTCTGTGTGTTTACAGAACTGGAAAAGGAGAATGGGCCACGCTTCAAATCTCAGAAATCATCTGAAGTCATTGCACTAAACTTCACACAACACACTTCTGTTAACTGACTTACTGACTTCACTAGTTTATGATGCTATATATCAAAGGAGAGAGTTTGGCTTTTTAACTCACTGCTGGTCACGGTAGAAAACAGCTGTTCTTTACTGTTAAGTATCTCTAGTCAAACCCACAAGAAAAACAGGTGGAGAGGAGCAGACTCTCTTCTCTATTGTTGCAAATTGTGATTAAAGGGCTGAATATTTATTCCACTCAGCGGTGCAGACACACATTTAATTATGTTTGTCATTTTGCATGAACATGTTCACACGTGTTTAAAGCCCAGTTCAGACCAAAGATCCTGATGAGACAAAATCGTTTTAGAACGTTGGAGCAAAAAGTTGCAGTGGTGTGAACTGGCCGGTCTGAACTTGACTCAAGCTGGCTGATGGTGTCAGCTGCAACTCAGCTGGTCAAATCGCAAGCAGCTGGTTTTAGAAGTAAGGCTAGTCACCTGTTTCTACAGCCAATCAGCTTGTAGTGAAGTCCGCTGGTCAAGTCAACATGACTGCCGATGGCGTGTTCATTTGTTGCGGTAGGTGCTCCTTCCCCGCCGAACCCTCTGTTTCCATCTTGCTGCTTGCTGTATGTGCTTATACCCCCTCCACACACACACATTCTCATAGACTGATTAAATGGCGCTGTTTATATATATTATAATGGCGCATTTATTATGAATACAGTCCATCTGATGTTCATTTTGTTAATGTTTTTCGCCATTTCGTCACTACTACAAATGCAGCTGTAGCCAGTATCTCACTATCACTATCCTCGTTGATATTTTAAGAAGCTACAACTTATATTCAGCCACAAAATAATCAGAACAGAAGTAAAGAGAGTGGTTGATGATACACTGTCTCATCTAGTTGCATTAGTGTGAACAGGCAGGTTTTTTGAACATTGCAGAATGGGGCACTGCAAGTAGTTGCATGTTTCAACTCATCTCGTTGTGACTCTTTGGTCTGAACTGGGCTCAGGGCTGCACCGAATTATACTGAGTCATTTTTTAAGGTGATGACATCATAAAATATGACAACAGAAATTTGAAGCTCCATTCAAAAACGTCAGTAAAAACTTGTAATGTCTGTCATCATATTTTATAACATCATCACCCTAAAATATGACAGTATGATTCAGAGGACACATGTTTTTGAAAAATGACAAACAGAATGAAATGTGTGTCTGTGTCCGCTGTGTGGAAAATATATTTGACCCTTTTGTCACAATTTGCATCAATGCAGAAGAGATTTCCATCTTCTCTAACTTAAGTGTGCTGATACATACAGTTATTTTTTTAAGATGATGATGTCACAAAATATGATGACAGACATTTGTCATCACCCTAAAAAAAAAAAAAGAATCCCTGAACAAAATCCTCAATATGAATAAAGTGATTTATTGGATTAGAGGTCCAGTGTGTAGGATTTAGGGACATCTATTTGCAGAAGTTGTATATATTATTCATAACTATGTTTTTATGAGTTTACAATCCTAAAAATTATTGTATTTTTGTTTCCTTAGAATGAGCTGTTTATATCTATATATATGGAGCGGGTCCGCCATGTTGTTTGACGGTAGCCCAAACAATCAAACACTGGCTCTCGATAGGACCATTCACATGTTTGTATCGACCACCATAGTTCTCCTGCACGCACTGCAAAGGAGAGGAGTTTCAGTTGTGCAACCTCACCGCTAGGTGCCACTAAATCCTACACACTAGACCCTCTTTTATCAAATAAACTTTCTTTAATGAATAAATGCAATTTATGGTGCTGTTAGATTTCTGCTAGACCGCCCCGTTAATGCAGGTGCATGCCTCTCTTTGTGTGTGGTACTGTAAGTGTGACAGCATATTTATGACTACAGTGAAAATGCTGTTTTTGAAAGGCTAAATGCCAACAAGTATGGACTGAAGCAAAAATATTTAATAAGATGAAAACATGTTGTGAATTTTGATGACTACATTTTTATCTTTCTTTTTGGACTCCACAAAGCTCTGTTGTGTTTGCATCACTGTGCAGAAATACTGGGTTAAAACTATGAATGAATGAAGCTTAAAAAAATCAGTACAGCCCTTCACACATTTGCTGGGTGAATTCACATTACATAGACACAAAATGTATGACTTGAGCCTAGACTGGAGACATGTACAGTATTTGGTGCCATGCTAACTGTGTGGCTCTAGAGATGGCAGTCGGTACCTCCGGAAATGCTCACTCCAAGTGCACTCTGGCACAAACTGGACCGTTCGTATATTGGGAGTGTTGTTTGAATGTACTGTTCGGTTATTCAGGACACCACACTGTCGGAGCAGCAGCGCGTACTCTGGGCACTCTGTCTGGGAGACGGAGCAGCAGCACACCAAGCAAAGTGAATGTGTAATGAACTAAATGGTTTGCTCATTCAGATGACAATAGAACGCTCTGTTTCTTCAAACAGCAGTGCTCGCATTTTAATGTAGAGCATCAGATTGGATTTATGAATGCACCCAGTGTTGGTCTGCCAGCACTTTGGTCCAGACTGAAATATCTCAACAACTGTTGGATGGACTGCCAGGATATTTTGTACAGACACTCATGGTCTCTGAACGATGTGTTTTACTGATTTTGGTGTTCCCCTGGTTTTTCTTCTAGCACTACCATCAGGTTCACATTTGTGGATTTGAGTGAAATGTCTTGGAAACTATTGACCAGCAGGCAATAGTCAGTACAGACATTCATGTTCTGCTCAGAATGAATTGTAATAACTTCAGTGATACCCTGACTCTTTATCTGGTTTATATTTCACTTTATCCAATACTACCTTCAATTCAACTCATTTCAATGCAGTTTTATTTATATAGAACAATATCACAATTTCGGCGGCACGGTGGTGTGGTGGTTAGCACTCTCGCCTCACAGCAAGAGGGTTGCCGGTTCGATCCCGGGCGTGGGAGCCCTTCTGTGCGGAGTTTGCATGTTCTCCCCGTGTCAGCGTGGGTTCTCTCCGGGCACTCCGGCTTCCTCCCACAGTCCAAAGACATGCAGATTGGGGACTAGGTTAATTGGTAACTCTAAATTGGCCGTAGGTGTGAATGTGAGCGTGAATGGTTGTTTGTCTCTATGTGTCAGCCCTGTGATGGTCTGGCGACCTGTCCAGGGTGTACCCTGCCTCTCGCCCGATGTCGGCTGGGATAGGCTCCAGCCCCCCCGCGACCCTCAAGAGGATGAAGCGGTTAGAAGATGAATGAATGAATGAATGAATATCACAATTTCCCTTAGAGGGCTTTACAACATACGACACCCTCTGTCAAATGTTAGAATGTTGAACTAAGTAAAACTTAACTTTGGCATAGTGAGCATGTTAGCATGCTGATAGCATTTTAGTTATTTTGTCTCAGTCGTGGGTAGTAATGTTGTCATTATTTGTTTCTCTTAGTTTTCCTCTAAATCGTACAAACTGTGAAATTAAAGGAGTGAGACAGGGAAGGCAGCAGGGAACAGGAAGTCCAGATGGACTAAACAACATGACCTTGCTCCCTGAGTCAGAGTCTTGTCTGCAGAGCCATTTGACATTATGGCAGGTCAAAGATTCAAACCAGACTCTGCTGCTCTGTCTGGACAGACTCTGCTTATTCCATGTCAAATGAGGGGATAGCTGAATTTCGATAAATATTAAACTCTGGCGAGTTCAAAATGTAACAAATCAATTAGTCAGCCGGACGAGATGAGTCTACAGCAAAACTGTAATCAAATCAGCAAAACAGTTTTAATAATGAAGGTCCATCAGAAATGGCAGAATTGGACTGAACACTGTAACAAGCAACTATTAATTAATTATTCAATTCATTTGATTAACCACCAACCAAAGTCAGGGTTTCCACACTTTTTTTTTTACCTATGAATTTTCCAATTTTTTCTTTAACTTTTCCATAACACTTTACCTATTTCCATGACTTAATTTAAGTAGTTTAAAATGGGTAGGCCCATATAGCGATACAGCCATACATTACTAAACACGCATTTCCCAGGCATTTGTGGCTAAGCACATTGCTAGTGCTTGCTAACTTAATTCGCTCATTAGACTTTTCCAATAGAATGGGAAATAGCTGAATATGCCAATAGACCACACCAGCAACTACAGTTACTTTGCGAAACATCAAGGTCTTCCCCTTTTGGGGAAGAGAAACTGAATATCCAACAGATGTCAGTGCAATTATTAATTAATACGTTTGTACACATCTATTTCTTGTTGAACAAACATTTGTTTTATAGCTGTTTTGAGAGCTTGCCTAAATCTAAGCATTTGTGATATGTTTAACCTGGTTAAAACCTGGTGATTCAGTCAAATAAATATATGTTTACTGAATCACCAAATATTGTTAGGATAGGTATTTTCTGTAAATAACCAACCTGTTCATAGCCAGCTGTTTGATATAAGGTGAGATTTAGTTGCAGATGACAGTCTGATGCTGCTGTATTGTATGAAGGTACAGCAGCAGCCTCCCATTGAAACTAAGGTTATCTATCCACCAACTGTAACTGTCACAAGGATTATTTAGTGATTTAACACACCAACAGTGAATATTCATGCATCAGATGTGTCTCAGATCTCAGTGTGAAAGCCTTTGTTAACCTGCTACACAACAGCTTTTCGACATCTTCCTGTGTCTTTCCGGATGTGCCTTGGCAGTCTGGTCTGTGTGTATCACATGATACGAGTGATGTGATCGCAGCACGTATTCCAAACTTTTTCCAAAACATTCTGTTAATTCCAAACAATTTCCAGGCCTGGAAAACCCATTTTTTTATTACAAAACTTTTCCAGGAATCTTATGACCACTGAAACCCTGCAAAGTGTATTTTTGGGTCCCTTTAACCATGTTCCTGTCTCACATTATCCTGCAGCACATACTGTATTCTAATAATTACATTTTTTTTAATGACTATGCTCTTAATGAAACAGTTATTCATTTGTATTTCTCCTCAGGGTATACCAGGAGATTGGAGCTAAACTCTACTGTCGCACTAGCACCTATTTATAGCACCTGAAGGAAACAGTGACAAGAACACATGTAAACACTGTCCTGGCAGAAAGGCATACTGTACTGTACGTATAAAAGCTGGTTTTCAAATTTCCATGTGATTAGAGAAAACACATTTATTTCTTGTTCAATTATTGAATCTTTCTCCAGCTCCATGATGTGGGGAACATAATTATACGCCGAAACGACATCACCTGGTCCTCGCAGACTCCGCTAGAGTGGAACATTAGCTCAATCAATGTCAATTATTTCCCAGTCTCCATTATTGCACTGCCAGGAGTGGGCAGAATTTTAATCCCCACTCTGCAATTGCTTTAGCTACATGAGTCCTGGGCTTTTTGTCATGATTAGAAACATGACTGAACATTAAGCCCGATGGCGTTCAACAAGTAGTGCAGGAAAAATGATGATGGGTTTGTCGCTCAAAAAAAAAAAAATACCGCCCGCTGGTGGAAGTCAGTAACAGTGGCTATACATTTGGCCCTGTGTAGTTTCACAGTCTCTGCTAGTTAATAGAGCCTTGGTAGCAAATAGGGTCATGTCTCTACTTGTCACATACAAAGAAGCACTGCATCTTAACTGCTGTGCATGCACTGTTATAACATCTTTCCTTACAGACAGCTGGAAACAAAAGAAACTGCTTACATGGTGCGTTAGGGTGTGTACATGCAGGGTCAGAGAGACACAGGGAAAAGTGTTCTTACAGTAAATGTTAAAAATAGGACTCTGAAAAATAGGCGGCATTAATGGTTCTGATCAGCTTGTTTATCGGGAAGCTGCTTTACACTCTGCAACAAACAATGAAGTATATCTAATCAGAAAACAACCTAGGATTTGGGAGTTTAATATCATTTTATTGAATCCAAATCCGGTTTCAAATCCTCTTATCAAAAATAAATCCTATTTGAATATTTTTATCAAATACAATTAGGTTTAGCTTTTAACACTTGCAAGTAACTGAACTTGAAAATATCCACAGCAAAGATCTGTTATCACCATTTGCTGACTGATTAGGAAGAAACAGTTACTGTATCAAATGTTAATTAAATGCATCTGACAAATTGAAATACCTGCATCCTATTATTAACAAGCCACTTGCTCTGAATACTAGAGGTCCTGCAGAACTATTATATTTCCCTGGTTAAAATATTGATATGATACACATAAAATTCTCCTGAAATTGCTGGATCAGTTCTCAAGAGACGAGTAGCCACTCTGTCTTATTGAACTATAAAAACATACAGTCATTGCACAGCCATTGAGTTGTGTTAAATAAAGCCTTTCCAACCAATGCAGAGTTGGTTCAGGTCCAGTTTGCTCACCTAATTTTTAAACAAAAATAAAATGGAACTGGAAAAACTGGTTCCCAGTTGGAACCAAGGAATAGCATTTTTTTCACTGACCTGGAGTGCAAAACAAAACAACCTAGCCTGTTATGAGATCCAACAACCTACGAGTAAACATATGGCTTAATTTATCACCTGAACCCGACCAAACAGGAGCTGGAAGTTTTTTGTAATTCATTCATTTCTGTAACTGCTTATCGTGTTAGGGGTCGCCGGGGGCTGGAGCCTATCCCAGCTGACATTGGGTGAGAGGCAGGGTACACCCTGGACAGGTCACCAGACTATCACAGGGCTGACACATAGAGACAGACAACCATTCGTGCTCACGTTCACACCTACGGACAATTTAGAGTCACCGGTTAACCTGCATGTCTTTGGACTGTGGGAGGAAGCCGGAGTACCCAGAGAAAACCCACGCTGACACGGGGAGAGCATGTATACTCCGCACAGAAGGGCTCCCCCACCCTGGGTTCAGACCAGGAACCCCCTTACTGTGAGGCGACAGTGCTAACAACAGCCCCACTGTGCCATACTGTTTCTGGTAATGACGATCGCTAGTAACAATCTACCATATTGTTTGTCATCTCCAGTAAATATCATGAGATAAAATGTTTGTTTTCTGTTTAAAAATTACAAACATCTTGTAAAGTGGTTAAGTTATGTCTTAAGCATGATCTTGAGCGCACAGCTGATAGGTACAGTAATTTGTCGATAGATAGATAGATATGATGTTACAAAAGTGCATATTTAACGGATTCAGTGTGGACAGAGAAAGGTTTACTTGTTCGCTGTTAGGAAAACAGAAAACAGAAACCCTAAGCGCTGCAGCCCTGATTACAAAGCTGCTTGTTTTATGTATTTTAGACAGAGGGAAAGAGACAAAGAGAGGGGGGGAGAAGGTGGAAGATGGACTATTGCACAGTGTTATTAAGAACTTACTCAGAACCCTGCACTGTCATTTAATGGCCTGCCTGCCCGAAATCCACCATATCTTTGAACAAACTTACCCAAACTTCCCAACCTATGGGTCGACACCGCAAATCACTAGCAAACCATTGACAACACCAGTGGGTATGTCATATTCTACAGGTTGGAAAGAGAGGATGGAGTCCTGCACTTAATTTTCTACATCTTCTCATCATTAATAGTTGGTCTGTACTTTTTTTTGTATAAAAACAAAAATCTGTTATAACAGAACAAAAGTTTGAAGGTAATTAATGCGATCCACCATCATGCTTCCACTTATTTCTGCTCTCTGTTGATGAAGCATCCTTGATTACAATTGTTCTGCTCAAACTAGTAGAATTTGGGCTGGTTTGCTAAATATAACCAAGGTTCCAAGAATCTTGAAAGGAAACAGTTCAAGAACCAGAGCTAACTTGGAGGAAAAGGGGTTATAGTGATGTTTCCCTCAAAAATCTTCTGAATCTGAGTGAGCAGAGAGCATGTTAACTAGACAGCAAAGGTTTTATTTGATGTGTTTTTTGCAAATGAAGTAGAGCGAGAATGAAATTTTATGAAGCTATCTGTGAGGTCTGTCAGCACCAAAGCTTAACAAATCCAAGAATCAGATCCAACATGAAACCAGCTCTCTGAGTCCAGCACTAATGCAACCAAACAACAACTGTAGCAGTATAAAATGGGTTAGGTGATAGCTTATTAAATCGGAAGTGTAATCATGAGGAAACAATTCCAGCAGTCCAATCAGTGTGCCCTTGTGTTTACGTATTCCTGAATGTGTTCTCCCTCGTTACCTTTGTCAGGGCTAAAGAATGAGGATGTCCAGCCAGGGCTAGCTTAACTGTGGTCTCCCAGATGTGCGGGTCATGGAGCCCCCGGGCCGTCACCATGAACTGGACGGGCTCTGACAGGTTGGCAAGCTCCTGCTCGGCATACACCGACCCATCGGGCCTCACACTGAAGTTGGGGTCGCTGCTGACAAAGCCCACCTCTCTGCTGCGCTGGCAATCCTCAAACTTCACTGCAGAAACAGACAGAAAGAGGACAGGGAGGTACAGAATTAGAGAGCAGCACAGTGAGATTTACTCCGCGAGGTGTTCGCAAATCCTTGACATATCTGGCAGGTTTAAGATTAACCTGCATCCATCAAGACGTATCTTGAAATATCTCATCCCTTCTGCTGTCACTTTTGATTCCCCGCTTTGACGTCTTTGGCAAAACAAACTGCTTATCTGTTTCTGAACCGGAATACACGGGGGGCAACCTAATTCTTTTTCATATCATTCTTTTTCCCAAACTAGACGGAGAGCGATGTCAAAACAGCATTTCCTTCAGCTTCTCCAGGGAAAGCATGAAGAGAAGGTCTAAAGCACATTAGGCTGACTGGGCCGATTGCGCTCCATGCTTTGCTGCCAGGCACATGGAGCACAGTCTTGAATGACATTTGGAGGGTTCTGCTTGACTGAGACAAAAGAAAGGGAGCTGTGAGGACTGTTTGCACACATACACACAAACTGCTATTTCTGTTTCCAGAATGATGTACCGTATGTGTCTGTATGAGCAGTATGGAAGCATGGTTTGGGTACAGTATAAGAGATGTTTGCAGGAGACACAGAGAAAACGTCAGCCTCCGACACGACTATTTGCAAAATCCTTTTTCTGCATTGCCAAATTTAATCAACACTCAATGCATCATTATCCGATGATTCACAGCATGATGCAATGGCACAAACGCTGAGAATGACTGATTTGTTGTTTTCAACATGTCTATTATGTTAACACACACACACACACACACACACACACACACATACACACCATCCCTCGTCTCCCCCTACCCCCAAGTTGAAATGCATGTGCTCTGATTTTATCTCACAAACTCCGGCTGCTGATAACAAGACAAATTGATTTCATAAATCACCCAGGGGAACAGATCCCCTGTTATGAGCTATGGCAGCATGATTTTTCAAAAATCCAGCGTGAAGAATTCTGCACAGCAAGCTTTTTATCAAGCCATCTTATTTAATTTATCGCCCAGCTTCCTGTCAAAAGCAGCTCCCAAACAACAGGCTAATAAAGCGTGAGATCTCCTCGGCCACTGCGGCTTAGCGTCACACAAACGAGGCTGCTTGTTTCCAGCCTCTGAGTAATCGCATGCGTAATGGCACGGACGGTAAACACAGTTTTGACAATGTGTGCATCTGTCTATGTTGGCAAACGCGATCCATATTTTCATTAAAATAATACAGCCCAGTGGAGAACGCTCCTTATGTGACTGATAAGCTTTGTGTAAAATGATTGCCTTACTTTGGGGATCATTTATCAAGGCGGGGCGGTGGTGTGTGTGTGGGGGGGGACGATCTAACATCAGGTTGTGACAATATGACACAGACCTGCTTCAATTGTCCACAGATGAATTGTGATGGCAGGCATGTATTATGTAAATGACTTCAATTAGCTTGAACTGAGCAGGCTAATTGTTGTCACTTAGACAGGTCTCTTGTGGTGCAGCTGGAGAAGTGAGGCTTAAGGACAAGCGCTGCTCACAAATGCGTGCGGGTGTGTGTCCCTGCCTGTGTGTGCACACGCGTAGGAGTGAATTGAAACCACGGTTAGTCTGAGAATGTCTGTCCTCAGTTTGTGCATTTATTAATTTGGATGTTAATTCTACAATAAAACCAGTGAGGTCTCTAATGGTTGGTCTGTTGCCTTGTATGCTGCGGTGGCGCCAGTTGGCATGGGAACACACATGTCGTCTGTGATGCATCGCCATTGTACGGCATTGT
Organism: Epinephelus moara; assembly: GCF_006386435.1. Lineage (NCBI taxonomy): Eukaryota > Metazoa > Chordata > Actinopteri > Perciformes > Serranidae > Epinephelus > Epinephelus moara. The sequence goes on from NC_065529.1 coordinate 23,304,670, forward strand.
GAGAGGAATGCCTTTCATTTTGTGCTTCCACCTCTCAGTTTACCATTCACCGCCTACTGGTGTATAGCCGCGAGGGGGCCAGGACCGTGACCCTGATTCCTAACACGTCTACTTAGTGTGAAGATATTCATAAATGCTTTGCTATTCATTAAAAATCCTGTTCACAAAGCACATTCAAATCAGGTGGTGGGATCTGATCGGCCACAATGTTAAATGGAGATGAAAGCAGCAGAAAGAGACAACACTGAGACTAGATACTGATAGAAAAACTGTGCATGTGTGTGTGAGTCTGAGATAGAGAGGAGGAGATGGTAGGATAACAGAAGAAGGTATTGTCGCACACAGAGGAAAAAGAGATGGAGGTAAATTACAAAATATACAGAATAAAACCGTAATTGGAACAATTTTCTCAGCCTCCAAAAGAAATCCTTGGTTTTAAGACAAGAGGCGCTAATGTGCAAACGCAGCAATGCAGATTATTCATTGCTGTCACATCATAATGGAAATAGAACCAGTGAATGAAGACTGTTGATAACTAATCTGTGCTTATTTGTTGTTATTGTTCTCTAGTGCATGTAATTTGTTTTGTCATCTTACGCTTGGCAAACTGCGGCATCCCTCTGTACAAAAAATGGAACTTGAAATGAATAAACAAAGAGGAAGCTTCAGGGTGTTCTCTGATCTGACGGCCCTGAAGGTCGACAAACCCGCAGTCCTTCATTAGTTATAGAAAAATAGCATAAAAATCACATTCATATTTTACTGCAGGTTCAATCAATACTGCCACTGGACCTCACTTCATCACCTGGTCAGTTCATTTGGAGCAGAAGGGCTAGATAAAGGAGACAGAGGAATGGGCTGATTGCAGGTCAGGCCTCAGCTGACTAAACTCACTGCATTGTCTCTCTACATGTACATATAGTTGTCTCACAACCTGACTCGTTGTATGTCTCCTGTATGTATCTATAAATGACATAAAATCATTTCAGATGTTAAAGTAGTGCACTAACACAAGGACATCAGATTAGCTGCCAGCTATCTACAGGCAGCTCCATTCACCAGCCGTTCTCCTATGAATTTTTCAAAGTTAAGTCTGTCAATGTGTGGTTGTCACTGGGCTGAAAAAGTACCACATAAAACATATTCATTTCGACAACTTTAAGCTAATAGACCCAATCAACATGTCTTAGCCCAGGGGTGTCAAACATATGGCCTGCCAAAGGTACCAATACGGCCCACTGGATGACTTTGCATGCATGATATTGATGCACGTGTGACGGCTGAGAGGCGCCAGGTTTCAGGAGCAAGTTAAACGTTGAGCCTACTTCACATGAATGCTGCTTCAGAGGCTTTTCAACCCTGACTAGAATACAGCTCTCTTATTGTGTTCATATTTAAAGATATTTAACACTGTGCAAAATATTGTCAATCAGCAGTTTTAGTACAAAAGAATCTCTATCAGACTTAAAGCTATCTTAAAACAGAACCTTACTGTGAAGGAACTACTAAAAGTTTTGATTTGTAAATGGTTTGTACGGCAGGGGGACAAGTCAACCTGCTCCCTCAAAAGCTTCTACTTTAGTTTGGTGTGGTGACACGAGTGTGGACATGTATGGAAGAATACACATGTAATGACAGTGAGTAGACTGACTGAATGTGGAAAAACTGAGACATATTGTTGAAATCACACTCATTTGTCCCAAGATATCTCAGACTGTTCATCATCTGTTTTGTAAAGTGATGAATGATTTCAGAATGTATTTGTCCTGCTTTACACAAACAGACAGGGGAAACGTTGAAGCTTAGGGTAATTTGTAGGTTATTATGCGATGCTTTGGCTGGTCCAGCTCACTTGAGATCAAATTGTTCTGTATGTGGCCCGTAAACTAAAATGAGTTTGACACCCCTGTCTCAGCCACATCTGGGGTACGGATTGTGTCAGTCAAACTTAGCTTCCCTCTGGGAGTTTTTGATTGATTTAGAAGATCAACAAAATCTCTAATAGGAAACATCATGGTAGCACACAGGGTGGCCTTGTTTACCCAGCATGCATCTATCTGTCAGAGTGAAGACTGTCAGTAAACCTCACTGGGTTCACTGCGTGAAGCTTGGATGAGCTTCTGAACAGATCCCATGCAAACAACACAGACGAAAATGTGAATGAATGTGTTAAATGACTATATAATCTTTGTGTAGTACTATAAAACACACATGGGTGATGATGGAGTGTGTCTGCGTGGCTAATGCGCTCTATGGGATGGCTGATAGTGTTGCTTTAAACAGCCACCTCAGCAGTTCAGAATCAGCAAACAGTGTAAACTGTATAAAAGTAGGGACAATTTTGTGCCTTGCTGGTTATAGTAACAGCCTTCTGACTCAAAGATCTATCGTGTCGATTGCCTTCTTCGTCAGTGGGTGTATCAATGTGTGTGTGTGTGTGTGTGTGTGTGTGTGGGTCCCTGTACTTTGCCTTGGCTCCCGAGGAAAACATCAGGGGTATTAAACCAGCAGCTCAAGTGTGTGAGTGTGTGTTTGCATTCTGTTCGTCTATTTTGTAGCCTAGATAAGTGCAAATGTGTGTGTCTCTCTGCGTCTGTGTCCCTTTGTGTGGGTGTATGTGAGTGTGCATGTATTGTGTGAGTGTGTGCATCGTCCCGTGTGTGTGTGTGTTTCTCTGTGTCACAGTGTGTTCTGTATATTTTAGTGCGTCCTGCCATCCACAGCGGTGTTTGGCAGGCTGCTGAGGCTGGTGTCATTCTGCTCGGCTGCTCTTCTCTGGACTCGTACGACAGAGAACATGCTGTCCAACAGAGCGACTAGCGCAGCACAGACGCGGCTAAAACAGAGTGGGCAAGCAGCCGTGACTGCCGACCACCAAGTCCTCCGCGCGCACGCACACACACACGCACACACACACACACACACACACAGAGATAGACACGCTTCTGCTCTTCGTCTTCTCTGCTTGTAGATCCACGACAATACCCCAGAGGAGGCCAAACCTGCTCTTGTATGGAAACATTACATGTGCATAATGTGGATGGCAGGTAGTACCTCTGCACAGACCTGCTTTGTGCATCCACACGGAGCATGCCTCCCTCATCCGTCTGCATCCGCCTACACCATGTTCACCTGTCGACTGTGCACCCCTCCCCTTTCCACCACTTCCCTGATCTCCAGTGACACAGCTCCCTGTCCTCTTTACCTCTTACTGTCCTTATTTCCTCCCTGTTTAACCCCCCCACCTGTCCTCCTCTATCTTTCTCTCCCTACTCTCGTATTCCCTACAGACCGGAGCACTTTCTCCCAGACTCAAACCGGGGCAGCCAGTCTGAGCCAACGGCCTATAAAAGAAGGGGCACCCTGGTGTGTCAGTTATTATCATAGTTAAAGTGAGCTGAGAGAACGGCAAAAAAGACCTGAAAGAGGTGCAAAGAAGACATCACACCAAAGGTCAAGATCACGTCAGAATTTTTTTAGCACTTGTTAGCTGGTTTTTGAAAGGATTATGTAGTTTTGCAGATCATTTTTAACACTTTGGTGGATCTTTTTATAGACCAGATTTTATGTAACAACCTTTATTACTGTTCTTAGCCTCCCTTTTATGATTTTTGCTTTCATCCTGCATGTCTCACCTTGTATTTATTGCCTCTACCGCTCATTTGATCTGTTTTTTAATGAAGTGCTTTGTTTTTGTGATTTGAAAGGTGTATAAATAAAGATTATGATATCAGCTGCAACAGCTAAAAATAGACACCCGACAGCAAACACAGTGTACAAAAATGGGTTGATGTGGGACATTAAATACCCCCCTTTATGCAGCTGACACAGTTGTAAAGAGAATTTTAAGTTAAGTGTCACTGAGACACACTTGCTATGGAGTCGGGTAAATAGGTCCAGACTGAGCATATGGATCTCCTTTTGTTGAGGTGCTGTTCGTCACAGTTGAGGCACAGTGCTAAGTAAACATTCCCTCTGGTACCCTGCTGCTTTCCTCAAGCCAACGGGAAAATCAACACCACCCACTCAATTTGCAAATAACAGTATTTTTGCGAGGCTGAGGCTATGATAGACAGCGGCTCAGAGCCCACTGACGAGTAAACGAACACGGCTAAAATACTCAACATACTGTTTGTAAGAAGCTGTAAGAAGCACTGCAAAGCCTCAGGGTGACTTCAGTGTCACTGCAATTTTGTGTGCAGGTTGCAAGCAATCTGATAGATCCTCATTTGTTGCCCATTTTGAATTGTAGTTTTCATTTTGTAAAACGACTATGACTCATTGAAATGACAAATCTAAATTCACTGACCAGTTTTAAAGAAGCATGTAAGAAGAATTTCACAAACTGGGCTGTCTGTGTAGTGAAAAGACACAAATAATTCTGAAATTGGTGCTACGTGACCAGAAAAAAACGATGAAAAAAGGCTGCGGCATTCGCTTTTGCTCAAGAGGCTGAAAACCTACAACTACCAGAATGCACTGCACCAAACCAGTAAACGCTCCTGCTGGTGGGAGCTCCAAAATGGGAGCCGGCTGGTAACAAACAATCTTGAATGACAGTTAAACAGTAAGCTAAAATATGTTTCTGAAAACATTTGAGGCAAAAATAGGCAACACAGCAACAGACTCTTTGTTCATGATTGATCAACACTGCTCAGTTTTACCGTTTGATCCCAGTTTTTTTAGCCTCTGATTTTCACTATGCAAGAAGCAGTATGGTGCCCACTTCCTGTTCACAAACTCTCATATTACATCCAAACAGTGCACTAAAATATGTTTCTTTAGGCATGAAATAGACAATGCAGTGACAGAATCCTGGTTTATATTAGATCAGCGCTGCTTAGTTTTACAGTTTGGTCTGACTTTGGTCTGATAAACTTTTGGTCCGCTTCTATATTCTTTGTTTCCGTGGTGACGGGCACAAGAAAATAAGGAATTACAATCTGTAGTTTGAGCAGTAGCCCTAGATCCAGTGAAAATCAGCTGGATGATGTGATTTGAGCTGGGAGATGAGCAGGGAGATCTGATCGATGGTAAGGTGGCAGAAAGTCTACCACAGTTCATTTACACATATTATCCACATTATTATGATACAAAGCTGTAAAATCAGCAAAGTATTCCTTTAAGAAAATAAATGGAGCAGTGATTGAAATGCTAAGATGCTCAAGTATTCATTTTTAAGTACACCGATAAGCAGTGTCACTAACAATAAACTGAAGTATTGTTTTAATGATAAACTGTATCAAGTGTGGCTCTGGGAAACAAATTACAAAAGTTTAATTGGCAAACTAAAAGATAAGCTCCTTGACTTCCACACAAGAATTCACTGCTGATAGCAATGGACTTAAAAATTCAGAGTCCTGTGGAAAAATCTGCACTTTATCCAAAATGTCAGCTTTTCAGGACCTGAGAGAAACAGCCTTGTTTTCAGCTTGGCTGCCAAGCATTTTTAAAATGTTCTCATTGGGGAACGAAAAGGTTTTGATGAACTAAAATGTTCCACAAAAGTGCATGTAATCCTCCAGTGTAAGTCTAAACATGAAGAAAGACTAAAGGTACAAGGGTTTCACCTGACAGTGACATTATAGCAGCTACTCAGGAGACATTTGAGGTGTAATATTCTTTCCTCCTACAAGAGGCAAAAGAAATGAGAGAAGTTTACACCTTTCAGTGGGCGGTGAAGTAACTGCAGTGAGGCGGGCGTGATTGGCAAGTAAAAATGTAAAAATCTATTTTCAGGTGTCGTGATTTATCACTACTAAAGTGCACCGTCTTGTGAATCTGTAGTCTGAGGCACCCCATGCAGTACATCCACAACCCTTGAAAACTCTTTTGAAATCCAGCCCACTGAGCCCCCACAGGAATGCTTATAACTAATTCAATTTACATGCTGCTGTTTTTAAAACACTGCAGGTACAATGTGACTTTCCTGAAAAGGCTTTTTTTTTGCCGCAGTTGGAAATGAATTTCTCTGCCTCTGCAGTTCTCTGTTTTAACAAAAGCCCACACAGTTCCCTCTGACAGCTCGCTCTCACAAAAGGAAACCACTGCGACTCAAGTGTGCGTGTGTGTGTGTGTCACTGTGTGTGCTTATGCGTGCAAGGGACCCAGAGTGAGACGGAGAGATACAGAGAGAGAAAGGGAGTCAGAGAAGAGGGACATTAGAGTGGGAGTGTGTGACACCGGTTCTTTGCATATGGGATTATTACAGCTGATGCATAAATGGGTATGGGTGTCATTGACTCCCTGCGTTCTCATAGGTGTGTGTGTGTGTGTGTGTGTGTGTGTGTGTGTGGGAGAGAAGGTGCTGTCAACCTGCATTTGTGTGTGTCAGTGTTCATGTTTCACTTTTTAAACACCACATGCTTGTTATCTGGCGCTGCTGCAGTTATGGTGCTGAACGCAAACCTTGTCACATTGTTAGTGTACTGTTATGTCTATATGGCCAACATCCGCCCACGACCCCGCTGCCCCCCTCCACCCTATCACACCTGTGTTTTCCTTCTCTCACCTCCCTCATTCTGCAGGTATGTGGAGGGAACAGCTGTAAAAGAGTCTTTATACTGTAGACTACTGTAGAATGTCTGTAATGTAACCACACTCATACAGGATGTTGTGTGGGCCACGAGCTCTGTGTGGGGGCTTTCAAAGGTTGTATTTCCATGGATTGTGAAGATTTCCTCAAAGATATTTGTTTTTCTCTGCACACCACCTCAAATGCACATCATCTCATTACATAGTAAAGCTTTGCTCCACGTTATAGCACGAATCTCAGCGTTCACCGCCTTGTGAGCATTTGGGTTTTGCACATCCCTGGCCCTCCCTCTTATCTCTGCATTAGCCTCCTCTCATGGGCACGGGCATGAGGAGGCTTGAGGAATGAGAAAGGGGAAAGAGGCAAGATAAAGAGGGAGAGTGGGAGCAAAGCAGAGCGGATGCAATTAAAAGACTGGGTCACAGATCGCAGTGCCAGGCGTCAGTGTGATTAATACACCACCATTCAGCCCAGGAGCTTTTCTCCTCTCTGTGTGGATGTGGATGTGTGTGTAGTGTGTGTGTGGGGCTTTGTTTGTGAATCTGTTATCTTCTAAGCATACCGCAGCTAGGGGGCACCAGTGTGTCTCAATACGTGCTACCCTCAGGTGTGCCAGGATTAACCCTTTTTAAAGTCCTGGTGACCTCGACAAACAAGTCCTAAGAAAATATCTGTCCCTGTGTGACCTCATTCAGTTTGTTCAGCAGACAAAACATCCAAAGGTCCACGTTAAAGGAATTCATCACCTACAAAATGACCATTTGTATATCAGTCAGTTAGTACTTTCTTGCATACCTCAATGGGAAATGGTGAACATACACATTTATTCCATTCAAAATGCCTAAAACAAAACCTTTAACTGAAAATAATGGAAGAAACCTCAGGAAGAGCAACTAAGGAGGGATCCCTCTCCCAGGACAGACAGACACGCAATAGATGCTGCATGTACAGAATAAAATTACAGTATAGACAATCCATATGACAAATGACACATAGATGGGGAGAGAGACAGAGATTCACAGCAACAATATATATAATAATAGAAATATGACTTATAATAATAGTAATAAATGGCAGTATATGTGTCTTAAGTTTATGTCAATGCATTTATGCTTGTGAATGGAATTAAAAATTTTCTTTGGTGGACATTTTTATGACCTGTCTTAGGACAAATCTAAAAAAAAATCCAAAATCGTCCAAACTGCTGAAAACTGAGTGTTTGTTATCATGCTGCATGTAGTCCCGGGACACATGGGACCACTGACTCTCCAAACAATTTAGAAAATACCTACAGAAGAAGCAGCAAAAACGCAGGGACTTCCACCACTTCCAGTACACACATGCACTATGCCCCATTCACACACTCCATACAAAGAATTGATTGATTTGGGACCACAAATCTATATCAAAACATCTGTTTAGAAACTGTCACACAACTCATACAGTATCATCCAAGTGTAATTTATCCAGTCATATGCTCAGTACTTCCCCAACACATGTATTTTCACTAAAACTTTAAGTATCTAAAACTGAAGTGTAAGTGAAAGGTTATAGTAAAAATGTGTGTGTTTGGAATGTACTGACTATACGACTGGATAAATGAGACTTGGAATATACTGCGTGAGTTGTTTGAGAGTTTGTAAATGGATGTTATAATGTGGTTTTGCCCCCAATTAATCAATTAATTAATACGTTTGCCATTTTCCATGGATGCATGCGAGAAAAACAACATTTTCTTCAAGAATTCAAGTTAACACAGCGTGAAGAAGTGATTTACAAACAGTCTTTTTGTGGGTGAAGTATTCCTTTAAGAGACTTTCTTTTTCATTCTTATGATGACATGGAAGTAAGGGAGAGAGGTGGGCTGACATGTTGACTAAACACTAAAACTTTCAAGAAGAGAATAATTTCAGCAAACTAAAAATACTGCCCACATGATGCTGTTAAACTTCTCAGGTTAACATTGTTGCAAACTTTAACAAACACCCACTATCCTTGAACTTTTTTTTTGCCTGCCTTTTGGCCGACCATGTCAACAGCAGCTACCCACTAATTTCAGACCGCGCCAAGTCAATGAAACCTGGCTCCCAATCAGTCCACCGTCTGCACAAAACTCACATCAAGGCAGGAAACAACGCCTTGAAAATTCCCCCAATTGAGCTGGTGGCCCATGCCACAGTCTTATGGTAATGAGAAACGTTCCTTTTTGAAACACAGCAAGCTGCACAAACATATCAACTGATTCTTTCTTTTATTTCTTTCATCTGGCTCCCACTCACCAGACCTTGCCTTCAAGGCTTCCCCTTCGATTTAACGTGAGCAGAGAAGGAGCCGCGCTTTATCACAGCAATATCTTTTTTAAGGAGGTGAAGCGAAGAAACTGCCTCAAGGCTACACACTGTCTGTTATCTCCCAGTACAATATAATCATTTCACATAGCCCAAAGTGAGGTGATGGGGCCTCAGCTGGGCCAAGTGACAAAGAGTGGGAATGTGAGCAAACGAGGGGGCAAGGATCATGGGACAAAGGGGGGTTGTATCTGTGACTCTCACTCAACCGTATAATGACTGTAATGAAAACCCATTATTCCCCAGTAAGTATTTCTTTTTTTTTCCTAATGTGAATCACACTGCTCCGTCTGCACACACTATGTAGAGAACAAACTTCAGGTTTCAGATAATGGTAACACTTTCATCATATTAACTGACACAGTGCAGAGATGTTTCGCTGGCTGAGCAAATGAGTCCAGTTACAGTACATAAGGCACTACCCAGCCTGTGTCCAGTGTTTATGACTGCAGCACCTCTTAGCTGGTTATTTTTAGCTGCTCTTGATTACCCCTGAGACTGGCCTTAATAAATACTATAAGACTAAAAACAGGCTTCCTCCCTCGGCCCCTCCTCCCCATCCTCAGAGAAACCGAAGACTCACTCACAAGGTAATCAGCTTTTAATTTTCTCCCCCCCTCTCTCCTCTTACGTTGTCTCATTTTATCTCTCTCCCTCTCAGCTCTCACTCTCCATCACCCTGGCTCACTGTGTGTGCAGCCTTTCTTCTCTCTGGTTCTCCCTTATTCTTCTCTCCATCTTTTTCCCCTCTTCTTGTGTTATTTGCATAAAAGTGTTTGCATCTTTCCCTGGTGATTGTTTAGCTGCTGTGTTCAGCATCTTGATTTGATTCCCTACAATTGGCCTAATTAGCATTACAAATATACACTTAGAGAGGAACAGAGATATCTGTTATGGCTGACAGACTAATTTAAGGCAATGGAGGCCAGAGGAAACGGCAACACTAAATTCTTGTGATAAAAGGTGTATCACTGCGTCTCAATAATGAGGTGTCTTATCCGAGTCCGCTGAAACTACACTACTTTCACCACATGAATGGCGTGTTTGCCTTAACTGAGTAAAACAGCATACTGAGCAGCTTACAATGGGAACCTAGTGGATGTTCAATCGTGATAAAAGGTGTAATCACAACAAGGAACGCACCTCTTATCTTCTCTCACTCCCTCCCTCTCTCCAGTCTTCTAAAGCCAATGATTAGACTTAAGACAGATCTCCTTCATTATCCGTTGCTCTCATCCATTTCTCTCTAATCCTGTCTGTACTCCCAAGCCCCGAGGGGCAAGCGATAGGCCAGGGCCAGCCATTAGTCTCCAGGCCCCGAGACCAGGGACAAAACTCATCCGTTTTCTCCCTAAGAGGAGATCAAGGCCATCTCAGAGGTCAGCTACACCGACTGCTATCACAAACCCATAATTGCCACGCTGCGTCTCTTTTTGCACTTCATTTGGGTATGTACTTGCTGTTTAAAGATGATCTTTCACCCAGATGGCCACTTTGCACTCCTGTGATCTCAGGAGGGAGACTCCGAGATGGAAACATGCAGCCAAACTGGTGTTGAAGTAATTGTTCTGTTAGATTCCTGCCATCTGAAGCTGAAAAGGTCATTCTGCTGATCAGCCAAGTAAGTGATGAAAGTAATTGATCTATTGTCAACCAGCACACACAAGTGGGTTTAGGTTGGTTCCTCCAGAGGACCAAGCCCCCAAAGCAGACGCTGTTCATGTGAAGAGCACAGTCACATGGACTACAGGGACAGATTGTTGTGAGCCGGGTGCTGATGTTGTCATTATGAAGATAATTGCTTCTGCAACTAGTAGCCTTCAGCCATAAGCCACAGTGCTAAAGTCAGAACAGAAATCAATGCACACGGCTCAAGACCCGAACAGGAAACCTTTCACATGAAGTGTCAGACCCACTTAAGTAAAGTTAGAGGTGTTTGTGTACACATAAACCAATGAAATGGATGCTGCAAAGATTTCAAAGAACAAGCTAGTAAGTAGTAAAGGAAAGTAGCAAGTAAAGGAAAAAAATCAAACAATAGGAAGGAATAAGAAATGACTTCCATAAATAATTAAAGTAAGCCTTATATCAATAAGTAAAGAATCTACACTGTTAAAGCTATTTTATTGATTTTCTTTATGGGCCACCCGGGGCAGGAAACTAGCTTATATAAAATAGATATGGTGACTGGGTTGGAGAATGGTTGCCAATTTATACATCCAGAAGACATGGAGAAACATTATCATTTATTTGGAGCCATGTTTCTGGACAAGTGAGGAATGTAAGTCCAATATTCACTCTTTATTTAGCCGTTATAGACCTCATCAACCCCTGAGGGAAATCTCAGGCTCTTAAGCTGCTAAATGTTACACTATGTCCACCAGCTAGTTGCTAACTCTCTGGGGTTTATGTTACAGAAACTAGATGTCCCAGTTTGTCTGGGACTGTCTTGGTTTCAAGTTTCCCAAATTTGGACAAAAAAATGTAAAACACTAAAATGTCCTGGTGTTTAATACATTTTCAGTGCTTACACAGATGTTTCTTATGTTCTGTCCCACTCATTATTACCTCGTCTGGTATAAAAACATATACACAAGGCACCATAAGTCTGAATTCTACACTGACTTGTCTGTATGTGTATCAATCAAAGTGTTGAGCTTTGGCACTTGCAGCTCTTTCTGACAGAACCTGCTGTCATGCTGAAGAGAAAGGCAGGCCTTTCTACAGAGATGCAGGGGGCTTTCGCCACATTCATATTGGATGTACAAGCGCTGCGAAGAGTTCAGATTTTCCATGGAGCGCTGCCAGCTTTCTTTCTACGCCCATGTTAACCAGTTGGGCTGTTCACACAGGTGCTGAGCTCCACAGCCGGCTCGCGATCTGCAGCAATAGTTTTGGCGTGTGGTCTATTTTTTATGCGAGCAAAACTGGAGAGAAAACACACTGATAATCTACTATGAATAATGTAAAGTTTATATCAGATAATACATGAATGACCTTATTGTGATGAACGATAAACTGTGCATCCGGTGCTTCCACATATTTGTCAGTTGTGTCTAAACAGAGCGAGAGAGGCAGGCACACACACACACACACACACACACACACACACACACACACACACACACACACATACACAAAGAGACAGAGGTCTATGTGTGATTAGAAAAGCAGAGAAGCAGACACAGAGGAGCAAAAGCAGAGAAATGCCCTTCAGGTATGTATGGCCAGGCGACTGCTGACGGGCAGCTGTGTGACATATCAGGGCTCTTTCCGCAACCAGTGTGAACATGGTGTCACTCCTTTCATTGCAAAGTACCCGGCAGTGTCATTTATGGCGCTCATGGTGTTGAAAAGTGTGCTTGGTGGGGGTGCTTAGCGCTGAAATGGCTGTCCCTGATCCTGCAAATGCCTATGGTGTATGGGTGCATAAGGGCATTCATGTGTGTGTGTGTGTGTGTGTGTGTGTGTGTGTGTGTGTGTGCAACAACATGCGATACACTTAAGGGTCCTAGCTTGGGGTTTGAAAATATGGTCTNTGTGTGTGTGTGTGTGTGTGTGTGTGTGTGTGTGTGTGTGTGTGTGCAACAACATGCGATACACTTAAGGGTCCTAGCTTAGGGTTTGAAAATATGGTCACCCTTGTTTAGTTTGTTTATCTACTGGTGTAGTTTTAAGTCAAAGTCACATACTGTGTACACCTGTGCAGTAAATGCATTGTCAATAGCAGCAGATAATATTTGTAAGCTGGCTTTTATCATAATGTGTGTAACACCATACTGTAGCCAAAATTTTTAAGCCTGTGTAACCAGCCTTTACACAATCCCAGTTTGAGATATGCGTAGGTACTTGAATTTAAAAAAAGAGCCCTCCAGAGCGCAGCCCTCCCTTAAAAGCAACAAATCTGAGTTTCTTTCAACAGCTATTTGCTTTGAAGTCACCCTGGCCTGTTCCAGAAAAATCAATTAAAAACATGACTAATACATTTGCACCTAACATTTTCCACTTTTCCTCTTTAAAGTGTTTGATGTCCCCCACTGCCTAACACTGTGTAAATGCTGAGATCACAGAGATAGCGATGGGAGGATTTCAACGAGGACCCTTTCGCACATATTCGCTGCTTCAAGAGAAGCAACCTAAAGTGAAATGAAAAAATGAAGAATATCAGTGGACTCAAGCTGTGCTGTTTTTGCACTGTACTCCACAGAGAAATTCAACCCATCAGACAAACCCTACAATATTATGTCCTGTGAATGTTCTCTTTGTATTTTAGGGCTGCAGAAGCTTTTTACTGTTGGATGATTTGTAAATAATCTAATGCAAGTGTCCTCCACCACTCTGCCCTTCCATACTCATCCTATATAAGTCGCCTGGTGATGGTTATCAGAGACATCTGCAGTGGTCCTTAATACCAGCATACTGCTGTCTCTTAAGTGGGCAGTACTAAGCCTCATTGTCTGCTGCAGATGTAAGAAGCACAATAGGAGAGGCTGAATGTCTTCTGCTCAACTATCTACCAGGAGGGAATGGGAGGTCGGTCTCCCCGGGCCATGGCGCCAAAACCATTATTCTTATCACTGCAGGACAACTCACCGCAGGCCAGAAAAAAAACCCTTCTGAAAGGTCAAATGAGTGTGTCTCTCAGTGTGTGTGTTTACCCCCTCCCCGCCTCTCTCACACCACACATTTCTGTATTTCTCATTAACTGATAATACATCACTCATGACCTTGTGATAAAAATACATTAGCTGGAGACAAGTCATTAATCTATAAAGAATCAGGCTGTTTAGGTTATCAGGTGAGGATGGGTATACGTGTTATCGCACAAGTAATGGGAATAGGCTTAATTGCCCTTCTTAAGCGACTCACTATATATAGAGTAAGTGGTTTATGTGTTGTCCTTTGGAGCTAAGTTGTGTCCATGATGGCTGTCATTGAGCGATGTGGTTTAGGATTAGGCGGTACACAATGGGACTCTTTGCTCGCTGACCAACTGGACCTGAACACAGCGCTGGAAGAACAGCTCCATCTCTGGTGATTCACTGTCAGATTTCACCCATTTATTAGCACCAGTAAACTCTCACAGTGGTGGATGACGTAATGTGAGCTAGGCCATTTTGACACAGGAAACAGTATGGCAATCAGTTTGTAAGAAATTGCAGTTAAACGGTAAGCTAAAATATGTTTTTGGAAAATATTTTAGGTAAAAAAGACGCAATGCAGTGAAAGAACCTTGGTTCATATTTGAGCAGCATTGATTAGTTTTACTGTCTGAGCTCAGTACTTTCAGCCTCTGTTTTTACAGTGCAGAAAACAATATGGCACCCACTTTCTGTTCCCAAATTCTCATATTACATCCAAACAGTGCACTAAAATATGTTTCTCAAGACATGTTAGTCAAGAAATAGGCAATACAGTAACAGAATTTTGGTTTACATTTGATCAGTACTGCCTAGTATACCATTGGTCTGAGTTAGAGAGGGAGAAAGAGACCCGCTTCTATGCTCTTTGTGTCCATTGTGGCGTGCATACCAAAATGCGGAAATACAATCTGTAGTTGGAGCAGCAGCCAGCTAGTGCCAGCAAAAATCTGGGCTGATTTGACCTAGGAAATGAGCAGGGAGATGTGGGTGCTGGTAAAATAGAGATGTGGGTGCTGGTAAAATGGAGATGTGGGTGCTGGTAATCACATTGTTATGACACAGAACTGGTTAAAAATCTGCAAAATGTCCCTTTGATTACATTATATTCCCCACATCTACGGACTTAAAATGATTGAATTGACTTCACTCTCACCAACAGCTAACGCCTTCAGAAACATGCAGGAGAAAAGACAAACAGCCCATGCTAACCACCAACAGCTGTTGTGGTCTCCGCCTGGTGTCTCTGTAGCTGTTGTGGCCCTAACATGTAGGTACTGTACATCTTTGAGAGCAACAGAGCATATCCACGTAACTGTACCTAAGGCATAGCAACACTGCATGCCCTTAATGCATCCCATAAATGCAAACCATTTTCTTGCTTTCTAGTCATTCCTTTTGAACACCGTTTTTCCTGTGATAAAAAAATCCCTTGATATACCTCCACCTCAGGGTGTGGTCCTTATCTTCTGCCTAAGCAAGCAAGAGCACCGCTGTTACATGGATTACCACTTTTATAAACAACAAGAAAAACCTCCAAAAATAAACTAGCAGCCCCACAGGATAAAGCACAAGACAGTACCCAGCTTCAGACAGCTCAATTTGAACAAAACGAGACGTTCAAGCTTCGTCCAAACCTGGGAGGCAAAGCAGAGCTTACCAGCAGAGGAGGGCAGATTAAAAAAAGGCAGAGCGCACTGTAATAGATGAAATAGTGTTGAATACAGCTGAGTTTTCAGCACCACTGTTTACTGTATTCTCAAAAACATGGAGTCATTTCTGTCTAACTGACAAACTTGAGATCTTTGGTAATTATTCTACCTATTTTAACTTCCCCTACTAGAAGTGTTACTTTGAAAAATTGCCATCTAAAATTACTATGTTAATGGTTTATTTTGCCTTGGAGAAGCTGGAAACACTTCTTTTACAGTTCTTGTGTGTGTGGTGTTTGTTTGTGTGTCTGTCAGCAAGAGAAGAAAAAAAATGACTGTATTAAGTAAAATATGTTTAATCATTCTTGGTATCAATTTTCATTAATTAAGTATGTCCTATAATTACACAGAACCATCATCATTCCAATTACAAACAATAAAAATACACCATCCATTCTGTCGATTTGGCACCAAAAAGCCGATGGCATGTTGCCAGCCTGGCAAACCGCTTCTAAAATGTACCCTGGGGCCCCGGAGAGGTTGGCTAAATTTTTGTTTTCAGTCAAGCTAAAGCTTGAGAATCTTAGACCCAGCTAGAAATAACTGTACTGAATACACAACACAGAGGCACACCAAGGGTCTGCCTCCCAAAGCAGGATTATTAAATTAGCAGTTTAACAGCACCGAATCCAAGGCTGAGAAGCTCTTTATATTTCAGTCTTTGGTCAGGTTTCGAGGTTCTGGGTTTTACTTTATTCAATTAACAAGATTATCCTGCTTCTTGAGACAGGCCCCAGTATAATGGGAAAAAAAGAACAAAAACATATCGCCTATGTGTGCAGAATGAAACACAGCCTTAAAGCGAAGACTCAATACAAACTGTTCTGAAAGCAACAATGTTGACTAAACATATATATATATGCAAAAGCTGCTGGATGTGTGTTCAATGCACAAGTTAATCTTTAACAAATCTACCAAAGCTGGCACACACACAAAAATGCCAGTATAAGAAGAAAACACAGTTTCCCGTCTCTAATGAACTTCTCAGTATTTAGCAGGAAGTTCAACCACGTTGTGTTTTCACCTGGATGGACCTGTAATCGCCTGCTCTGTTGTCATCACATTCACAAAGTGTTTCCTACGTTTACACACATGCCACATGCTCACAAACCTTCAGGGTGAAAATACATATTGTGCTAATAAAAATAAATATCAGGCAATAAATGTGAGTGTGAAAAGTATTTTTAAACCTGCAAATCACCATGTAAACAAAGTCTGTGGTGGAGGAAATGTGTGCAACAAAGTCAGCAGTACTGCAATCACAGCTTCAGGCTTTCAGATACCAAATTAATTGCTAAGCTTTATTTTCACGCCAAACCCACGGCTGAGTCTGACTTTCTTGCCAGCATCAGTTTGTCAGTGTAGGTGTTAAACTTTCCAAATGGTGAATGTTTCAGACCTATCTACAGTAGCCAACAGCATTTCTTGTGTCATGCGCCATAGCTTGCTAACCTACAACGTATGCTTGGACTTGAGCTGTCTGCTATGCATAAATCTCCGTCATGCCACAGGCGGAGAGGTGACAGAGAGGCAGATGAGGACATCCAGTGCAGTATGAAGGATGGTGGCAGCCGTTCCCCCAGGCCACGGTGATGGCACTACATCGATCCAGCCACTCCGGAGCCTGAAGTGCAGAGTCTTTTGGCTTTGTCAGCACTGTTCAGCTCAGCATTGCTCCAACTCCCCTGATCACTGTCAGAAACCCAGGAGGAAAGAAACCCAGAGAATAGGAGAGGAAAATGCTGATGTATCTGGAGCCAGACAGGCGGCGCAGGATTGGCTAAATAACTGCTAACAATTTACCAAGCACTTCTTTATAATTTTCTAGTTGCAAATTAATGTTTATTGTCAGGCAGGGGAAAAGTAGAAAGACAGAGGGGGGGGTTTGGAGCTGTTCCTCTATCATCTACCACTAAACACAAGCACCTGTTTGTCGTATTCAGCCAGCCAACTGGTCCTCCAGGAAACTTAATTCTACTGACCCACTCACATATTTGCTCAGGTGGAGGTGTGCTGGCACCTCTAAAGGTATGCACTGCTGTCATCAGGTGCTGGTGTTTGTCTTCTAAGGTGATTCACTATGTACACTATCTGCTGACATTAATCTCTCAAGTCACTTTGGATGTGCCAAGAGACTCTGTGCACTCTCTCATCTCTCAGCTTACTTCATATAATCAATACAGGCCAGTCCTTGGATTTTAGGCCTCATGTTTTATTGTTACCTCTTTAAGTTTAAGTTTCCTCATCTCAGTTATAGTACAGCCGAGCAGAGAATCCGCAGAGTCTAAAAGCACAGACCTTGGCACGGAAGAGCCCTTGAAGTGCACAGACGTAAAGAGTGAATTTGGTTACAACCTCACGTCCTGGGGTTAGTCTGGGGCATTTTCAATATGGCATCCAAGGTTGGGCACAGACTGAAGCGATGTGGCCCAGAGCATTTTAGAGCAACCCCATACGTAACATACAAAACGTGTGAATATCTTCAGAAACAGATGCACTAGTTCAACATTTTGGGAAATGGGCTCATACCCTTTCCGAGCGAATGTCAGGTGAGCAGGAAGATATCATTCACATATCTGTAGAGTAAGTATGTACTGCAGGCAGCAGCTGGTTGGCTTAGCAAAGCACAAAAACTGCAAACAGGGGGGAAACAGCTAGAATGGCTCTGTCTGGGGAGAACAAAACCCGCCTGCACCTCTGAAGTTCACTAATTAACACATTATATCGTCCTTGTTTAAAGAAAGTGTTATGAAAGGTTATGTGCTGTACTATTTTCTAGTTATTAGTAATTGCCATAGAATGTATGTGCCCTGTTTCAAGGCTTTATGCTAAGCTAAGCTAACTGGCTACTTGATCCAGCTTCATATTTACTGTACAGACATGACAGTGGTGTAAATCCTCTCATCTAAGTCTTGGCAAGACAGCAAACAAGGGGATTTCCAAAAAGTATGCCTTCAAATTAGCCCAACATAAAGCAAAGATCTGCTAGCCAGTTTACATTAGGGCAGGACATACTGCAAGATCTCATTTAAAAACAATCTTTTTTGTTGTTAACTGGTCTTGAACTTTGGTCTGCAGCTTGGTGGCTAGGTCTCATGCCATCCACCATTCCCTCCACCTCCTGACAACAAGGTCAGCTACGTGTACTCAGAGGTATGCAACTCACAAATGTAATGTATCCATGCAGAAACGTACAATGCCAATTTTTCCTCTGGCAACTGTGCTGCATGAAAACTGGTTGCTTTAAGATCTTGCCATCAGGACACAACTAAAGATTTTGGGCAGCAAGGAGTGGCCCATCAATTTCGATACACCCCCTGCTCACTTTCAAACAGCCATTACAGCAGTAAGCCTCCATAAAAACCATTTATCTGTAAAAAACAAACTCAAATCATTCTGCCGGGACTTGTAAAACTGAACTTAGTCTTTCTGCTGTGCACAGGGAAAAAAAAAGCTTTCATTTACCCCATAACTATTTGTGTGTTCAGCAATAACGGTGCAGTGAAATCAGTTAGGCACAATTGCTATGTTGGCATGGATCCTGTTTAGGTGGGATAAGCAAATTCCTGCACATTTGCGGGGTTGTCAGATGCGGAGAGACGACAAATATCCATCAGATATCCAAGCTAGCTTGTTTTAGGATGATGAGAAACTGTTTTCCCAGAGGACCTAAATGATGATGCTGTATATATATAAAGAGTCCTATTAAAGTCCCTGCACTTACACCTACTGTATAGTGTTTCCTTCACAAGCTGCAAATTCTGTCACAGTGGTCTTCACTTACCTTATATATGTCAAATACCATGTAATCAAACAGCAAAATCTGATAGTGAAATCTTTATTAAAATATTTTATATCTTAGATGCACTCGGTGATAAGGTGTCCTTAAAAGTTAGCTTATAGACATCCAATGATGAAATAATGGAATGACATGGCATTTCCCTCTGTTGTACTGGGAGGAAAAATAAAAATTCTGAATATGTATTTCCTATGAAAAGCTTGCTGGGAAATGTCAAGCCAGCTGTCATTAAAGACGCGGTGACATTTTTATTCCGTCTTTTAAAGCAGCGATTCCATCTCTGCCAACAGAGGCCCTAATCTCTGCTGTTCCCCCAGCAGACAGAAGCCAGACAGATTAACTCAATTACTCTTTTACTTGAGTGAATGAAGGAAACAATACATTTCTCATTTAAGACTAATCCTGTGTGGGAGCAGCAGAGGAGGAGGAACTGTATATTGCAGGTGTAGGGAAGGCAGAGGTGGGGGAGCGTGTGAGGCTTAAAAAATGAATTCTGAGGCAGCCAACATGTTTGCTCATCTTTTTTCATGCTCTCTCTTAACTACAGTCAGAGAGCAGCAGAGTGAAAGAGACAGCAGGCGGGAAGATGGAGAGGAGGAGAAAGGGCAAAAGACTGAGAGATAGACATGATGGAGTGACAGACAGGCAGAGAGTCAGGCAGGGAGGAAGAGAAATGAGAGAGACAGAATGGGGTTTACAGCTCCAATATGTCAGAGTTAGTTTGCAGGATGAAGCAGCAAAAAATCAACCAATTTCCACAGTGCTGACACACCCGAACTAATACCCTGCACGGGGCATTACAGTCAGCCTTGTGTATGAAACATGGTGTGACACATGTGGCTTCTGTATTGTCTGCAGCATCTGTTGTAGGGGCACAGATGGCAATGGCCATCCTCGCCACCGCTCCGCCTCGTGGGAGATGTGGCCTGTGATGACGTTTTACTGACAGCGTGGGCCATCTGTCAACACATGACAGCCTGTTTTCAACTTCCTTTTTCTCTCTCATAAACGTAGATCTGGACACGAGAGGGTAGGTCGTGGAAAAGCAGTCGCCGCGTGAAGGATGGATGTTTGTACGGTGTGCATGAAAAGGTCAGGGCTGGGCGCTTACTGCGGCAGCAGCATCAGTGAAACCCTGGAGCAGCAACAGCGGTGAAACCCCGGATCCTCAACAAAGCTCTGTCAGACTGCAGGAGAAAGCTGTCAGTGCAGACGCCTAAACCTTTACCGCCCTTCCCTCTCCCTCACACTCACTCCCGCCTCGCTCTGACTCATTGTGTCAGCTCTTCAAACTCTCTCCATTCTCTCCTGCCTTAAGCTAGATGCAGAGAGCAAAGGGAAGAATGAGTCCATCTTTGGCTGCTGTAAACAAAAAGGAACACTCTTTGTGGTATGTGAATTTTCTCTCCCCTGTCTGCGTGCCACATCAAAGTTCCCTCTGTTCCATGTACATGCAGAGAGAACTCTTTCCCCTCCTTTTCCTCATTTACTGGTCCTTTGGTGATTCGCAGATAAAAAATAAATTGAAGGAGGGGGAGATAATGAAGATATGATGAGGACAAGGCACAGACAGCAATCCAGGAATATTGAAATTGACTTGAGCAACTCCACCGCTTTCTCCTCTCCTTCGTTCTGAATGGTGATACGGGCTCATTAAAAATTCATCGCTTCACTATGAAAAGCGCAGACGTCTGCATTTTGGCCGGACGAAGAGACAGCCAGCAAAGTCTGGACTGTCTGTGGCTTTGGTGTGTACAGTCATGTCTGGTTCTGCAAAACTAACATAAATGCTTATTAAAGTCTCTCTGAAACAGAAATTAGAGCGTCGAGCGTCTGTACTGTGACACATTTCCCAGGGCATTGGAATATTTGAGCGATGTTCAGTTACAAAAGGGATTTAAATCAAATCCTTTGCATTTGATTGGGCTGCTACAAAGTGGGTGGGCTAAGTGTTTAGCATGAGAGCTACAGCGGGGTCTGCTGCTAAGGGGACTGTTGGCTCCACACACACCTACATCAACATACATCAGGAGGAGGACAAGGGAGAGATGAATGAATTTGACCTCTGCCACATTGTTGTGGAAATGAAAACAAAGGTTTTCCCACAGAGATCCACATACACACACATCTCTCCTCTCTCCGTATTGCCCTGTTAGCTAGCTACAACCCACAAATGGTGATGTGAAGTTTTACATGTGGCTAGTTAGTTGCCCAAAGTCTCATTTGATGAACTTTAATAAATGCCCCTGAGTACAGGATGAGTCATCGAACATTTAAAACAGTTTCACCTGGTTTAACAGGGAGAGAAAAGACATTTGTCAGTACTCTGATACTGTTGATTTTTTGACATATATTTGGCATATAACAAGACACATGGACGCAGGATTAAAACTGGGAAAATGTATTTTTCATTTCATGGGTACTTTAACAAAATGTAAGGCTTTGGCTGATGGTGATGTCATCAGTTTTGCAGGTATTTGGTCTTGGACACAATACAATTTTGGCATTAGATGAAAATTTGTTATAGAGATACGCAAGTCTAGACCAGCATGGTACAGAGACCGATATTGCCTTCCCTGGAGCTATGCCACTCATTCTCAGTCCCCACATTGAGTCAATTTTTACTTTTCAGCAGTACGACGATGTCTCTAGTATACACTGTCAGCATTGTGAACTGAATTAATGGACATGAGTGCCCATGGTGTTAATAAAGAATATATTTTGTATTCATTTCATCTCACCATTGTTCACCATTCGCATACTATACAAACCCTCGGGATCAGGAATTACTCCAATATGCTGTGCTGGAGCCGGACCTGACAAAGTCATTGTTCATACAGTAGCATCAGAGCCAAATGCCCTAGCTTTTTATTCTATAGTCAGGATTTCTTACTGATTGTCCTCAACATTAATCTTTTTTAAGTCAGTATCAACTGTTTGTTGCAACAACTCAACTGCAGCAATATTCATCACTCAACTGTGCAATATTCCTGTCAGTATACTAATTTATTCTTATTAACAGCATTTTTTAATGTATATTTAACAATATGTTGCAAATATTGTAAATATTGTATGTTTCTTATTATTTTTATAAACTGTAATGTAGCATGAGGCACATATTATTATTTTTACACTCTTAACATACTTATTTTATATTTTTTAAATATTTACATTTTTGTATTAACCATGTAGCATAATGCACATGTTTTATTTTTATATTTTTACACACTTTGTATTTTATGCTTCTTTTTTCTACTTCTATAATTCTCTACGCTTTCCATCAAAGCAAATGTAAAGTGTCACAATTTCCCATCGGGGATCAGTAAAGTATTTTTTTTATTCTCATTCTGATTTACGCTCTATATGAATGTATTTCTGCTCTGCACTACAAGCAGCTTCAGCAGTATTATGAAAATAATCCTCTCATATAATATTGGCAGAGAGTGCAGGGCTTCGGCGGCCTGTGGAGCTCCCTGGTGTGCAAGTTATTTACCAGGTTAAAAACACAGTTCAGGAATATAAATTAAATCAGATATCCAGTTCCCGCAATGCCCCTCTGAAGCATTTTCTAGCTTTAAAAACACTGAAACAGAAAAATGTGGCTGATGATATTTCCTGTGAAATCCGTCCACCTTTTCAAATGATGAAAAGCAGAGAAAGAGTGTCTCTGTGTGAATACACAAGGCCGTCTCTATAAACCCACAGAAGAATATGGTCAAATAACAGTTTGTCTGCACTTAACATTCAGCATTTCTGTGGTTATCTGCTCCCTTTGTGTTGTTTAGGTGGAGTGCGACCGAAATGAGTCGCATCCTAAAGAAACTGGAAAGAACTTCAACAAAAGTTGTATTCAAACATATCTTTTTAATACTTGCTGTTGAGCTGAATCAGTTTTCATATTTCATATCTGAAATTATAAACATCCGTCTGTGTGTACTGATGTTCCCACGACAGTAATGTATTGAACTTACTCTATTTTGAATACGTGACATGATATCAAGTATCTTAGTTTTTTTTTTTATACCAGCTCTGTACTGTCTGAAAATGTGATTTCAATGAAAATGAAGTGATAGCTGATTTTTCGGGAGCAGGGAAACAAGTTGTGAACACAATACTGACACAATTATCACCTTTTAAGCTGAAAAGATTTACTTGTTCACAGCAGCTACAAAGCAACAGTGGAGTTCTCTTTCTACCCACCAGACAAATATTGTTTCCACATTGTCATTAGTATATTGTTATTAAAAGAAAAAGATTTTAGCTGCTTTTGGTCACCCTCTCAATATCACATTAGTCTGGACCTTAACTACGCTATAACAAAATCCAGAATCTTTATTTCTATGATATTTAATTGTATTTGCTCCTAAATATGTGAGATTTAATTTACTGTTTCGCAAATAACTTTAGAGAGACACTTCGCTGATTTTCACCCAGCTTTGTATCTTAACAATCTGCACAGCATGTGTAAATTAATTGTGCTACACTTCCCTCTATCTTGCCAGCACCCAGATCTCCCTGCTTATTAGCCAACAAAAATCCACAGGATGACACGTTTCCCTGGTTCTTAGGTTGTTGCCGTCCCCTCTCTCTCTCTCTCTGCACTGTTTGGCTGTAATACAAGAATTTGTGAACAGGAAGTGGGCGCCATACTGTTTCCTGTGTTGTGAAAATTGGGGGCTGAAAAAGATGAGATCAAATGGTAAAACAAAGCAGTGCTGATCAAATATGAATCAAGATTCTGTTACTGTGTTAACTAAATCTCACCTAAAATGTTTTCAGTAGCATATTTTTATGTTTATTGGTCCGGTGCGGTGCACTGCATTCTGGTAATTGTAGGTTTTCTACCTTCTGAGACAACCAAAGCAAATGCCACAGCCCTTTTCCTCTGTTTTTTTTCTTCTGGTCATGTAGCACCAATTTCAAAAGTATTTGTGTCTTTCTACTGCACAGACAGAAAAGACCATCCTTCCAGCAGTGAAATATTTCTTTAAATCTGCTTGACTATATTTTTGGCCACTTGGGGTCACTATATGAAATTCATGTGGTAAACATGTTAGCAAACACTTACCAATTTTCTGTATACAGATTACATATGGATTGGTGCAACCTTAAACCAAAGTCTAGTGCTGTGTCTCATATGGATTGGTGCAACCTTAAACCAAAGTCTAGTGCTGTGTCTCAAATCACGTACTTCTGTACTTATACTTATACTTAATATTTTGAGTGCATTAGTTGTACTTATACTTATACTTAATATTTTGAGTGCATTAGTTTGTTCACACTGAGAAATATGGAAAAAATACAGTGCACTATGAGTACCCGGATGATGCACTCAAAATGGTCAAGAAGTTGGGTGTGGAACTATGGACACTTCTCGCCCTCAATGGTCACCATCTTGGTTAGTAGCGAAAGGGGAGGGACCACTTTTCAAACTGGAAATGGCGGCCAAGGACTGCGCGACCGTGAACATCTCTGCATTGTACAAATGTAAGTTATACACGTGTTTTTTGCACTAAGCACCACTATACTGTTGTCGGGTATAAGCCAACAGTATGTTTATTGGGTTAATTTAGCAGTCTGTAATGATTTGGTACCGCGAACGATAACACAAATGCTAATGCTAGTTTGCTAACTAGCTAACATCTGCACATTAGGCATTAAAAGAAGAAGAGGCTGAAATTTGCGGTCGTCATTTCCAGTAAGTGCACAACGGCCGTGTTTGGTTTGAGACAACACTACCCTGTCGAAATTTGTGCACTACACCAATGAGTAGGCTACATAGTGCACGTAGTATACTACATGGAAGTGTACTAACAGAAGTATGGTCTCATGTTGCTATGTCGCTATGTCCTGTACAAAACTATCTTTTTACTAAGCTTATAGAATCCTTACATGCAGTTTTCAAGCATATGTTTGAATGTGTATGTGGGGTAAAGTGCTGATGTCATATTTTAGTATGAAAGAAGCTCATTTTTAACTTTCAAGGATGGCGGTCTTGTGCACTTTTCCACTGATGCACATTTACAAGGTTATTTTGTTGACTGATTTTAGCTCTATATGAATCACTGTTATTATGTAACAATGCTTGCACTCTACCCACTTCAACTGCTGTCCAAGGTCCTTCAAATCTAAGGTTTAGCCGTCCTTTCGTTCGTCTGTCCATCTTTACAGCCATCCATCCTTGTAATGCAGCTTATCTAAGTCTGGGTTGTAATGCGGACATCCTTCTGCCCAGCCACGACCTCCTGTTCCTCCTGGGGGATCCTGAGGAGTTCCCAGGCCAGATGGGATGTATAATCCCTCACAGCAGTTCTAGGTCTGCTCCTGGGTCTCCTCCCAGTTGGATGTGCCCAGAATACCCCCACACAGAGGCATATGGAAGGTGTCCTGATGCCCAGAATTACCTCAGCTGGCTCTGTTTAGTGAGCTGATTCTGGATATCTGAGCTTCTCAGCTGTGCCTCAGGGTAAGCCCAGACACCAATGAGGGAAACTCATTTTGGCCACCACTTCTACCCATGGTGACAATCTTGTAGTCTCTCCCCAATGATCATAGCTGAGGGCTAGAAGGGAAATGGACTTGTAACTGAGAGCCTTTGTGTACAGGTGTAGTTCTGTAAGGTAAACATAAAACAAAAATGAACATCTGGGCCCATCTTTATTAAGCATCACAGGATCACCCCAAGGAGTCATTAAAAGTTAAATCAGGATTTAAACGACTCATAACTTAGATAAGGAACTGAGATTATTTATGAAGCTTCCTACATGTGCTCTCAGCATATTATACAACTAAAAACACTAGATAATCTCAACTGATATATATATTTTTATTATTTCAGTGCGACTTTACGGATATAACACATTCAAAGGAATGCCAGGCTGATCTAGACTCTTTAATGCAGGGGAAATCAAATAAAAATACCAGCGAGTAGCATCATCCGTGGGTGTATGACAGGCTACTTATGTACATAAGCTAAAGGCTAAAAATTGATTTTGGTCGAAACTAGTACAACTGCTATATAAATTTCATTTTATCTAGGCTTTTTTCCTGTAAATGGCCTCTAGCAGTGAAGTTCGATCGGGCACTACGTCTCGCATAAGTCTACATAAAATCAACGTGAACATTCATTTGCTACAGATATATGAGAGGCGATGGATTGCCCCTTCTGTTGCTCTGCTCTATTCACTCTGCGCACAGACACGCCCACGCAAACTACAACATCAAAGATGCCTCTATGACAGTGATATATGTTGAGACTGTGTTATTGATTTACTCGTAGAGTGTGCTCACATGTGCTTGGAGCCATGATACTGTGTCGGCTATAATGAGCTTCAAAATGCAAGAAAGCAACCAATTTACATAAGATCTTTGAAAATCAAGACATTTGAGAAATTATTGAATATGCATGAAATTGGCACACTGAGGTGCAACAAACTGCTGGCAGGGTGGCGATTTGAATATATGCATGTCCAAAAAACAAAGATCCCTGGTCACCAAATAAAGGATTGTTGGAGCTGCTGGAGCCGAACTCCAATGTAAAATGATGTTAAAAGCATCTACAAAGTCCAAATACTGCACAGATTGCAGGCCTGTACCAGGTGCATGCTGACCTCCACAGGTTAAAGGTGTTCAGCCAAATTTTCTTCTAAATGAAGAAAAGTTAAATTTACAGTCAGTGTTTCACACCACAATGCACTGTGTGCTTCACTGTGGTCCAACAAACATGCTGATTTCCTTCCTCATGGAATACAAAGCAGGAATGTTTGTTGCATCGCCCTCGTGTGCATTATGCAAATAAAATCAGGGCCCGCTCAAGAAAACATTGCTCCATACTGTGCCACTAGTAGTGGTCAAATTTCCACAAGGTACCTTTGATAATGCAGTTTATAAAAAGCCTATATGAGGGACCAAATGCTAAATATGTCTATGAAGATTTTAGGCAAGCTAAAAGTACTTTATTTGCTTGATACTCAGAATAGATTACCATTTTATTGCCACTCTAACACTGCAGTCTTATTGGCCCTTTGTAGTGGGAGGATTGGATTAAGCTCTGAGTAACTGGCCAGCATGTTATTTTCAGTCAACCTTGAAACATGGAAACAAGTTTCCAGTTAAGCGAGTTTACAGAGAACAGCAGTAAAGGCATGATAATAGCAGCGAGAGAAGAATTGTGGAGATCCTGTGCTTCACTACGAGAGAAAGGGTGAATAAAGTGATGATAACAGCAGGAGCTGCAGGCAACAAAAATGCCTTTGTATTATTGACTTAATCAGAGATTTAATGAAAATGTGAAGGACGCAGCTGCTGCTGTGAATAGGATAAATGTCTGGAAAAACTACAGGACCTAAAAGCGTAAAACAATTTTAGTGTGTCTTGTCGCAGGAGAGTTAACATGGCAACACTGCTCATTTGCAGGTTATGTAAAAAAAGATTAAATCATTGCGGGCCTTTTCTGTTCAAGATTCAAGATTTTAATACAAACTGTTTTAGGATTAAACTACATCTGAGAAAATGTGATCATACAGTTAATCCGAATCACAATTATTTTCAACCAAATCACTAAATATATTATTGGTGCAGTGTTTAGAATTGTCGCCTCTCAGCAAGAGGTTTCCTGGTTCGAACCCTGGGGTAGGGGAGCCCCTCTGTGCAGAGTTTGCATGTTCTCCCAGTGTCAGTGTGGATTTTCCCCGGGTACTCCGGCTTCCTCCCACAGTCCAAAGACATGCAGGTTAATTGGTGACTCTAAATTGTCCGTAGGTGTGAATGTGAGTGTGAATGGTTGTCTGTCTCTATGTGTCAGCCCTGTGATAGTCTGGTGACCTGTCCAGGGTGTACCCCGCCTGTAACCCAATGTCAGCTGGGATAGGCTCCAGCCCCTCCGCAACCCCCAACAGGATAAGCATTTATGGAAAATGAATGAATGAATGAATGAATGAATGAATATATAGCTGATGTGTTAAAACTTTACATTTAAACAAAGCTGTGGTTAACGTGCGGTACTGTTTAGGCACAGAAATCACTTGGTTATGGTTAGGAAAAGATCATGTTTTGGCTCAAACTACACAATTTTGTGGCACAACCCTGGCTGGAAAGTCAACGATGTCTTCGTACAAAACAGCCTTCTGTGGCACTATCCCTTATGGAAACACAGTTATGGGTCACCAAAAAAAAACATGTTTGGTGCCTAAAAAGCCACAGCAATGATTCGCCAAAGACAACCAGTTTTGTTGTATGTTGGTGTAGACAGTGATCTGCAGCTTGGCAGCCATCTTGCCACCTTGCAACCATCTCCTCCACTGTGTCACTTTAGAAATGTTGATATGATAAGAATTTTGCCCAGATCTAACACATATAGCCTGAAATTTGAAAATATAAGTGAATTAGAGGTGTTTTAAAAGACACTTTACAATGAGTTTAACGGTTTGACCTTTCCTCTGCTCCTGTTGTGAAGCAATTATAAAGACCATAATTATTATTCATCTATCCATCTATTTACGTGAAAGTGAAAATGACAGTAGAACGAAAACAAAAGTGGTTTTATTTGTTCCGATCACAAGAAATACACTTGCTGGATATAATTATCTAATGTGGACAAATGTGTTCATCCTCTTCCTTCACATCATTGTTTTATCTTTGGTATAACCTCTTGAAAAAGTGATACTGATGACCTTATACGGTAGGTTTAGTTAGAGAAATAAAGAGAAAGATGCCAAAAGATGGAGAGAGAGAGAGGGAGGGAGGGAGAGAGAGAGGCGAACAAATTGAGAGAGTGATCATGTATAATTTAAGGACAAGTGGTTCTCCCCTGAGACATCTCTGTCAGTTAATAGGTCACAGTTATTAACGCAAGAAACGGTTGCAGCCCGAGCAGTGCGTCACAGCGTTTTGGAGGCGACAATAAAAGGGAAAAGGAGAAGCAAAGAGGACGTAGAGAGACAGGGAGGATTAAGTGAAAGAGATGTGAGGAGAAGATAAAAAGAACGGGGGGGAGAGAAAGAAAATAAAAGGAGAAAGCATGAAAATTAGCAAGGACGCTGGGGAGCTTGTGATCAGATAAAAATAGACAGGAAGAAAGAGGGATGAAGAGGCGAGTCATGTTCATGGTGAAATGTGCACTTCAAGACCTAAATAGTTCTCTGAGTGGCTACTAATGCGCCATCGTACCCATGAATAAAATGGTATGCATTATGTAAGCACCAGTGTTTATATAGTTTTACTAATTTTTGAGTATGTGCAAAATGGGTAGAACTTCACACGTTAACAGATAAATATAATTAGTAAGTTCTCACTGTAGGTCACAGTATTCTGCATTCCTATACTCGACTTCAAATGTGCAACCACACAGCTCCTACTGTGAGTGCTTCAAGTCGAATAGAGCTGAATTTCTGCAACACATTTACCGAAAGACACGCTATGGAAGATTGTTATTGTGGAATACAGACAGTGGAGTGCTTCAGTAAGAAACAGAAAATCTGAAATTGTTAACATTCCAAGCTGCATATCCTTGTGCTATCCACACTGTAACGCTTTGTTGCTCTCCACTGAAAGAGCGATGGTGTAAGAGGCTGTGAATGCTGGCTGCAGAAACATCACTTAAGCAGTGGACTTTGAGCATTTTTCAGTGACAAAAGTGATAGTCACACAAACGTGGATGAAAGACACACATACAGTAGTCATTTATAAAGCTAGCTACAAACACACTGCAATACATAAACACACAAACATGCATCCTGCAAGTGCCGCCAATGTTGGAATAAGTATTCAAAAAGTGTAATAAGTAAAAGTAGTGACATCATACTATAGAAGTACTCATTACAAGTAGGAATGCACTGATTTATTTGCCGAATATCAACACATTCTCACTCCAGCCTCGTCACATACTGACGTTTTGTTATGGACTTTCCATGTTAACATACGACGTGCAAGGTACCCTGGGTGCATTGGTTGTTGACGTTCTGGAACACCGTGTCAAGTTCTCTTCTTTCAAGAAACACTTCGTTTTCACAGGAAATTTAACATTTACATACAGTCTCTTTCAAAGTAATCGCACTCGGTACAACCCCATGAATTGACATCTTTTTTTCCTTCAACAACAAAAACACGTGGTTTGGTTGAGGAAAAAAGAACAGGGTTTGGCTTTAGAATCTTACTGGATGCAAATACCGCTCTCTCGGGTGAAGGTCGGTGTTTGTTGGACCCCTCCACCACCCCTCCCATCCGTCCCTCTTGGACTTTCACTGTCTCAACTTTCGTCCCTGTCCTGCTGCGTTTCCCCCTGATGTTAAACTATAATGGCAACTGGCCGTGTGCCTTTTTTTGTTGGTTTCTGATACCGCAAGTCACTGCCCAAGCGCCGGATTTCGTTGATTTCGGAGCGAGACCGTGTTCCAAATATCGGTATCAGTGGATATTCGCCATGTTGACTGACACCGGCCAATCAGCAAGATGACATTCACCAATGGCAGTGGTTGATGTTTTTCTATTATGTCATATCAATTTTGCGCAGTCTTAAACGCAGGGCTTCAGAGTAATGGGGTCCTGGGGACCAAGGGAATATGTTTGGGATGAATAGAGATCTCCCTAGCACACCTCCAGGACAAAGCGACACAGTAAACTCTAAGGCTGCCCCCGAATAGTTGACCAAATGTTAGTCAACCAGAAAGGTCATTGGTCGGCAAGATTTCATTGGTCGCTTAGTCACAGGGAGATAAAAAAAAAAAGAAAAAACTAACGTGAAACTCTGTTAGGAGCTGTGCCTTGTCAAAAAAATCAAAACCTATATGACTGGACCATGTGGGAACTGAATTTTGAGAAGGTGAAGGACGAACCCAAGGTGATATGTAAACTCATCTTCATTTGTCGACTAAACATGACCTATCATCTGAAACATGTAAGTAGCTACATGCCCATTAGCCACTTAGCACAATCATTACTGCTTTGCCGACAGCGTCATTAACAGGCGGCTCGCTCAGTGTGTGACGTGCACTTGTAGATAAAATATAGGCCTATATTAATGAAGGTTCGTTAGTACGGTTTTGTATTTCTCTGTAATGTAGCACAGTGTTAACAATGTTACTGATACTATTCTGTCTCACATCTTGAACTCAAACCGTTGTGTTGCCCCGCCCAAAATATATCATTTATTAATTACATTATTAACATAAACATGCAGGCGACTAGTCGACTAAATGACGGCTATTGGTCGACTAGGAAAATTCTTAGTTGGGGGCAGCCCTAGTTAATGTTAGCTGTTTGCAACTGACGGCCAGAAGTAACTGCTGACGGAGGTTGAATTGAGTTACGATATGATGCATTCAATCTTTATTCGGTTAAACCTAGTATTAGGCAAAGGTGAAATTATAACGTTATCATGACGTGTTTAAATGTAATCTTGTAAAATGTTGTATTTGGTGAGAAACCTGAATAAATACAGTTGTTTGAAGAAGATATTTTTTGATGTTTTCACAGCAATACAAAATAGACATTAGAGAGGGGATTATGATGTATGAGATTTTATAAAAAGGATTTTAGAAATGTTTTCATGTGAGAGAAGATTATATAAATGGTTGTTTAATACATTTGTAAGATTGAATTTGTGCTCATTTAAAGGTAGCATAATGACAGGTTCAGTGACTTTAAAAGTTATTTTTTTATAATGATTTTTTTTCCCCCTGGCACAAAAGGGGGAATAATTAACAACAAAGACAAAACAAACAACAACAAAAAACATTGGTATTAGTATTGGCTATCTGCTAAATTGTTAGTTTAAACATCGGTATTGTCCCAGAATGTCAAGTGTAGAGTGCATCTCTAATTACAAGTGAAGGCCCTGCACTTATAATTGTGCTTAAGTAAAAGTACAAAAATAATATCATAAGCAAAAATGTACTTAGTATCAAAAGCAAAAGTATTGTCAGAATGGGCCTCGTCAGTTATTGTTGATGAATCAGCATAAACAGTGCTTCAATGTTACAGCAGGTTGAAGGGGAGCTCATTTTAAATGCTCAATGTACCTTTGGGTGGTTAAATCTATGATACAGCATCATACCTCATATTCTAATCACATGTTTGGCTTGTAGACTCTTGATCTGCAGCTGTGAAATAAATGAAGTAGCCTACGGTAAGAAGTGCAAAATGTGCCTCTAAAATGTAGTGAAGTAGCAGAGTAAATAGCACAAAATTAAAAAAAAAAAAAAGTAAAGTACAAGTACCTCAAAATTGCACGTAGGTTCAGCACTTGAGTAAATTACTTACTAACTTGCTTACATCCATACAGAAAGGAGCAAAAGCTACGTGACCAATTCACATGAAATATTTGTGTTTTATATGCTCATTATCTAAAGTGCCTCTTTGCCCTCTTTGGCCACATTCCAGTCAAGACTGAATAAATAAACACTGGTGGTACTGTTGCTGTTATTGTCATTAACCCTTATTTATGTTTGAGTCTGTCAGGTTCCCTGAGAAATGATGATGTCGTCATCATCATGGTAGCATCTGTTTCTCAGTTGAAGAGAATCTTTTATCATAATGTTGGTGATTAACTCGGCCATGTTGGTTGGTTTGCCTAAAACTGAGATGATACTGTCTGAACATTTTACACCTTATTATTCTTCTTAGTGAGTTTACCAGGCTAAAGGCACCATACACTGTCAACACGTGTGTGGTTTTGTTGTCACTGTTATTGTGACTGTTCGACTTGTAATGTGTAATGGGATGTGACTGCAGCATGGTAAGCAAAAAAGATTAATTAAAAAACACTGCAAAGACGGTGAAAATAAGGAACTCTCCACAATGAGCTGCAACTACTTGTATGCAAACGTCTTATTATTCGTGTTTGTCCTATAATGTGACATTCCCAGTATCCATGCTCACACAAAGGAAACCATTTATAATGATTTGATCATGTTTAGGTCTCTTGGAGCTCAAATTCACTAACATAGGCTAATTGTTGTGTTTAGCTAACGTTAAGGTATTTAGCCCCATCGTGAAGCTTCACTTAGGTGATGCACATTGTTTGTGGTGACAGTGAGAACAACAGACTCTTTGGTAGGCACTTTTCTATCTTTTGTTTAACATGCTAGCATATTCTTATGGATGAGTTAAATATAGCATACTTCAACTTCTTTTGATGAGTAAGATACCTATTCTATATTGCAAATCTGATTTTACTTTTATTCATCCAAAAACTACTTGGTTTAAGTGCACCAGTATATTTTTGAGTGCATGTGTACATCACAGCCCTGTCTTCTAGATGTTACCTTTGTATAATACAAATTACAAAGAGCAAATACATTTTAAGGGAAATCTAATGAGCAAATTCCATTTTCTGTTAACATAATGAAGACATTTTGTTAAATAAGGTATCTGGCAAGTCTCAAAAATCTTGATACTGACAGTATCAGAAAAGTTTTTACTGACGACATACTTCATCTGTTCTTCACGCAAAAATCTGTAATCGTGCAATACAGTATCCACTCATAGCGACTACAGTATTATTTATCCATCCATCCATTTTCGTAACCCCTTATCCTCTTGAGGCTCGCAGGAGTGCTGGAGCCTATCCCAGCTGACATTGGGTGATAGGCAGGGTACACCTTGGACATGTCACCAGACTATCACAGGGCTGACACATAGAGACAGACAAGCATTCACACTCACACTTAGGGGCAATTTAGAGTCACCAGTTAACTTGCATGTCTTTGGACTGTGGGAGGAAGCCAGAATACCCAGAGAAAACCCATGCTGACATGGGAAGAACATGCAAACTCCACACAGAAGGGCTTTATTTATTTATTTTTAAGGATTGTTTATGCATGTTTTCTTGCCTTTATTGGCAGTGAAGACAGTCAGGAAAGGAGGGAGCGAGAGGGGGGATGACATGCGGCAAGGGGTTGCAGCTCGGAATCAAACCCAGGCTAAAGGACTCAGCCTATATGGGGTGCGCGCTCTGCCAGGTGTTTAACCATTTTTATTAATTTTAAATGAAATCAAAATCTCTCCTCAATCTTAACCAAAGTGTATTTGTGGCTTAACCTACGACAGGAGTCTAGACCCAAACCCAACGTTCTGGTGTCAAAGATCCGTTTCCTTACCTGAAAGAAACGTTGTCTCTGAACATAATCCAGGCAGCGATTACGTTACCACAATAATGTAATGAAGAATGCACTTGAATGACACACAAACATGATTTCTAGGAGACAGGGTTGATACATCAGGAGGAGCAATGGAGGCAGCACATTGGGGATTTTTGAATTAAGCCCTTTAAAATGTCTGTACGTGTTCCCTGCCGTGTGACCGTTCATGCGAAGATGCACAATCATGCAATTTTTGTTGACATGTTATAATCATAAATTCATCTCAGAATCCTGACGTGCTCAGTCAAACATTTTACTGTCTTCTTGGTCCCTACAGGCTGTCAGACCTCTCAGCAAACACTGGGTGTCCTGAAAATACCAATTCTTAACTTGTCAGTGATGAGATCACCAGCTGCCACAGTTTCCAGCTAATCTCCCGCTCATCAGAGCTGTATGGGACGCTATAGGTTGTGTGATCCTAGCTCTCCTTTCTGGTGTATGAACTGTGTGCGTGGCAGTGTGCAGCGTTGAGCTAATCACTTAACAGGTCTGCTGAGGGAGTGTGCTTGCTGAGTGAGAGGCAAGTGTGTGTGTGTGTTTGTGTGTGTGTGAGCGCAATGAGGATGACTGAAGGGTTTTGGCAGAACGAGGTCACTCTGTTCTACCAGGTGAATTTGTGTGGGGGTGGACAGGATAAGAAAGTGTGTTTGTGTGTGCATCTGTGTGTGTGAAAGTGTGTATGTAAGGCTGCATCATGACGTCTGAAAATGCCAAAATATGTTCTCATAATTGTAATTTCGCCAATTTTATGACAAGAACAGCTTTTGGAATTAGCATTTGAGAGCAATTGTTACATTTTAAAGATTTTTTTTTTTAGCAATTCTACACTAATTAGCCTACACATGCAAGCAATGATGCTACGATGCTGGTAATGTGGCATCAACATCAGCATAGAGACTTTTCCAACAAGAGACAAATACACCAATCAGCTACAACATTGAAATCGCTGACAGGTGCAGTGAATAACATTAAACATTTTGTTACAGTGCAATGTTCTGCTGGGTAACCTTGCATCATGCATTAATGTGGATGTCACTTGACAAAATGTGCCATGTCACACTGTAAAAACTGCTCAGGAATGCCCTATGGATTGTGACATAGAGCTTAAGATGTTGACATTGCCTCCAAATTCCCCAGATCCCAATCTAAACGAGTATCTGTTGGAAGTGCAGGTACCCCAAGGTTCTGTGTCCATACCTCGACAGATCAGGGGCAAGTCTGATCCACCGTAGGGACTCTGATCTGTCGAGGCATAGACATGGGACCTCCTGTGGTGTCTGGCAGCAGGGCATAGGCTGCTAGGTCAGATTGCGATCCGGGGAATTTGGAGCCCAGCTCGACATCTTTATCTGGCTCTTTGTCACCTTCCTCAGGCCATTCCTGAGAAGTTTGAAGGTGTGGCATGGTGCATTTCCCTGCTGGGGGGGGTCTATTGCCACTGGGGAGTCCTGTTGCTATTAGGGGGTGTTCTTGGTCCGCATCAGCGTTTGGGTGGGTGGTGATTATTAAGTGGCATTTACATGAATACCACGACCCGAGAATTTTCTGAGCAGCACATGACATTGTAACAAGATGATCAATGTTATTCTCTTCATCTCTCAGTGGTTTTGATGTTGCACCTGATCAGTGTATATGTGGGTCCAATTTAATTACACAATTATTATTATCATCGCAGTGTGACGACCTGATGGTGTGTTGGCTGGATCCGGTCTTTTCATTACTTCCAGGAGAGTTGCAGGTGGAATCTAGGGAACCTACAAGTTGTAGCTGATTAAAGATAAAACTTTGGCTTCTATTTAATGCGATACCAGCTGAGAGCCACCAGAACCCTTCATGGTACAAGTGTGCTTATCTCTTTGACAAGACAATTAAAGCATCTGCTTTTGAGCCCTGTGAGTCAAATGCTTGCATGTGCATGCAATGAAATATAAATAAGCAGCTAATGTAGCCCTCTGTGGACCCAGGCAGTGATGTGATGTGATGTGAGCGCTGCTGCTGCTTAATGAGTGTCTCAGGAGAAGGCAGGTACATGTCTTCTGTCCCTCCAGCCACCCCAGAGCAGTGCCCTTCTCTCTCAGCATCATTAACTCCTACAGTAATGATGACAAAAACACACACTTGTGTAATGAGGTTAAGTGATATTTTCATGCGTTGAGACTACAATAATGCGAAGCTACATAATGTGTCAACACAAAAAGTCATCGCGCTGAAGTTTATTAGTCGAGAAAACTCATGACAGAACTTGTTTATTAACATGAGTCTTTTTTTTTTTTTTTTTTACAAATTGTGAACAGGAGTTGTAAGAAGTGTTAATAAAAGGTGCACTGAAGCAAAATACCAAACTGCATACATCTTGGAAGGTGATGTTGCTGTACTTAATCATAATGTTAATGAGTGACTAATAGAGGAGTTGTTTTCATAAATGGCCATACAGGCTGGGTCTCAGGAGAGCACCTTTTACTGTTTGATTAATCCGGTTCAAGATGTCTCGGAGCCCTGTTTTTATTTGTTGCCCTGCAGAGTGCATTTTATTTTCTGCTTCAGACAAACAGCCTTTCATTTATCACATGCCGGCCTGAAAAGACACCTGTCGCATAGCTGGCACCAGAGAGAGAAAGGAAAGGAGAGCCTGGGGGAAAACTAATGTTCAGTGTGCTTCGTCCTAAATATTAACCAGGCGCTTCCTGCTCTAAACCTGCTGATGGTAGCCACTTCTAGATAGACAGAGGGGAGGATGCACCCCAATCCTCCACGGACAACACTGCCCTACTTGTGCGGAGGTGACCCCCATGTGTTCTACACGGCCCTAACATTCACCATTGTTATTTATGAGCTCGCAAAGGTGTCCTTTTGCAGGGAGACCATGTGCCACCTGTTTTAGCAGTAGGTTAAAGTACAGCGCAATGTGTTCTGCAAAGGTGAAACTGACTGGAGTTAACCTACTCGGCAAAATGGGATGCAAGTTTTAAACTAGGCTGCGAAGTTCAATGTCAGCAGATTTATTGGATTCATTTTGAGGTGCTATGGGGTGCTCTGTCAAATACCAAAATATTGTTGTCAGCTGAATTGTGATGGTGATTATTGACATAATAAATATATACTACTGATTATATGCTCAACAAAAGTTAACATTTCCCATGAGGTCTGTTGCAAAATCCTTGTCTTCCGCTCAGCCCTGTTCCTCTGCATGTGTTTGCTCTAAAAGCAACATTTTGGGAAATACACTTATTTGCCTTTTTGCCAAGGGTTTGATGAGAAAATCAATACCGCTCTCATGTTCTGTAGCTGGAGCCAACAGGCGGTTAGCTTAGCTTAGCAAAAGATTGGAAACGGAGTGAAACATCTTGCGTGGCTGTCTCACAAGGTAGCACAATCCGCCTACCAGCACCTCTAAAGCTGGCTAATTAACACGTCATATCTTGTATGTTTAATCCACACAAAAAACGAGTGGGGAAAAATGACAATCTGCCATTTCACAGGGGTTATGCTGGACTATTTCTTGGCCAAGTGATTTTGTTGCCTTTGCAGAGCCAGACTAGTTGTTTCCCTCTGTTGTTAGTATGTATGCTAAGCTAAGATAACCAGCTGCGGGCTCCAGCTTCACATCTACTGTACAGACATGACAGTGGTATTGATCTTCTCATTTAACTCTCGCCAAGAAAACGGATAAGCATATTTCCCAAAATGTTGAACAATTCCTTTAAAGAGTGAGAACACAGAGGAAAAAGCCCATAATAGAAATTGACAAAAAAAAACAGCCAAGCAGATTGCTCAGAAACTAGACCCAGTGCCTGGAAGTATGCTGACAAAACTAGAGGCTGCCAATAGTGGCTGCAGCTGGTGTTACCATTGGAGTATATGAAGGTATTTGTGTGCCCCGGCTGTATGGGGGGTGGGACAAGATCTTGTAGCTTTTCAAGTTTAATAAATTGACAATTAACTCCTAAAATGTCAGGTAAAAGGTCCTAAAGGTAATAATCGTACACCGTTTTTTCAACCATATACCTTCTGAATACAAGGTTCTCTCTTTCACAGAAATAAGATCTGAATTGCCTTACTAACCCAAAGTAAAACACACTTCAATCAAACTCGACAGACACAAAATAAAACTCACTGCAACCATCTTAGTTAGTCTTGTTAGTCAAAGATCACTACTCAAACACTCACCAGCTCTGGTTTGTTTGAAATAAAGCTTCAATTCACAGAGTTAGATGTGAAAATATGCTTTTGTTCCCGCGGTCTCTCTCTGTTGTTGCTGTTCACAGTCCTGTAATGTTATCTTTACCACTTGCAGTCACCATGTTTGTAAGCTTCGCTGCCTGTTCCACATGTACAGTAGAGACTGACCTCTGGTGGCACGTAATGGGCACTACATATAATACATTCTCAGTACATCATCTCCGAATTAGTTTGATAGACAGAGGAAGATCTGAATATTTGATACTACTGAAAATCATACTGTTGGGATTTCTAAAAACCTGGTATACTGGTATACACACTGATACTGGTATACTGTAATACTGTGATACCACCAAAGCCTAGAGCTTAGGTTAATTTTTTAGTTTGCATTTTCATTATTGCAAAAAGAAAAACGCAAACCGTCTTTCACTCTCCTTTTCTCCCTCCAAGGACTCGCATATAAAATACCTTGATATAAGATTTTATGCACCTCTGACTTTATGAAACCAGGTGGGCTTTAGCGTGGGATTCAGGTTCAGGAAATAAGAGACCTTTTGCAGAGACACCTTGAGCAATCCCTTACTGCTGATTCTTTTATTTTCTTTCTCCGACGGAAGGTTCCCATTTAGGCTAGCAGTCAAGCAGAGAATTAAGGATGTAATCAGAACTGGAGATAGCCATCTGGACTGTATTTGTGATTAAATGTAGAGGACATAGGTTGGCAATTTCCTTATTAAGTGCTGTTGTGCTGAATAAGGGCCCTTGGGGTTTATTATCTGTTCTTTAAAATTCATGACATTGAGGAGAACTACAACAAAGACCTACATCAGTCAGCAGCCGCAGCCGCAGCCACAGCCACAGTGCTCTCAGTGTGGCCAAGGATGCACCAGGGTGGAGGCTATTACTGAGTTTATCATCGCAGAAGTTGAAGCAGCTTCCTGCAAGGAAAGCCTCGCCTTTCTTTTTTCCTATTTAATAATTTTGAAAGCCATTTACTCAAGCATTCTCTTTGCTGCTCTTATAGTCCAGAGGTACACAATTATATTAGCTGGACATGTACTGTACGTGTAAACACACATGCATCCCTGCACAGATGTAAGAGCACACAAACACAATAAAAGCAGACATGGTCAATGGACTCTGAGTGAACTTTTGCACCACTTCAAAGCTCCAAGGTTGAGCAGAGGACTCTGTTTCCTATAATGAAGCGGAGATAGTTAATCTAGCATTAACGCCTGGCTTCCCATGAGGAGACACCATGATTCAGAGGTGTGAAGGGGTCGTCAGTATGCACACAGGCACACGCTCTCTCTCTTTCTCTATCTGCCCTTCCTTTCTCTTCCTTTCTCCATGGTGATACAGACACACCACAAAGAGCGCCTGAATGAAAGGGGCGTCAAACGGGCATCGATTTCTAATAGGGAACTTTCTGGATCAGCATGGGGCTTGGCCTAAGTCACGTCTGTGCTTCGGTCAAGGACACCATGTGTGGGAGCATCAACTGGACCTGTCTCTCTCCGCCAGGCACCAAATGAACCGCCGCAGCAGGACACAGGGATCAGAGAGCAGTGGGAGTCTCCTTTCATCTCTTGGGGATTAGCACTCCCATAGGAGAGAAGTATACATGTGTGTATGTGCACTGTGTAACACTCCAGGAGAAGTATCTACCTTTTAGCCACAGGCTACACACTTCCTGTTTCTGCTGCATGCTGAGAATACCCCCAAGGCCACAAATATATGAGGCTTCATAGGCAAGAGAGAGATGAAGGAGAAGACATTCTCCTTGGGCGAGTTTTCTTAAAATAAACATGAAACTCTGTTTGTGCACCCTTTCCTCATGTGCAACAGTGACGGTTATAGGCTGAGTTACTCCACTGTCGGCTGATTATATTTAAAATATTCAGCGTGTAACACTGTTCAAAGCTCCCTGTTATGTTCCAAGAGGAAACCCATTTGTATGAAGCAGGGAACGCTGTAACGGCAACACCAAAAAATGTTGACATGTGCTGGAGAGTGCCAACAGCGGTAATTCTAGTATAGGCATTAAACATGTATGGAAACAGTGAAGGCTCCACTGGACTGCATCCACTCAGTTTGACTGAAGCAGTAGCACCATGGAGAGAAAGGTGAGGCAAAGAGCAAGGCCATCTGGGAAACAGGATTGCGTGACAATCTGTAGGATCCTGGATCGTCAGCCACTTCACGCTAAGCAGCACATTTAGTGTTGCTGCTGCACACGAGCTCACGGCCGCACAGAGGTAAAAGACCTGCTACATAAATACATGCAATCTTCAGCTCCCTTTGTTTTATTCTATTCCTGAATCTTTCTCTTAACACATTTTGCACACACACACAGCAGGTCCAGACACACGAGTACACAGCCCATACTTCCTTCCTTCATTAATTACTGCCACAGAGCCTGACACTGATGGCAACCCTTCACACGCTGTCAGGAGAGAGTGTCTGTGTGCCTCACCTTGCACACACTTGCTTCTTTTGATGTCACTACTAAGAATAAGAATGACTCCTGCTGCGCTCTGTGTCCTGGATACCAAGAACAACCACTCAGCTCCAACTCTTCAAAGCTGCCTGTCTGCACATATCGGGGTACTTAGTCTCACCATGGAGGCAATTTAGCAAGATTTATGTCCAATTACAACCATCCAAATGTGAATACATCATATCAAATTGCCCATTTACTGAATAAAAAATTGGACAGCTTGCATTTGTTCTTATGTGAAAGAGCGATCCTCTCAGTTTTGATGACAGTGTTGTTTTCTAATTGTGTTTCTTACTCTATATATCACCCACTGTAAATATGACACCATATTCACAACCGCCTACCGCTCCAATAACACCAGAGTCCAATTTCAGACGGTTAACAGCACGGCCCACCCAACCATGTTCTGTTTTAAAACAAACCTGGCCCTGCCACCGCTGAATGCCCTGGCACAGCCGTGCACCAGCAGTGAGCCTGCCCTGCCAGCCTAGGCCTGGACACCAGGCTCTGGGCAGCCAGCAGCGGGCAGCTCATAAATGAGTAATGGCAGTCACATTAACATTCGGTGGTAGGGCAGGCTAAGGGCAAGAAGGAGGGGGACCCAGGGAGTGCAGGCGCTCCCTCTGTCTTATAAAACAGCAGCTGATTAATGTTTGATTTTAGCTGGCCTCATTCTTCCACTAGCACAGTGCAGGGCTAATCTACAGAGTGGGCGAGAGCGAGAGTGATGGAGCTGTAAGAGTGGGGCGAAGAAAAACAGTTTGTACAGGTGCTGTTTGGAAAGGTTGAGCCAGCAATATGCTGTCTTTCCCCTGGCCCTAAAATGAAAAACATCAGTGGTGCGGAACAGTTCAATCAATTCAAAATGAATTGGGGCATTGATACGATAGAGCACAAAAATGATGATAGAGGATGAGGAAAGGACAACGACAGGGTCATTTTGGGGGAGTCACAAATATGTTTCACAGGAAAAATTGAGCTTACAAAACTTAAACACTTGAAATATGTTACTGGTGATAACATTATCAACCCTTTTTCTTTTTTCATATTTACTTTTTCGCTTTTCCAGCACACATCTGGCTTAACGTGAGGAAGTTTTATAGAATTGTGCTGCTTAGAGCTAAATGCTAACATCAACATGCTCACAGTGACAGTCAAACATGCCAATGTTCTGCAGGTATGATGTTGACCATGCTCATCATCTCACTGTAGCACGTTAGCATGATAACATTTGCTAATAAATTTCCTAATGAAACACAAAGTACAGCTGAGGCTGATGAGAATGTCATTAGCTTAGCAGGTGTATGGTCACCTGTTGCGCCAGCATTTCACTGGATGTTGGTGCAATAGGAAAAGTCAGGGGATCACACAAGTCATTAAGATTCATCCTCAGAGGAACATGAATATCTGTGCAATTTTTTTTACCGCAATCCATTCAATGGTTGCTGAGATATTTCAGTCTCCACCAAAGAGGTGGATCGAAGGACAGACTGACCGATCAACACTGCTATCCATAGAGGCAGACCGTTAGCATGTTTGTGTGGCATCAGAATGACAACATCAAATATTTAATATGTAGCTAAATTTACTCTGGTCACATACAAACCGCAGCTGAATGGAAAAAAGTGCTGGAGACTGTCAAAAAACATCACGGAATATGCAGGAAATCACTCACAGTAGTAGATGCACATGTGGAGGAGGCAGACAGCTCTGCCTAAGTGGCTAAAATAAAAGCACGACTTTCAAATATTCATCAAGAAATTGCACACTGTATGAAGCATCGACTGTATAAACACCTCAGCAGACAGTCAAATTCAGTGTCATTAAAAGAAAAAAAAATGGATGACATGAGAAACTGCAGATCCACGGTGACACATTATTATCTTTAATTCTTCTCTTCACAATGGCCATATGCTGCCCTGCATGCCTGACTCACAAGTGGATGGTGAATGTGCTTTTTGGAATGACGGGGGAGAAAATTGTTGCAGGAAAGTGATTCTGACAGTTGCGTGACTGGGGAGCAGAGGAAATTAGAGTTTGTCATAGGTGAGAAAAATACGCCTCTTCATACTTCACAGAAAACACTCGTTCGTTTCATTTTTCTTTCCCAGGGAGAATACTTTACAGCGTGTTTCACAGTTCTTCCTCTCTCTCTCCCTTAAAACGAGTGGTAATACTTTGCATTGCATTACAGTGTAGTCCTGGAGCTATTTCAGTGTCTAAGCCCTCAAGATAAAAAAGGAACTTCCTGTGTTTTGTGGCTTAACTATTACAACAAAAGACAGTGTATATTAACTAAACATTTAGCACCGCATGTGATACATACAGAAACTAAAAGTCCCCATAGCATTTTTTCGGGATTGTAAGTACATTTACGATTACAATTACAATTTTACCATCATTATGGTGAAGCTGCTTTCTGGTGTTTAAAACCATACAAGAATTGTTCATGTTGACGCGTCAACAAAATAACTGGACTGTACTCAACTGTAGCAATATCATTAGTGAGTTCTTCAGCTTTTAGTGGTATCTGCTTTCAAGTGCAGATGAGCAATAATTACACAACAGTATTATGTCGTTAATGGAAAAAGGCCCAGTGAGACTGGATGTGCTCCACATACCAAATTTGCCCCTAAATGGGAAAAATTCAGTGCAGCAGTGGAGAAGTGAGTCAGAGAGAGTTTAAATGATATTAATGTGTTAAGTTAAGGTCGATTAAAGTCATTTGGTAACATAGAGGGAAGTGCAGTTAGAATAAACGTCAAGGAAACAGGAACTCAGCAGGTTCTGTCAGCTGGGATGTTGACATGCGCCGCATGAAGTAGAGCTCCAGCAGTAATCTTAAAGAAGTGGCAGATTAGTACTTATGAAATGTCTGACATGCATACACACATGTACACACACCCACCTACCTACCCACACACATAACATATCCACAAACACAAGTGTATGCTCATTTGCGTGCACGGAGAGAATCCAGTGCATCCTCACAGTAGCAAAGTAATCTGTGCATGTAAGGAACACTGAGAGGTAGCTGTGATTGACAGGCAAATCGTTCCCGCTAAAATACCCATTTGACAGAGAAAAGAAGCAAATGCAGGAGTTAAAAGCCAGCCACAGAAATCGCCTCAGTATACTTCACATGAAAGCAAACTTGAGTATTTCGTGCGCCTCTGAGAAGCTGAGCATCTGAGGTGAAATGTGTGTGGAAAAATATCAGGCTTTTTTTTTTTTTTTTTTTTCCCCGAAACGAAGAAACTTAATGCTCTTTGTGCAAACCCGGGTGCCAATCATGAGCATGCTGCCTCTTTGAGGGCC
Source organism: Epinephelus moara (assembly GCF_006386435.1). Classification (NCBI taxonomy): domain Eukaryota; kingdom Metazoa; phylum Chordata; class Actinopteri; order Perciformes; family Serranidae; genus Epinephelus; species Epinephelus moara. The sequence continues at coordinate 23,348,838 of NC_065529.1, forward strand.
AGGCTTCATGTGAATGTCAGCTCCATAGTACATTATAATTCCACCCCAGATCTTGAAGGATGACACAGTTCCAAAGCTGCACTCGCTCCAGCATGCAGCTCTGGCAGGGAGGGAGAAAGGGGGGTAATAAAAACTGCTCGCCTTTTTGTTCAAGAGACATTGTAATTTAACTGTTGGTAGCACGCAGTGGCAATTGCCTTTAATAATGGTCTCTACACTCTAATTTGTGTAGGGATTTGCCCAGACCAGCCTTGTCTCACAGGCCCTTAATGCTTCTGTGCCATCCAGCCTCGTCGCTGGGAGAAGGGAAGGATGTGCCTGACAGTACCAAGCGGAGAAGAGATGCATACAGTAAAGGGATGGAGGGAGAGCTGGAGAGAGAAAAGGCTCCCATAGCAGGAGGTGATGATGGAGGGGAGAGATACTAAAGTGTGCTTTGCCATTTCCTGTTCCTCATAATATCACATAATGTTGGTATAATTAAACCCAGGCTTCATTAGTCCCACTTCGGGTGTTAAAATGAAGTGTGAACTAATTGGTCAAGTATACACCATTGCTGAAATGATAAAGCTGCAGTATAGAGATGTAAGCAGTTATCCATGCAGACATGCCTCCAGAAGCTTGACAACAAAGATGTTTGGTTTTTCTGAGGCTTGATAATGATGGAAGCTGGCAAGCGACCACAAGGTGTAGTAAACTAAAATACACTGTGCAGTAAAGTGGTGCGACCAAGAAGAAAAGCTTGTATGGTGTATGATCTGCTCTGAACCACAAAGCCTCAGACCCCATTGGTTCCAGCAAGTTTCCTGTCTGCTCTCATCTGCATCACAAAAAGAGCCTTATTCTCCAAAAAAATACTGATCAAGCCTTATCCTTTTGAAACATGTTATCCGCTAGGGAGAGCCGGACTTGTAGCCATTAGGCACTGTCCTCTGTGCCTTGACTCTCTGCCGTCTCAGCCTTTGTAGCAAAAGGCTGGGGCAAAGCTTGTTTCCATTCAGCTGGGAGAGCTGGTCAAAGCCATGAGATCAAGCAGCTCCCAGCACTGTTTTTTTTTTTTTTTTTGCTGAGAAATACTTGAGTTGTCTCAATAGTTTTTGGAAGATTGTGTGCAAAAATTCTCCACAGAACAAGATCTTATGTTTCCCCTGGTCTCCCGCAGGTTTGACAGCACTTTTTGAGGAAAAGTTTGAAAATTTGGAAATGGTAAGTCTTAAATTGGGTAGAAAATAGGAGCTCCTCGCTGGAGACAGGCTGCCATTTTTATGCTTGTTTGTTTCCTTCTTTGCCTCTTTCTCTCTTCGCACATACTCTTGCACAAACCATCTGCCATACAGGTCCTGTGCGACTTTACTTCAAGAGCTCTTAGTGGCTGTCTTCATCAGCTCAAGATCTGCTGCAGAAAAACAGCTTTAATTGGTACTGAGGGGGAAGAGAAGCAGAAGGGGTCGCACGCTTCACCACATTTTAGAGAAAAATGCTTGCAAATGATCAAGAACTGCATTCCATTCCAGCTCCGCCTTGGCAAAGACATTTAATGCTAACATCTCCACCTAGGATCTCTCTCTTTTTTGCATTATTCCTTTAGTGTAATAGAACACATAAATGTTTAGATTATTAAGTAGACTCTTTAAATGAACACATGTTCAAATTAGTACCAATAAGGCTACTGTGAAACTCCATCCCTCTGTTCACTTGGAGCAGTAGCTCTCAGGTTCCATGCAGGTAAATCAACTTGTCCTGCTAAATTTACCAACTGTAATATATCAAGCTGCCCTGTCAATATCCCTGAGCCCTGAATTTGCTCTACTAAGCATTGTGCTGTGCTGCTAGAAAGATTGAAACAGCAAATGTCACAGCACTCTTGAGCTGTGCTCAGGATCTTGAGTTACATGGGAAAAGGAAACCCTACAGACTGCAGCCAACAGTGCAGTCTGATCCATTCCAGAAGGCAATTACGCCGTTTCACCAAGGCCACTAGGAAGGCTTCACTACAATTAGGCTGACAGAAATGGCCTCTCTGACACATTAGAGGAAACCAGGGATGCCACCCCCCCACCACCACCACCAACTCCCTTTTCTTCTCTTTGCACTGTCAGGGTTCTTCGCTGCTCGTGTTGTTTCAGAGGGGCTTTGAAACATTAGCTTCTGTTGTTGCTCTAGCTTTGGAGACATTTCACAGCCCATTAGCTGCTCTTTCAGCCCCAACCACTACTCAAAACCAGGGAAAGAGAGGACGGGGTGGGGGGAAACACAGACACAGAGAAAGACTGTACATAAAGCATTTTAGTAGCTGCATCTGGTGCAGAGGTATTAACTTTACATGTGGAAGATTAGAGAATATAATCTAGAGTTAGCGCAGTAGTTCAACATTATGGGAAATGCCCTTTTTGGATTTTGTTGCAAAGAACTAGATGGGAAGACTGATACCTCTCTCATGTTTGTACACTAAATAAGTAGCTGAGGGCAAACAGCCAGTTAACTTTGCATAGCATAAGGACTGGAAGCAGAGGGAAACAGTTCGTCTGGCTCTGTCCCACTGTGAGGAAATAAGTCTACCAGCAGATCTGAAGCTCACTCATCAACATGTTATATTTAGTTGTTTAATCCGTGGAAAAAAACTGTGGAAAAACAAAAAGTTGCAGTTTTACCAGGGGTTAGTCTTACTTTATTTCTTGGCTGGGGTGCAGTGACTTACTGGAGTCTTGCTGGTTTTTGTACGGATTAAACATTGACTGCATAATAAAGATAGATGGTATGACAGCTCCTCAGAAGTAAAGCAAAAAACATCACGATCGCCCCTGATGGCTGGCTGCAGTATAAGGCATAAACCCGCCCCCTCAATATTAGCGAATGTGACATGGGCCAAACTAAAACATCACAGATCAAATGTTTTTCCCCAAAGATGATTTCTGCCTTTTTAGGTAGTTCCTGCCACGCTGATGTATGTTCAAGTGTTTGTTTTTCTGATAAGTTTGGATTAATTAGTTGTTTGATGTTATAAATAAGGGGGTTTGACGTGATGATCTACAGCTGTGTGCAGGGTTTTCCCTGCCTATCTAAGACAAAGGCGGGCCACCTAGGTGATTTTGGACGCTGCCTTGGTTAAAGCGTGTTTCTGTGTATGGGGGGCATTCAGATGTAGCGTCTTTTGCATGCACAAACCCATTACTTTCAATGTAGACGCGCGTCATGTACGCTCACAACCCAAAGCCACGGTTTAGCGCCGTGCATTTGGTGCGACGCGCTTGTTTTTTCGTCTGGCGCACAGCTCCACGGACGTGCTTCTCCTTCCAGTGTTGTGTCGGATCCCGGTTCCCACTCTGGCTGTGTCTCTCCTACTGTTTCCCACGGAGCTCTGCCCCGTTTGAAAGGTGAAGGAAGCCCGTATGTGGGAAGATGTCGCCTCCGAGATGTAGAATGTGTAATATAGAAGAGAAACACACATTTCAGGACGGCTGACTTGTATCATCAGAACAGACATGTCTTGTGATTTTCAGCCTCCTTTCATATTTAATAGAGGGGNGGGGGGGGGGGGGTGTATCTAAAAGTACAGCCTTCAAGATGCCCCCTGCCACAGGCATTTGCCGCCTTGGTCTCGAAAAAACCCAAGGAAAACCCTGTGTGTGTGTGCCAACTGATGTGCCTGCAGTGATCGGTCGGATGGCTTTATGGGCGGGAACTCAATACCGCAGAGATCGCTACTGCAAAGTCTCGAAATGACATAAACTGCACAACATGGCAGCGGCCATTACCAAGATATTTTTGCTTCATTTTTCTACAGTGAGAGTGAGTGGAGACGTGCTGTCCATCTCTATATAAAGTCTAGGGGATAAAACAATCAAGATGCAGTATATCTATTTGTGAGATTTAGAAGTGCTGATATGTTGATTTTGTTACCTTTGGACTGAGCGTGGCTAGCTGTTTCCAACTATCTCCAGTGTCTATGCTAAGCTAAGCTAAGTGGCTGTATATAGATTGTGCGCAGACATGTGAGGTATCAACCATCTGATCTAACTCTCAAAAAGAAAGCAACTAAGCAAACTATTGCTTTAATATGTTTTGGCATTTAGATAAATGCTGATTTCTGAAATTGTATCACTGAGATGAAAGTAACTGCAGGGAGATACAGTATAGCCTTGTTAATCTGACCATAAAAAGACACTCATATGGTACACCAGATGCTCAACTGTACTGTCTCTAATAAAATCCCTGTTGCCTTTAGCAAAAAAAAAAAAAAAGGGGGGAGGCATGAAAACACAACCAGTAAAGATTAGTCACATCAATTTAAAGCCAGTGGTCAGAATATGGTAGCCTAATCAGCAGCACATGCACAGTCTGGGTTATAGTCTGCCTATGTGCACTGCGGTTTGGCCAAGACAGAGTTAAGGTGGTTTCCAGTGCAGTTGATGGGGTTGAACAATTTGCACGGCTGGCAGAAAAACCATAATCAATCCAAAGACTATAGATAAGGGCCCTAAAACCAGCCAAGCACAGCATTTTCTCTTATCGCAATTACACCTTGCCCTCCTGCCTCAGGTACAGCCAATTAAGCTAGGAGAGGATGTGCCGACAGCCACTTCACATTGAGGAGGCCTATCGGAAGACTCCAAACACACCCCACCGCTGCAGAGGGGGCAGAGAGGAGCTTGTTAAGCACAGGAAGACACAGGGATGGAGCACCAGTATGTTCACTGCAGGCATACACTGTATGCTGTGCACATGTATGAAAACAGGATATGAATGATGTGAATGATGTATGCTCTGGTGACTGATGGGCTGGATGGCTGCCTGCTGGCCGGGTTTCATCGTGGGACCAAGGGCACACAGACCTTGCCCTGACACCTCCCCCTCTCACTCTCTCACCTGCTTTTTAATCCATTCATTACTTCCTTCCTCTTTTTTTTCTGCCTTTCATTGTGGAACATTATTCACATTATGTGACTACTTAGCAGCACAGAACAGGAAAGGAGGTGTGGGAGAAGAGAGAACTCATGCGTGCGTTTTAATGCGAGAGCGGTTAAGAAAGGCAGAGATGAGGTCAAAAGCAAGGATAACACTCGCGGTGAATACAAATCTTTGTCTATTGTGACTTCTTATTCCCTGCTCTTTGTGGATTTGAAAAAAAGTGCCATACTCTCGCAAGCTTGGCAATGAAAAATTGATCACACAAGCTTCTCCGTGCTGCGGATCACCGTCTCCTCTGCCAGCAAATGGGGGTTAACCAGGCACGCGGAAATAAACCTCAAGTTGCTTGATCTGAACCACAACTTTACACTTCTCTTCCCTCTCGCCACTTTGAGGTTTCAAAGACCAGACACACAGCATGTGGTGTTTTGTCTACGCCGTATGATGCCACCACACCAATTTAGCTCGACAATTTCGCCCCACAGCATCATCCCTCATGGAGCGGAGAGCGAGTTCAGCGGGATCACGTCTTGTCTCAGTGCCATACTGAAACTCTAGTGATAACATGTACAGTGGGAACATCTTTCAACACACAAAGCAGTGTTAGAAAAGAAGAGTAGCTGACACAGGTGCTCTCACGCTGCTTACAGGGCAAACCAGATGTCAGGCCATAGCGCGCACACACAAACACACACACAAAATAAACCTAAGATATAAACAAAGCCAAAGCTGCAGATGGACTCTTTCTTTCAACCTGTTTGATGAAGTGATTAAAGTGCTCCTCCAAGCACGGGAAGCCATTAATAACAGCACAACAGAGGGGAGCCAAATTCAAAATAAAATAAAAAAGGGAAGCTGCCTCGGTGGGGGGATCCATCTACTCTCTATTTAGAGATGTGTTCCACTAAAGCTGGAATGAGACAAAGTGAAAAAGATACCACTTATTGGCTCTTTATTGAATACTATTGGAGTCAAAAGGGGGTAAATTGACTAAGTAGGTTGAGGCAAAATGCATGCAGGGAAAATATGCTAAATTCAAATTCTGATTGGCCACATGGGTCTGTCGATGCTGCTTTCATAATTGCCTCTGCTTGATGTTTTTCTCCTCATTTCAACATTTGCCGTGACATGCAATGTGATGGAGGGGGAAAATAGCTTCCTGGTGATGCAAATGATGTTTGTGGCTCGGCGCTCCCCCACTGAGACTGAACATCTGAGAATGGTTCCTTCCACATCAACGCAAACAGCCAATCCGCTGTCGCCAGTCCATGCACAGATGGCTCTAAATCAAGGGAGTGTGTGCGGCGGCGGTACTTACCACGTTCACTGGACAGGGTGGTATCTGTCAGCGAGGGAGAGAAAGAGAGGGGGAGAAAAAGGGCAAGGGGAGCGGAGAGAGAGGATGATGATTAGAACATAATAGATTTCGGTAAAAGTGGCATTGCAATACTAAAGTCACCGTTAAACAAGAGAGCAAAACAGATCAATTTCTGAGGATTAATAGAAAGTCACAGGCAATAGCCGGACAGTGACATACAGTATACAGAGAGGAGGGCTACTATTGGAGAAAATTTGCTGTCACAACTGCGTAGTCGCTCACATTTGTCTCTGTCTATTATCCAGGCAGCACCATTTAACCAGAATACAGTTTGTTTTCTCTCTTATACTTCTTGTCATTGCCTCAAGCAGTGGGATTCATCATTATCTTCAAACGCTTGTTGTGATGTCTATATTGCTCTTGTGCTCACTCAATGAAACACAAGAGAATTGCGGGATATTGCATATGCATATTGCACACACTTATGTACATCGTCGTGGGCGGTATTTATTCAGACCTTGGCACCGCAGCTGGGTGACAGAAAGAGGAGAGGCAGCCGTGGAGGCTCTTGACGTCTCCTCTCCTGGTTGCCTGCCCTTCTCATGTCCTCCAGCAGAGTTGCTTAGTCAGATTTGATCAGAAGCAATCACCATGGCTCATTTTTCCATTTATTGCTTAGATTTTTAATCCAGAAAGCCTTAAAGCGGACTGAAACTTAGAAAAATACCAACTCCGATCAAGTGCGCTTGGTTTGGGAACTCGAGGTTTCAGGACATCTTACTTTATCATGAGCCCCAGCATCCCAGCGATGAAAAAATGTATAAAATAAAAGTGTTACAAAAAGTTCTCTGGTGGCTCCAGGCCTTCCCTCTCACAGGAGTACTTTAGTTTTTCAGGAGCAAAATGATAATGTTGTATATTAGTCTTTGCTGTCTCACAAAAGTTTGGCGAGAAATGCTGAGAATAATCTAATTGTCCCAGTTTTAGCCTCAAGAGTGGTCTGGCTGGGACCACTTTACTCCAGACTTAAACATCTCAATAACTATTTAATGGATTGCCATTAAATATTGGACAGAGAGACATTCATGGTACCCAGAGGATGAATCCTACTGACCAAGCACCACTAGCAGGTTGATGTTTGTGGCTTTGAGAAATGTCTTAACTGGACTGTATGGATTGCCATTACATTTAATGCGTGCATTGATTCCCCTCAGGATCAACTGTTATAACTTTGACAACCAATCTACTCATCAAGCACCATCATTAGGTCACAGTTTTATTTCCTCTAACAATCACATTCCCATCAGTCTCCGCCATGCTTTGTGTTTAGTGCTAATTGGCAAATGTTGGCATGCTAACACACTAATCTAACTTGCTAAAATACTTGCTAAAAATCAGCAAGTTAGCATTGTCATTGTGAACATATTAGCATGCTGTCGTTAGCATTTAGCTCAGAGCACCACTGTGCCTAAGTGGCTTTAAACATCGGCTGGCTGCAGACCTTTAGCCCTTCGTTTTTCTTGTGCTCAAAGCACAATGATGATTCTACAGTATCCTGTCAGGAGATGCTGAGTAGATTTGCTGAAGAGGATGATGTGCTGATTGATGACACACTTTCTAAAATGATGACACAAAACCAAGGGGAACCTGCAACATATGGAACATATGGGGAAATGTCTCATATCCTACATGTAATCACCAATTAAAATCTCTGCTGGATGGAGCCGAGCCAAACAACATTATCCTCTTCCCACCTGCCTTTTCAACCCCCGTTCTTCAATTGAAATCATTAAGTAATGCGCATCTTGAAAAGTGTCTATAGTGTGCATGCCTCTCTGAAACATATGGACCAAATATATATGCCTTTGGTATTTCATGGTTCTTGGTTATATCTTGAATTCTCAGAAACTTTTTGACTTGTTTACAAAAAGCCAACACATCACTATCTAAATGAGAGTTTTGCTCGTAGACAGTCCGACTGTCTCCATTCCCCTTCTCCACGTATAAAGGCACCCCACTCCATCCCAACAGAACTTCGCTCCGCACATGTTCAATTATTCATCTCCCTCTGTCAAGAATTCAGCCTTGCTAGCACTTGCCAGTATCCCCCACAACTTGGCAGGCAGGCTCATATTTGGCATATGGTGCAGAGCAGTGCTGCTTTTCCTTCTCTCTTCAGTTGGCCTGCAAGCACTCCCGAGCAGCAACACACACTGGCATACGCACACACACACACACACACACACACACACACACACACACACACACACACACACACACACACACTAATGATGCACCATGTCTGTCAGTTTTGTAAGTGAGACCCCCCCCCATTGAGTTGCTGGGCATTCGTCCACAACCTCTTTGCAACAGGTTTCAAGGTTTTCAACAATAGCACTGTACATGCTGTAACAGCCAAATCAGCCACAGCCTGTAACTCAAAGTACTGGAATACACAAAAAATGCCTGATTTGGTGTTCGGGAAACATTTTCCATTAATGTGAACTCCATGTACTCCATTAATGGCCCTGCACACCTACACGTGTTTTTATTTAGTCTGGCTTATCACACCTCTTCTCTGGGTGGAGCTAAGCACAGACAAAGGTGTGTGTTTTACCGACCTGACAGGTGCAGCAACACTAAAAAGAGGGTCAAGTAGATGTCATTCAAGCACAGTGTTTACACCCACACCATCCTGGGAAGAGGTCCAAACAGGCAGATTAACTCAAAACACCTGTGAAGGTGTGTCACGGATGCGTCAGGGCTTTAACACATGAAGACATATTGTCTGTAAGATTTCCATGGAACATTATGTGAGCCTTATATCTTGTGGATGAACCCATTTACCTGACTGACCAGCTCCCGTCAGCTGTCATCTTCTACAGTTATAATCACAGACATGATGGGTATTACTGTATATTATAATGTGTATCATTATTACAGATCATTGCATATAATCTATTGAGCATTAGGTTGTAACAGCCAATTAATAATTACCAGGTGTGCTAGCTGACTGCTCACTTGTATCAATTAGGATGATGATGTCACAGGCAGAGCATCTGAGGAGAGCTGAGTGCAAGCGAGTGGAAGGATTTTAGATGAAGCGTAGGGCTGATTTTTTAACAAGTTGGCGTGTCACCTTATCTCCTGCTGCATTCTGCTTCAATTTCCCTCTGGTACCACTCACACCATGAGTCATAAGCATGCCCGACCCGAGGAACCAGACAAATGTGCCAAGGACATGCTTTATTGTAAATTAGTATGGATACTATACTGTTTAAACTAAAATTAACATACAACGCGTCTGTTTCTTTTTTTGGAGCGAGTGGTAAAATCTGAGTTGAGTGTGGAGCAATTCTGAACAGAGCCGCCTGGAGCAGCTTTGAGTAGGTGAGCTGAGGGAGCAGACTGCTCAGTGAGCGAGGAGTGGAATTCTCACTGCTCACCTCTGTTCACATGCTTTTGTCACAGGTCTAAACTGTTTGATCGAACCGCGGGATTAGTCAAGTGTTCCTGTCCTTGTTCCAGATGGTTGCAGGTTTGTTGTTTAAGAGATTTTCAAGTACCCTTTTGTCACACACAATGACACTGGCAGCACAGCAGTGACAACAAAAAACTGAAGAAAAAAAACATCCTTGGTGAAAATGTCTGCATGGTGGGAATGTGGTCAACAATACACAGGGTTCGGTTTAACCAGTCTGGCAGAGGACTACTGTCTACGACCTCAGAGTCCCCTCTTTGTACTTATTTAGTGGTGGGCTACTATGGAGCTTTATCCCTATCTTTATTCAAGAGAGTGGTATATCAGTTTAAGAGCATCATTTATTGATTTAACATTCAGATTTTGTAATATTGTCCCTCAAATCCTGCCCTTGCACTCAAATAGCCTCTGCTTGCACTTAGATCTACTCTGTTTCTGCTCAAACTGTGTGCTCGCACTCAGATACAATGTTGCTTGCACAGATTTCCTGCTCCAGCTTCAGCTCTTCTCCTCGTGCTGAAGCTGCTTCTGTGCGCTCGTGGAATTTCTGCTCTCAGATTTCTGCCCTCCTCTTGGATGTTTTTGTGTAACAACCCTGTCAAAAACCCCCAACCAATAGAGCACCAGGTTTACTGTTGACCAACGAAATGATCCCTGCCCCCTTGCAGGCGCTCGCTTTAGTTTTAGAGTGTCCCGTCCGGGCATGTACTCTTTAACCGGGTTCATCCACTCCCGCCCTCCAGGGCTTTATTAAATGTTCTTCCCTTGCTTTCTTTATGACTTTTGGAATAAAGGGACTGTTAATTTACACACGTGCGCCCGTATTTTTTACCGTCCGGGTCAAATAGATCACTATAAGCAGATAATTATTATAACCAATTTTTTTTTCTTTTTCTGAATTTCTCATGCATATAACCATCTCCGTAAATGTCCGTTTCACCCAAGCCACTACTAGAGGAGATGACACAATGCTGATTAAGCCAATCGGCTCCTCTAACATCTCGCGGTATTTTTCAATATATATCTATTATATATATTAGTTTGCGTGTCGACCAGTGACATTCCCGCGCTGGCGCACAGGAAATGCTTCCTCACAACAAGAAGGGAGGAGGAGGAAAAGCGGAGAGTGTCATAGCAAGAGGTAGAGTGCAGGTAGAAAGAGAAAGCAACATGGCGGAGAAGCGGCCAAGACACAATTCAGAAGTGGATCCTACCACAAAGAAAAAGCCTGGACGTTCGGCTGAAGGTCTATTAGCAAAGAAGGAAAGTGACCGACAGAGAAGGCAAACAAGGATTTGTATTGGCGTCACTTTTCCTTGGTGGAGAGCCCTGAAGGAAGAAATTGGGCTGAGGGCAGACACGGATGTTGCCTTGCTGCTGTTGGATAAGTAAGTGACTTGGTTTATAATTATATTATGAGTAGTATG
>NC_065529.1:23360019-23432086 GCF_006386435.1 Epinephelus moara
CCATGTAGCTTTGGATTTTTTTCTTCCTCATTAATAAAACCCTTCATTTAAAAACTGCATTTTGTGTTTACTTGTGTTATCTTTGACTAATGTTTAAATTTGTTTGATGATCTGAAACATTTAAGTGCGGAAAACATGCAAAAAAGTAAGAAATCAGGAAGGGGGCAAACACTTTTTCACACCACTGTATATCTTATTAATTTTACTTAAAATTGAGTTGCATTTGCTAAATAATGTGAAGTTGTTGAAATGAATGTTCTTTCTAAGTGTTAGCAACTTAAGTGAACCAAGTTAGTCTGACTCAACTTGACTATGACCAGGAGGCATGTGGAGGAGTTGGGATATCTTAACATGCTTAAGAACATACATGTTATATAGATAAACAGCACAGTGTTAAAACCTAAAGTCTTGTTTTGTTTTTTATAGTTCAGAGCATTATGCACAATGTGAACTGTTTGATGGAATTTCTTATTTAGCTTGCAAGTTGGCTCAAACTTGATTTTATATTGGTAAATGTGATAAAAAGTGTGCCCTGGAGTCATGATAAAATCTTAAGTAAAGTGAGAGAGAAAGATTTAGTGTGAGCGTTTATGGTTTTATCTGAAAGATTATTTTTTTATAAAGTTCAAAAGTGGATTTGTTTCAATGGCATCATTTGTACTGTTCCCATAAACACTTAACTTGTCTTAAGATGCTCAGAACTGCATTTTTCAATAAAAAATCTTTCAAAGTAGGTATTATTTGTTGTGCTTCATTTATCTATCTAAGACATTTAATTTTATTAACTCAGTAAACAAAGTAACTTTTCACTGGAGTCAGACTAAGTTTACTTATTTTGCTACACTTGAAAGGATTAATTTTACCTGTTTATTTTAAGCTGCAACAACTTCACCCATTTGAGTAGATGCAATTACATTTTGAGTAAATTTAACAATTATTTATAAAGTAAACAAAACTTGAGACAATTAGGTACATTTACTTAGATTTTTTAAGGCAATAGGTTCCCTAGATGAACTAAGTAAGATCCACATTTTTCAGTGTATAACTTGGACATAACACCAGTTTTAATTTTTGACCCCTCAAACTACTTCTTCTCTATCATTGTCCTTTTTATATTTAAAGCTACTCAACAGCTAATCAGCAGCACATATACAGTATGTGGCCTGTCACAGTGATGATCTTGTGCTACCTGTTGCTCTCAAACCATTCAATTTAAATTTCAGACAATGCTGCACTTTTGTCTAAACCGCACTATAAGTTTTCTTTTACATTTATCCAACACATATGACCGGGTTCTTTATAAAGCTGCTGCGAAAAGAATCCTTCGAAGCAAGCGATGATGCAGACTCCCACATATTACAAACTCACCCAAAGGGTCACAGTTTCTCATTTCCTTCATCTATGACATGAGAAAAAACACATTCTGAGCTCCCACGAGGAACCAAATTACATTCTTATAGTCTGTTTGATAACCTTCCTCTCTACACTTAGCCACAGAGGCTTACGGCAATCCACAGTTCTTTTCCGCTGTGTTACTGTGAACAGTGCATGTTTGGTATCTCTACATTAAAATGGCTTCAATTCATGTACATATCAAGCCCATACAAATACTGCTAAAATACCTTTATTTTGCACTGTCTATACTATCAAAGGTTTTAAAAGAAGAAGCTGTGACATGCACTAACACGTGCTGCAAGGTGGTTAAAATGTTCACAACATCCAAGCAACATGTTCTCATCACACACACTGCCACCTGTCATGTGAGCGAGTGCAGATTGATGTGAGCACGCCTGTTTGCATGCAGATGCGTCCTTATGCCAAATCTTCTTGTTGCCCTTTTGATGACTAATAACCAGAGAGCATTTTCAGCTAATAAATAATACATTTAAGAGTCTAATCAAACTGAACAAATGAGTATGTCTAGAAAACTATTAATCAGAGAGCAAACGTGTATTTACAAATATAACACTGGCACAAACAATCAATTATTCATAAAGTGAATGCTGGGTAAGTGGGCTTCTTCCCGGGTGAGATGCTGCCATAATTGGAGTGGGACTACAGGAGTGCCGGCTGTTGTGTGTGTGTGTATGTGTGTGTGTGGTGCATGTGTGCGCATGTGTATCTGTGTACTCTGTCTCTCTCCCTCTCTCTCACACACACACAAACACACACACACTTCTCCCCATGCGCCAAACTTCCCCCAAACACGACAAGAGCAGGCAGAGTCGGCTCATTACTGCCTAATGAGTTGTCTGATTAGTGCCGAATATAAAAGCCTTATTGTCAAGCGCTGTATGTTTATTTTGATTAATTATTGTACTAAAGTGACTGAATGGAAGCACAATGACATGGAGCATTAACGTTTTGCGGTAATAGGGCCCTTGTGGAGTGAGCGATCGTATAGTCAACCCTCAATGCAACACATAAACCATGGCCGCTGCCTGAAAAGGCTTTATATTTGACTCACAGATATGATCAGTTTAGGAATGTCTAATCCATGGTCCTGCAGACAGTAATGCTCACACTGACGAGGTTTAGTCCGTGTACATGCTCATTGCCGATTCTTCTCTTCGAATGTTTTTCTCTTAATGCGATACGTCCTCAAAATAACAGCAAACATTTCTACAAATCCCTGATGGGATTTATGAAAGATGAACAAAACTCTCAATTTGTGTGCTTGTGATGAATGCCACTGAATGTGTGTGTATCTGTTGATAGTGATTACCATGTGTGTATCCCTGAAAGCCAAAGGTATTGTAGCTCACTTAATGTAGCTTGCAGTTATGCCACAACATACAAATGCACAAATATTGTTAGATGTAGTAATTAGAGATGTTCAGAAACCACTACGCTTCCACAAACCAGTCAAGTTTCTCTCATGCCCAGTTCAGACCAAAGATTTGCGATGAGACGAGTTGAAACAGGCAACTATTTACAATACAACCTGCCAGCTTAACACCAATGCAACTTGATGAGATGGTGTATCATCTCTACGCAACAACTCTCTGTACTTCCGTTTTGATTTCCACCTTTTCAGGCTTATTTTGTGGCTGAATATGATTTGTACCTTCTTAAAATATGAATGAGGCTAGTGATAATGAGATACTTATTGCAGCTGCATTTGTAGTGGTGATGAAACAGCAAAAAACATAAACAAAATGAGCATTAGATGGACTGTATTCATTAAATATGACACAATTATATAAATAACCAGCTCCAATTATTCACTATATGAGGGTGTGTGAGTGTGTGTGTGTGTGTGTGTGTGTCTATTTGTGCTCTGCCGGGAGAGGATGTGTGTCAGAGAGGCGAAAGGGAGTCTGAACTCTTGACCTTCCATGAGCCAATTAACCTCATCTTCACATGGTTCATTACAGTTGGGAGGATTACAGCTGCAGGATGAGGAGGATCTGTAGGAGGTCAAGTTCATTTTGTTTAAGCAGGGTTGCAAATGGTTGGTAAATTTCTGGTAAATTTAAGAAAAATTTCCAAGAAAAGTTAAGCAGCGACCCACCATCCAACACTGGCAAACCGTGAAGATGGAAACAGTTCGGTGGGGACAAAGCACCTGCCGCAGCAAGTGAACACGACGCTTGAGACAAAGTTAGCGACAAGCTGGTGTGACGTAACAGGAATTTAGTCGCTAGAGAACCAGATATTTCCTTCAGGTTTTGGTGAATACTGGATATACTTTCATCACATGGACAGAAACACAACACTAAGGGTGCTTTCAGACCTAGAACTGTCTTGCTTTGGTCCAAATCAGGGACTAATTCTGTTAGAAAGTTGCATAATTGCTGAGAGGTGGTTCGTGTTCTCGCGGGATCAAGGTCAGAACACATACTCACCACAAACAAACCGCACCAGAGTTTGGTTGTGGTGTGGTGGTTCAACCACACTTAGGGGGGAAAATTAACTTGAGTTTGATTGAACCAAACCAAACACTGTAGATTATATACTGTAGATTAACTGTATGACAAGCTTGTTTATTAACTGGTCATATGTTCTGTTTGAAACATCTCAATCTGTAACTAGAGGCAATGACTCTTGAGTGAGAAGTGATTTTTTTCCTTTGAATTTTAGTTGACTAGAAGTTTACAATGATGTGACTCAAGTACATCACAAGTACCTAAAAAAACATACTTTTTAAACAAGTGCTGCTGCAAATGTGCTGAATGCCAAAACTCTAAAATCAAGTGCTGATTGTGAGGAAAAAAAAATATTGTTTTAAAAGGTGTGAGCCGGTGGAGTGCCAGATGCATAAACAAACTTGTTGAGAGTTTAGATTTGATGCATCGCAGACTAACAGAATGTTTGTGGAGAGCTGTTGTTTATGAGTCAAACCAGGAAATGTTTTGGAAATGCTGCTTTGGTGACCATGTGTCTTTCACTCCTGTGATATTTGGCATGCCAGCAATATCTGAGTGTGTATATGGGATATGGGATGATTAATGATACCAGCCAGCACACTGGGGGAAATATGACGTTCTGTCTTGACTGTGATGACTAGAACAGTTTAGTGACAGTAAAAGTGCCTTTGTGAGGTTCTACTGCACTCTTTGATCAATTGGTTAAACGCGCTTCCAGTTCAAAAGAAAGGTTAGTTAAGTTTAGTATGCACTGAAGCACAGTTGTTAATATGAGGTCTGTAACTACTAAGGAGGCTTTCACATCAGGGACCCAGTCTTGGATCTGAGTACATAAGACCACAAAGTCCAACTCATTTTATTCGTGTGAACAGTCGGCGATTGTTAGCAAAATGACCAAAATGCATCCCCATGTTACCCTGCCATTCCTCTCCATCTGCCAGGTCAGGGCCCAGGATGCTGTCCTATCCAGACCCAGATCTATAACCAATACATTTTTGAGAATAGTTCAGTCTTGATGGAGCATTTCTATTTCAACCTGCGTAGCATTTGTAGCACTGGTTTAGCCGACCAAGAATCTCACAGACCAACAGCATTGTTAAATCATCTCATGTGATGCTACTCAGCCAATAAAATCTGCGCGTTCTGATTAGCATTGCGACTTGAGAAAGTGAGATACACACACAGAAAAACTTCACAAGAGGCAACAGATGGAGAAATGAGAAAGTCAGAAAAAGATAAATTCATATTGTTCTACGGAGAGAAAGGTAGACAGCAAAAATAGAGCTTTTAATCAAGAATGGAAATATCACATAGCTATTCTTTAAAACCAGTATGTGTTATATATAGTGTGCATTATATGCTCTGAGATTGTGGGGATTATTAAAAGTGGCAATGTAAAGCGCTGCTACGAGACAAAGCACAAAATATCTATCTAATATAACTGTCTGAACGAGAATGTCTTGAGTATGATTCATACTCAAGACAGTCAGTTGGTACACCAGGTGTGAAAACCAGCTGTATCAAAATGTGAAAGTGGACTGTAGTGGACAAGTGGACCCAAGTAGCGGTTGGGGATTAGAGCTGCAAAGCTATTTCTCAGCACCACCGGTTTCCTCTGAAATCTGCTTTTGAGCGCAGCATGTGCTGATCTCATCCTCTGAACTGCACGGCCATGGGGGATACAGTAGGAAGGCAGGCAAGAGCGTCATTCTTGACATTGTCTCCAAAATATGAACACAATTAGGCATAATGCAAAGTTCAACTCCACTGTAAGTGTTTGAGATTTTAGAATGGGGGCTCTTTTTTTACACTGCAGCGACAACATGAACAAATGTCACGTATATGATTATGCAAGTGTACTCTTGTACAGAGAAATATTACTAATGTAAAAGCTGAGCGGCAGGGAGGTGGGGGAGGGGGGGTGGGAGGTTTACACGTCTCTAAACAGGGATTTTTATTGAGTCAAAGACCAAATACAGATAAAAACAGGGATGAATGCCAAAATGTTATTAAGGGTAGAAAATGTGATTCAATGACTGTGAATAAGACTCATTTTAAGTCCCGTAATTTGCCTCTTTCCCTCTCTCTCTCTCTGCAGCCTCCTGTCCGTGAGCAGAATGCCACTGGTATCGTCAGAGGAGGGACTGTATTGCCTGGCCTGTTGCTCTGTACACACTTTAAATCAGAGGTAATGGGGCACTTCGGGAGACTGCTGTTACACACACCCAACTGCCAATACACTGTAATCACTAAAGGCCCCCTTTTCTTTGGAGATAAGCATTGCTTACGTGCACTGCACTCCAAACTACAAGGCTGCACTGGGGATGTATTGACGAAAACTTAGGGAACACAACTTTGTGATTTCATGTGTTTTGACATCAACGCCTTAGTCACAGACAAGCAGCAGGTCTGGGTGAGATTTCACTCTGTTCACACTGGGAAAAAACATGTAGCACGTGTTTTCACATCACGCGTTTGCTCACAATTCAGGCGCCTCAACAAATCTTTGCCATCAGAAAAATAACAGCTTGAGAGGTTAAATCAGTGTCCTTAAGACTTCTAAATGTTCTCTATCCCTGAGCCTGTCAGGAACTCATCCTCTAATTTCCCCAGCTGAATCCAAGTTAAGACAAGAGGCGAAGAGTGTCTCAAGCGAAGGTATCAATCCTGCCAATAACCTTGTCAACAAGCAAATAGAATCTATCCAAATGCATTGGCTGGTAGCTGCTTGTCTGACTCTCTCTCTCTCTCTCTAAGGTTCAAAAAACGTGAGCCCAGAGACATGAGGGTTACTTAACACAGTCAGCGTTCGGTTTGTTATTTAAAAAGCATTCTTTGTTTTTCAGTTTCACTTTCAAGAATTGTCAATTGTGTCAGCTCATGTGCTCGCAGAAACAAAAAGACAGTAACTCAATAACTCAATAAAATCAACAGTGGGTATACTAACAAGATGAGAAAACAATTCAGTCTTTATTCAACTGGAAACAAAGATAGAGGATGGCGGCAGAAAGCAGTTTTTTAGTCTAATACTTTGAGGTAAGCAGTGTGGAAATAAAGAGTAGAAAAAATGGCGCCCACCGTGGCTGACGTATTTGATTCGCCCTCTTGAATCTGTTTGACTGTTGGCACCCAGCACATATATGACTAATTTGAAACATTCATTTTTACTCAGAAAAGTAATAGCAGCTGAGCGAAACTAAACACTGAACATGACTCATTTTGATGAAAATTATCCTCTCACAGTCTGGCGAAATTTTCCACCAGCGCCAGAGTTTAATGAATAGAAGCATGACTGCTCCTTTCTCACTTCTCTTCACAGTGTCAGGGCACCATGCAATAACTGTCTTAACCTTCATTGTTAACAGCCTCCAAAGCTGGATCGGTCCTGTTGTGCAGGGTGCTTGCTTGGGAGTATGCTATATGCTGTTAGACCCTAAATATAAAATGGTTTCAGCTTGTTCCGAGCTATTTGCACTTTCTCTCTGCTAACATTAGTGCACCTTCCCTGGGGGCTAAATGCATTTAATGGGGTGACTCAACCTTAATGTTTCAACATTATAATCCACTGTAGGTAGCAGCCGATTAATTGTTGTGGCCCAGTAGGTGGTTTCATTGCAGCATGTAAACATCTTATGTGTGTAAGGGCGTTTGGCATTTGTGGGTGTGCGTTGGCATGTATTTATATGCTTGACACCTATGTTTGTCCAGTCAGAGCCAGCAAATTCAACCCCTGCCTGATGATTAAACCCAAATGAATATGTATATATGCAACATTCACTAATAAACACCCAAACCACCATGAATCACAATGTGTAATGCACAGAATATTCTTTAAATGCAGCCGTCCAACATGGGGAGACAGAGACGGAGGCAAAAAGGGGGAGGTGGGCAGGGGGGGAAGGGGTCCCTGCTGTGATGAACTGGTGCTGACACAGCCAGATGTTTAGTTAAAATGCAGAGCCCCAGTGTGGGATGGAGGGAGGAGTTGACATGCGCTTCGGGGGCTTTAGGCAGCCAAGTGCTCCTCAGTAGCCGCCTCGTATCTCTGTAGGCAGGGGTGCATGTGTATGCTTTATCTCATGTGATTTGCATTTGGCTGAGTGTGCGTGTTTGTGTGTGTGTGTGTGTGTATGCAATCACCTTGCAATTCAGAGTAAATGAAAAGAACAATCAATTGTGTGTGTGCGCGCATGTCTCTGTGTGTGAGGAGTGGTAAATTGAACATATGTCTGAACCAAGGTCTCCCGTCGCAGTTTCCTCTCTGTGGACTGTGTCAGAGCTGGAGGGTGATACACTGCGAGAGCTCACACAGAGTCAAGTAGAGCTCGCTCACACACACACACACACACACACACACAGACATACACTGCTGACTCAATGCTTCCAATAGCATGCAGAGTCTGACGCTGCTGTTTGGTGGAGAGCAATATCCCAATGGCAGGGCTTCTGCAAATATAATAGGAGTACGAGGTGGCGTTGAAGAAGCAATCAGCGACGTGTTGTGGATGCGATCACATTATTTCATCCGACGGCATCAACAGCCTGTCATCATCATCGTCATCATCATCATCTTCATTAACATCATCTCTGTCATCATGCTCCTGCTGGCTCATCTGGGCATGCTGCAGCGAGCGATGATGGAGTCAGAGACACAATGACAAGCAATGGACTGTAATGTATTAATGTGTTGTTCTAGAATAACGTACTGCAGCAGGCAGGTGGGGGGTGATGGGAATAACACACACACACATTCTCACTTTCTTTCACCCTCTTGTCTCCTCTGGCTCTACTGTCTGCACCCCCCGTCCTCCTCTACCGAAACTACCGTAATCTCATTCCCCAGTAGCTTGAATTAAATAAATGTCTGTCATTAAGACCAGTGAAGGATGGCAGAGGGCCTGGGGAGATCAAGAGTCGGGTTGGCTGGGGAGGACAGAAGGTGCTTAGTTAGACCCTGTGGATCCACAGAGGCTGGGAGGGATTTGATGAGGGTGAAAGGAAGAAGTGGACACTGAAGAAGCTGCCTCACAGCTTCTGTCTGTTTTTTTTTTATCACTGCTCTCTTTTCCACTTTGTCACACGCTGCATGTGTTGGAGAAGATTTGAGGGAAAAAATGAGCGGAAATAGCAACTAAACTGTTATGATGAGAGACGAGGAGAGGCCGCACCTCTGCATCAGCCAGACAGTGTTTCTCGATTTGCTCTGTGTCAGCTTATCACCCTCTCCATCACCCCCACCGAAGCTCCCTGCAACCCCATTTAACCATCAAGTCAAAAGAGAGCACTGCTGCCTGCTCACCAAGCAACCAAACCCACCTCAGCGCCCTCATATCCCCTGGTTTCTATTGACAACCAGCAGCTAACAGGTACTGTGAAGTATTAAGCATCCACCTGGGACTCATCCTCACAGTCATATCTGTCCAATATGTGACTATTAGGAGGCGACGAAAGGCTGCCATCAATCCCTTCGGTGTCTATTTGATGATGCACCACATGGGAATACTTCAGTGCTAGTCTTAGCTAACCTGCCGCGCTATTTTAACAATCTCCCTTGGGTCTGTTAGGGGCCTATTATGTGTCTGCTGGAAACGCTGTGCAGTACATTATGAGATGCATGTCGACATGTAGACACAGCTTCGATGCTGTCCCTAGTTGTTTGGCTCCGATTCCCAAGAAAAGTTGGCCAAAAGAGGGGCCACAGAAGCATCCGACTGGTCCTTGGTGCTGATTAACATCCTGGAGGGCATGAAAAGAAGATGACAGACGCTACAACTGGTTGTTAAACTGGTCCAGTCAGATGTCCTCGGAAGGGACTGGGGAGAGCGCTCTGACAGGTGGATGCACATAAACGCCTGTCATCAGGCCGTTTTCCTCAAGAAAATGCGGTGACATAAAGTCAGGCTTTGAAATGCAGCATCACACCAAGCACACTCTTTCACGCTGACCTCTCTAAGCTTCTAAAATGTCAATGGTCTATAAATGTCATGGTTCCTTTAAATACAGCATGAATGTCGTTGATGTTGAATTCATGAAACTAGATGCTTGTTTTATGGTAATGAACATCCGGGGAGCATTCAAGCAGCAGCGAAATCGTGATTTATTTTTAAATATCTATACAAGAGGTGTAAAGAGACACCTTAATCCATATCTGTATCTTTACAGCCAACAAAATTACCAATCTCTGTACAGTATCTGTACTAGAAGACAGAAAGGGGGCATGTTTTATATCTGAAGCCACATTAAATCAGGCAAATGCCATGGATTACAAGGCCTTTATAAATGGACATGTCAACAGCTAATCCAATCTGACTGTAAGTGCCATAATAATTGAGGAAATAACTCCTTAATGTCCAA
Source organism: Epinephelus moara (assembly GCF_006386435.1). Classification (NCBI taxonomy): domain Eukaryota; kingdom Metazoa; phylum Chordata; class Actinopteri; order Perciformes; family Serranidae; genus Epinephelus; species Epinephelus moara. The sequence goes on from NC_065529.1 coordinate 23,370,243, forward strand.
ATACTGATTTAAAAAGCGGTCTCAAGGACTGGTCACGACTCGATTGTGTAGCAGTTTTCTGCTACTCTCAAAAGCCTGGACCAACACATGAAACCAACAGAAATACAGCTTTAATTTGGTTTCTGTACCTATGTGTTTCAAGAGGCTCAACATCGATTTCTGTGTCCGTGTCCACTCCACTGTCTTTAGTTGTAGTTCAAAGTAAATGGCAGTGAGCAAACCTGAGAGGCTGGGTCACATAATAGGTGATGAGCTCAGTTCTGGGCACCCAGACAGTGGGAAGGTCAAACAGAGCACTTAGATATGTGAAGGCACTAAGTGGACAGAGAACACACTTCAAACCTCTCCTGTGAGGGACTAAGGTAGCACTTAGGGGCATTTGCTTTGCAGCACTCTGTGGCCTGCCCAAATATTGTGCGTGTGTGTGTGGTGTGTGTGTGTGTGTGTGTGCGTGTGTGCGTCTGGAAGGGATTTATGGCTTATATTAGAGTGCTACATTGTTTAGGAGGAGCACTCAAGACCCAATTTAACATATACCACTCTAATACAGTATAAAATGTACCTATGCTGAGGTGAAATGGCTTACAAATTATATCTCAATATTTTTAGACAATGCTGCAATACACCATACATATATATATATATATATATATATATATACATATATACATATATGGTATATATATATAGCATTCAACGCATTCGACGACAGGGTGGGGAGTGGGGTTTTTTGTTTTTTTTTTTAAATTATGGCGAAAACGTAGTTTCTTCCAACACTAGAATTAAGATAAAAATATTCACAAATGAAAAAACACTAATGGTCGGTGATAAGTAGTGTTTAACTTTTGATTGAACACTAAATTAAAACCCTCGGCGCACACTGCAGCACAATCAAACAGATGCGCAACTCAGAGCATCAGAAGTGTCTCTGACNGATTTCCCAAATTTGTTGTTGAGTTGTGATATGCCAATTGCTTTTGGCAAATCTGGCACTCTGCTTTCTGGGGGTTGTCGGGGCATATTTTAAAGTGCAACCACACATCTGATGACCTCTTGGACATGTCTGCCAGCTCTGAGTGCGCTCGTTGTCAGTATCGGACTGGTGGGGATTAGTGTTGCGTTTAAGGCCTTCCCCCCAAAAAATGGAAAAAAAAGCCCCAAAGCTTCGAATTTTTTTTTTTTTTCCACAATCGAATCCCATGCCATCGAACGAAGCTTCAAAGCTTCAAATTTTTTGGGTCAGCCCTAATATATATATTGTATTTCTACTCATTTCATTAATCAATTATTTATTTAAATCACTTTCAGCAGAAGGTGGCTATTATTCTGTAGTCAGTTCTTGCACACTCGTACTGTAATGCCTGGTATATACATGTACTGCAAAACAACATGGAGGCTAGTTTGACCGAATTTTTCAAAGTGTGGGTTCGCTTGACGGCAGTTTTTTTACACTAGGTGGTGATTTAGGTGATGAAACCGATTCATGGTACTGCTACCTTTAGCAGCAATCATTTTGTGGCATATTTTACAGAGCATAGTACTCTATTCCACATCTACCTCCAGACGATAGACCCCATCCAGGATCTTCCTCCATTTTGAATTGAACTCAATGATTGAAATGAAACTGGTGGACATTGTTGATCAGTTTGGGGTCCTGCATGTCCTCCATAAATAAATTATTAAAATGTGCAAGGAATATCTCAGTGTGACAATATGGCCGTGTTCAACATCCTGCTGCTCCAAATTGTCATTATCATATCAGCCTTCAAAAGTCCACTATCGATCGACCTCTACTTTCTCATCTCCTCATTGTCCTATCTTTCCCACTCTCAACCCTAATTTCCCTCCATTGTTTAATCTTCCTTGCTCCCTTTGCTCTGAGTATCTCAGTTATGTTCCATATGTGCTGTGTTTGCATTTTTATGAGACGACAATTGACTCAAACAACAAACACCATAAAAGTACTATGCAATTATGCCCTCTACTAAAGCCCACATAGGGAGCAGATGGTTGCATTCATATGTCATGCTGTCATCTGTCTGCATAACCTCAATGAGAGGAGCTTTTCAATAAAAAACACCCTCTGTGGTGCAAATACAACTGCGCTGTATTATGGGTGGCAGGGAAGCAGTAATATTCCATCATCTTCCCAATTCAGTCTTGTATAGTATCTATAAACCACAATCTGATCTATTCCAATGCAACTGCAGAAACTGGCTCAATACTGTGCCATTAGGAGAAATACAGTTGTCATCACAGGGCTCTGGAGTGAGACTCACATACACTTAGATACAGATATAAAAGTCCCACTTTTTTATTTGATGCACATCTTTATTTGATGCACACCATACAGCACTGGTGCGCCATTGTTCTGGCCCTCGGAGGATTAGTTGGAAAAATCTAACTTTTGCTTCCTTTTCTGTGTTCAGGAGAGACAACAAAGATAGAAACCACCCAAGCGAATAAGAACAGAAGTTTGTCTGCTCCCATGTCTATTTACTTCTTCCGTTCTACATTTCAGAAAACACAGAGTAGGCCGCAGTGTAGCGGCACTGCTGAATACTGCGGGGCTTCTTCAGTAGCTACAAGTGTCAAATCTTTTATTTATTCTTAGAAGTTTGAGCCAAGCAAACTTTAATCATCTGACTTAGTGTGTCTGGGAACGAATTAGCAGTTGTGCAGGGTTATGTATTTTCTTTAGATTGCTGGCCAACCGTACACAGGCATTTATGCGTCAACACAGGACAAACTAAGGCAGACAAACAACAGCTCCAGCCCATCTAATAACAGTGGGGCTTATCAGCCGCCTCTGCCTCCTCTAATTTTCATCAGTTTTGACAAGCCCATTAAATGAATCTGGGACCAAAAATAAACATGTTTTTGTTGAGCTGAAGTGACAGGCAGTGATCACACCTCCCAATGTTGGAGAGAGAGAGAGATACGACGACTTTTAATTAAAAACGCAGCCCCCGTGCAAAACAGCCTCGGACATGATAAACAGGACTTCTGCCTCCAGCACACAAACTCGTGCGAGGATATGGACAGCGTGTGATCCAAAACGCAGTGTTGGTGTTGATGATCATTAACACAGATGCTGGAATATTCTGGAATGTTCATGGTGTGGAGTGTTGGCAGAAGGATTACAGAGCAATCTGTCCTCTAATCCTCATCTAATAGTAATGAGTTTTATTATCTTTTTTCTCAAGTATATTAGTTGTGTGGTTACAAGGACTGAATTCATGGTGAAAGGACAGTTGACTTTGTGCTTTCATTCCGCTCCGTTGTTCCGCATCCCACACTCATCAAATATGAAAAGCAGAACTGTATCTTTTTCGCCACAGTTCATAACATGTCACATCTCCAGCCACGCAGTCTGTTATCTTAAACAGGCCCCTGTGGGAAGCGCTCTTCACATTCAAATGAAATAGAGACACACTAGCAGGGTCTTTAGAATCCTCAGTGGACTTCCCAGGACAATACAGCTTGGGCGAAAGCAATGTCAGCACTCAGGGCCAGATTGACGGCCAACACCTATTTTTCTCTGGATGACATCTTTATCGGTGGGCATTGTCATCCAGTGGAAAAACACAAAGAGACCACCCGCTTATCAGCAGTACAAAAATCAGTTTCCATGACAACGCCAGTCTCCAAACTTCCAAGTCATTTCTGTCACAGAGGCTGACATAAGGTGAGCTATCATTACTTTCTTCCCCATCTCCATTTTGCTTCTGCTGCTTTTAGTTCGACTTTTCTGCCTCCCGTTGAGTTGTCTTGTACTATTACTGCCCCTATCATTCTTCTCCAGCTTTGTCTCCTCCTCTCTCTCATTTTCCTTTCTTTGATAGCTATTTATTTCCCAAAGAGGCACCCTTGGGTTAAGATGGGAGACATAAGTGAAGAAACAGAGGCGCTGCCATCCAAATGACTACCAGTTAAGTTTCTATTTTCTCAAAGGTGTGAAGCGGGATCACGACTTGAAGTGTTTCATCTGCATTACTGAGTGGGTAATGAATACAATGGTTGTTATGCAAACATTTGCTCTGCACTACACTGGACTCGCTCTGGACTGTGCATCCCTGAGATGTTTTGGAGAGGTCTATAAGATCATTTCTTTTCATGCGTTTGCCAGGGGTGCCTCCTACTCGTCGAAGATGCGTAGAAGAAATATTATACCTGCAAAGTAAAAACGGAGTGTGCAAAAAGATATGAAGAGGGGGGCAAGAAGGGAGTTGAAGGCCCATGAGCAAACATTCCTTTATTTTTTATCTATCCTTATTTGCCCTGTTCTGAGTAAATGTCAGACTGTGCTGGGAGCTGGCAGGAACAGCTTATTATAAAAATCTGAACCTGAAGCATCTTGCCCCCTCTATGCCAAAATACATCAAAAATAAAATATGGAAAATAAGCTGCAGTCAGATATGTATGCCGCGCTGTAAGTGCCTATTCCTGCAGTTGAGTCTTTGCCATGACAGTCTACATGACCACGAGCAGGGCAGAGGCTGTTGCCCGGTACCAAACCTGCAATTACAGCAGTCACTTGTGTCTTGTACGATGAAATGAATCATTACCACTGCAGCATGAAAGAACATAATCTGGCCCGCTCCCAGCTATTCCCCTATGGGGACTGATTTGTGATCGCGTCTGAAGATAGACCGTGCATTCAATCAACAATGCAGCTTTCGGCTTTCAGGCCACCCTGCTGAAAGGCTTGAGGGATACAAGAGATCAATAGAGATAAATTAATTACCACGCAGCCAAATGGGAATTCTGCGTGGCCAGAGTTACTATAGAAACACAAAACTGCATGGCAGGCCACATAAATGATGCTGAAGCTAATATCTGCACTGCTACAAACGGGGTCCAGGGGAGGTCTCGGAGTTGCCTGCGTCATGCTACAATCATTTGCTGCAACACTGTCATTAAGAAATACCAACTGGTTTGATGCAGGGGAGCAGCTGGTTGCAGGAGAGAGGTAAGTGAAGTGTTTCTGCGTGGATGTTGAAGCCAATCGAGCAAAAAAACAATGCCGGCTTGCCAGGGAGGTTTGTGTCTCATTAATGTGAGTGCAACTCATACAAATTCATGATATGAAAGCAATTAAGACAAGAAGTAAGGGAGATGAAAACAAGAGAAGAAAGGGTGGATATGATGAGCTGCTGTGGCACTTATCGCCACCGTCCACTCCCCCTTCAGCTTGTTCCACAGTGAGTCCACAGCGGGGTCTGGGCTGCACACACACTTCCTCCTGACACGCTCATCTATAAAGAGTAGCAGTGTGCTGGCTGCCCTGCCTGCCTGGGGGCTACATTTGCTACAACACTAATATCATACAGGCAACCAATGAATTCCTAAAGAGTACAATCAAGGGAGAAACAACCCCTGCCGCTGACATCGCCCTGGCACTTGCCTCCCTTCCTGCTACTTACACAAGCAATATTCCAAGTTGTTGTTTTGCTTCCATCAAATTTTCCATTAAAAGTGGCATTTCATCTAAATCAAGCCCTTGGGGTGGGAACCAAGACAAAAAGTAAAAGGAGGTGAGGGATGGGGGAATTCTCACATACAGTTATGCACACGAGCACCGAGTCCGTGCACGCGGGCCTGTGTGTACGCCTCCAGCGCCTAACTGACTCCATAATCATGGAGAGTGCCATTATTTGTAGCCATCAGAGCAACATCAAAGCAATTACATGTGTCTCTGCATTCAGTGTGGTTATTAAAGCAAACAGCACAGCCATTTATCTGAGATGTGTAAACATCACAGCTCTCTCCCTCTCTGTCTCCTCTTATGCTGCCAGCGTCACACCACTGAAATAAAATTCACAACTATCCAAAAAACAAGGTGTGTGTGTCTGTGCAAGGGGTGTTGTGTGATGTGTGGCAGTGGGGGGGGGCAGCTGGGTGACTTCAGTGGGGCTCACAAAAACATGTGAAATAGGCTCCATTCTGCACTCGCTGCATATGAATCATTGTTCACTTGTCACATTGCCACTGGAGCGAGAGACTGAGAGACACACCAAAGAGTAGAGGAAATGAGTGTACGCAAGGAGGTAGGGGAATAGAATGAGTAACAGCTCTTGACCAAACACTCCTCTTTTAGGGAGGATTGAGTCTGGGAAATATTCGTCCCCTCAGGCATCCAGTCGCAGAGCTCGCTGGGACTTATCAAGGTCCGGGGTCTTTTAACAGCTCAGAACACGCTGAACTCCCCCAGAGACCTCACTGCATTTTACACCGGGAATGAAAAACTAAGACATAATATCGATACTGTACGGAGAGGCACACACCTTAAAAAGGTGAAAAGCAGTCTTGCCTTGAACTGCAGCAACTGCATGTAAGTGCCGCTCCTGTTATTCCCTCCCATTTGAGTCCCTGTAATAACTGAAAAAAGGATGAAACACTTAAGAGTGGTAGATGCACTCTCAATAGGACAAGACAAGGTGGAAACCTACAGTAGTATATGGCTCGACCATGTTTGGTTAGTGGGCTAAACTGTGGCCAAATTGTTAGGGGGATAATCAGTGGTAGTGTCCAGTTCAGACCAAAAACTCGCAATGAGATGAGATGAAACTTGCAACTACTTGTAATTCGCTGGTTTGCAGCATTCTAAAAACCTGCCAGCTTACACCAATGCGACTAGACGAGACTGTGTATCGTCTCCATAGCAACAACTCTGTGTACTTATGTTCAGATTTCCAGTTTTCCAGCCTTATTTTGTAGTTGAATATAATTTGTAGCATTTTAAAATATGAATGAGGATGGTAATACTGAGATACTTGCTACAGCTGCATTTCTAGTAGTGATGAAACAGGGAAAACATAAACATAATGTGCTTCAGATGGACCATATTCACAATAAATATATAAATAACCAGTGCTGATTAATCAGTCAGGGATTAGGCCGAGTGTGTGACCTGCGTACATACAGCGATCAGCAACAGTAACCCATCGTCCAACACTGACACACCATGAGGATGGAGATCAACATCATCAATGTATATGAGACTGAATCAAGGTCAGTGGGGATGGAGGGCCATTGTGAGAAAATGCTATAGCAAGCGAACACACTGTCTGCTGACAGTTTGTAAGTGATTTTGCCAGCAGACTTTGCTACAAGCTGATTGGCTGTGGAAACGAGTGATGTGCCTTACGTTCTAAAACCAACTGCCGGTGACCTGACAAGCTGAATTACAGGCCACAACATCAGCTGGCCTGAGTCACACTCCTGCAACTTTTCTCTGTTACGTTCTAAAACAGTTTTGTCTTGTCGGGAATCTTCGGTCTCTACTTGGCTTTCTTGTCTGTCAAATATGTAACATTACAATGTCAGTTATTCATATTAAACGTGGCCAAAGTTTCAAATATGGATAAACGTATGCAAAAATAATCCTTGTCAGCCAAAAAGGACTCTGTTTCCAACTGGTTTTTTTCTACCTTTGAGACAAGCTGACGTCAGCTCGTAACAGATATCTTTATATGGTCATCTGCCCCAGGCACGCTATTGCAAATGTTTACATTACATGTACGTAGCTGCACTGCAAGTAGCTACATGCTAACGTCAGTAAAAAAAAATATATATCTTGGTTGCCAGTGTTGTTAATTTCTCCCGAATTCCAGATAATATTCCTGCTGGAACATGTTGGGTTGTTAAGATTTTGGTTTAGAAACTTGGTGATATTTAGAAGTCCTTCCCCCAGATGCAGTGATGATGCAAAGATGCCAATATACAGATGACCCATAAATGCTGACCAATCAGAGCAGAATGAGCTTTTTTAGGGAGTGGTGACAGTTTCTAGCAGCAAACCAAAATACGGGTATGAACCTGAAAACGAGTACAGCTTTAAATTCTAATCTGCAAATTTCTGTAATGGTCTCAGTAATATTTGTTCTCAAATACCCCTTTTCCATCAACATGGAACCGGTTGTGTTCTGGTTCCCGACCTAATCTGAACCATTCGGAACATTTCGACCAAAAAAATTAATTGTTTCAGCACCTGAAAAGTTGGTTCTCAGCTGAAACTAAAAAACAGCAGCTTTTTCTTAACCTAAAGTGCGAACCGTGATGACATCAGTGGGCGTGTCACATTCTAATGGCTGGAATGAGAGGAGTCAAGTGAGAAATCGTCTGAAAAAAAGAGCATGCAGTGATGTCAGTAGTAGTCGTTAATTTAATAAATCCAACAATATAATCGTGCTATTTTCATCAGTTTGTTGTTTTGGATTGCTCGTCTGAGGTGTTAGTCTAATTATTGTTACTTTGTTAAACAGACCAGACCTATTGCATCCCTTGACAATTATGAACATGCTCACAGCCTCAAGTGTTGGTCTTAGGGAAAACAGAGCAAGATAACTTTCCTGCTTCAGCTTCCAGACCGTGGTCAGGAAGCACGGGGGAGACTTTGTTTTGCCTCCAGGGCTGAAATTGATGCTCACTTGGGTGAGCTGCAGCATTTATTCACAGACAAACTGAAACCCTACTACCACTTGAAAACGTTACTGCCAATTTCTCCTCTGCTCCCATTGCCAGCACCTGTCTGCTCCGAGCCTATCCACCGTCAATTCTTCTCTCTCTTGCTCGACCACACGCTCACTACGCCCACATTACATCACTCTTACAGCATATGCATCCAACTTTGTCAAAACCCTGCCAATAAAGGATCGAAATATCATGTTTGAAATACATAGCTAAATATAAATTTGTGCAGAATAATGGCAATAAATATTAAGATATTTTCGAGCTCCCCCCAAATTTCTTAGATGAGGCTTTTGGGGTTGAGCTTTGCAAGTAGAGTATCAAACTCACTGCCTGCAACAACAGCAAGTGGATCAGATGATGGATCGCAGAGGCAAAGATGTCACAAGCAGAAATAGTGTTGCGCCTATTTATTTTGAAGGGGCCACGGCTAATGGGGAAACTGAAAGAGACTTCCTGCAAAAAATTACATCTCATAAATGTAGCCTTTTTGCAATCAGTTTTACTCACTTTTATCTATCCCAGAAGTCGGCAACCTTTATCATTAAAAGACCCATTACTGGCCCAAAAATGTTTTAAAAATCTGTCTGAAGCCACGAAACATATTTGGATAAAGGTAACAGCCTATTACGTCTGAATTAGCCCATCAATGTTACAGTACGAACAGGTCTAAGTGAGCATTCATTAACATGATTTACTACACAGTGGCTTCACTGCAGTGGGCTGTTTATAATTTTTTAGTACTTTAACTTTGCAGCATTGGTGGTAAAAGCAAATTAATCTGTCCACGCACTGTTAAATCCTCTGTTTTCAACCAAGACTTTCCCTTTTTTGGATTTGGAACCCATAGCTAGCCTTACTAGAGAGACTCTAGCCACCGCTACTGAAGTTCAGCGAAATTTAGAGTAAAGGCACCAGGTTGTAGACATATGGCATAAATTTTAGTTGCTGAAACGTTAAAACATTTTTTAATTCAATGTATAGGCTACACATATTTACAGTTGTAGTATGCAATAATCACTTTAGGCTTACAACAATGACAAATAAAAATCTGAATGTTAAAAAACAACTGTTATTCATTCCCATATAATTTTATGTCAAAGCCACAGGGAACCGATGGAGAGGGTCTAAAGAGCCGCATGCGGATCCACAGCTGCAGGTTCCCACCCCTGCTCTATCCATTTTCTAAACCCACTTATTCCTTCTCTGGGCCATAACCATCTATCCCAGCATGCATTGGACAAACTACAGGAAAACAATCAGTGCAGGTTGCCAGTCTATCACAAACTAATCTCTCAAGACAGATTCTGCAATTTACATTGTAAAATCTGTCGGCAGCCCTGTGTGAAAGACGACTAGAGAGGGGGGGAGGGCGGGGCTTTGAGTCTGAACGATGCTGCGCTTTAGCCAATCACAATGGAGGGGGCGCGGCCAAGACGTGCAGGTGTCCCCAGGAAATGTGTACCTACAGAAACAGCAAGCTCCGCGTCCATAGCGACCGCTTCAGTAATGCCGTCTCGTCAACGTCAAAAAAAATATTTTTTCCAGCGGATGTCTTAGTTACAACATGGTTGAGCTAACTGGAGTAGTTTCATGTCGTATCCGACAACGGGAGGCTTTTAACAGATGACGTCCTGATGTTAGCTTTGCTAACTGTCCCTGTCAGCTGCAGCCACTGCTGCTTTCTAGACATCGTGATTTCCCATAACTGAATAAATACCACACATAGCAACACAAAACTGCTTTGCTAGCTCACTCATGTTGTAACTAAGATATTCGCTAGAAAAAAATATTTTATTCACGGACCGTTTATTGAGTTATTACCTTATTTTTATACAGTCTATGGTTATAGACAACGCTAACGGCTAACGTTAACAGCTAAAGGTTAGCCCAGCTAATCTACGATAACCATATTAATTACGTGCACACAGAAATAGTAACGTTTGTTCAGTCATTGTGTTTATAGACTTAACAAACATCAGATTAGTCTACACGGTGATATAGTGACGTGAAAAATGTGAGATATATAGCTAAACTCTGCTGGTTTTCTACCCGAAGTATTTGTAAACAACACGGTGATTCCCTCGGGGGCACTGCCGGAAGTGAAGGGCGTGAGCGATCGCCGAGGCCCCTTCACTTCCGGTTAGTCGAAAAACTCCGGGCTGTGCCTCCAGAGGTAAAGGAAGAATTTTTTTTTTTTTTTTTTTTTAACCGATGGATTTCCAGATTGATCACAAACAGACTTACACGTGTACATTCACATACAGTACACACACATAATACAGTTTTGGACTGTGAAAGGAAACAAAAGCTCATGAGGGAAACTCAGCTGAACTCAACCATAGCATATAAACTCCACACAGAAACTTAAACCTGCTTTAATTCATTTTTGGCCTCTTGAGGGCAGCGGAGCAGGCTGTAAACACAACACTGACATAAACAGTAAACAGCAACCAGTTGCGTATTTACACCTCCAGCAGCCACAGATTCATTTAGAGTCGTGTTTCATGTTTCCTGATGAATGGGACCCAACAGTCACTCTATCAACTTCTTAGAAAATGAGCTGTCTTTACAGTGGCTGCTAAATGCTGCGCTATGCTCACCATCCAGTCACAACTGATGTGGCTGGAAACAGGGTTATAGGAGCTGTGAGACTGAACCAAAGCTATAAAATTATGGGATGTAAAACTAAAACAATGAGCTGAAAGATGCATAAATGCTCTCTAGAGCTGAGGGTAACTACAGAGTCAGGTGATAATTCTTTGTGAGTTCATCACTACGCGGGACACCTTTCACATTACATGGGGTCATTTTTAAAAGTCGTTACTGTATAAATATTGATTAGTGGAGCTTTAAAGCGGCTTTATAGTTGTCGGTGTTAACCTGAGCTGGCCAGCACTTCTTTTTTTAAAGCATTAAAATAAAATCAATCCCGATAAAAATGGCTCACGATGTCTCGACTCAACATATAAAATGGATCATATACTTTATATGAGTGAATAATTGTGTTGTGCAATCAAAGCTGTAACAGTACCGTAGGTGACAGTATTGTTTCCTTCTCAGTAAACCCGATCCTGAACACCTCCATCTTTGTCAAGTAACACAAAGTTTGGTTTACGTCATCGCACAGTCACCAGCGTGGAAGTCACCTGCGAGTCTGAAACTATATAGAGACTGTGTGAAGAACCAGTGGGGCGTTCATTTACACGTCTGCCATGACCTTTACCTTCTACCTTAATGAGATTTCTATCGATTCACTTTCCTTGAGAAAATAAATCAATTGGAAACTCTATCAAAAATTGACACAACACCCCTGAATGCATCAACGGTTATGTCTCCGACAAGTCAATCGTAAGCATAATAAAACATCTTATAAAACAGCCAGGTTATTATGCTTGCTGAGCAGTGTGTGTGTGTGTGTGTGTGTGTGTGTGCGTGTGTGTGTGTCCATTTGTGTTCTGCCAGGAGAAGATGTGTGTCAGAAAGGCGAAAGGGAGTCTGAACTCTTCACCTGCCATGAGCCAATTAACCTCATCCTCACATGGTTCATTACAGGTTGGGCAGGTTACAGCTGCAGGATGAGGCGGATCTGCAGGAGGTCAAGTTCATTTTGTTCATTAATTTATCAATTTAAACATTTATCATAAGACGGGTTGCAAACGGTTGGTAAATTCCTGATAAACTTACATAAAATTCCAAGAATTCCAAGAAAAGTTTAGCGCAGGAATTTGGGATATTTTGCATAATTTCAATATAAAAGTAGTATCATTTAATAGTAAATGCATTTGGGGAAAATGCATATACATAAACAGGTCTCATGGCATATTTTGGTTATACCGATTTAGTGGAATTGTAAGCATGCGTTGTATTCAGCAGCGCACTCTTCCATCACAGCAAAGTACACAGTTTATAACTTGTTCATCTTCTGCTAGTTTTTGCTGGCTGGCTGTTACTACTGTATGTAACGTCACTGAAGGGACAGTTCATCCAAAACCTAAAAAGAAAAACAGCAACATATTTTTTTATCTCACGTGTACAGCTATTCATTAATCTGGATTGTTTTTGTGTGAGTTGCTGAGTGTTGGATATATCAGCCGCTTGTGGTGCTCAAAGTGCCAAAAATACATTTGAAAAACTCATGACCTGGTTACTCAAGATAATCCACAGACCTTTTGAGCAGTTTCATGTAGGAACTATTTTCTGTCTACCAAACCACTCCTGCCAAGTGTATCACTGGGCAGAATGAAGCGTGCATCTACTCATGAACAAGAGGCTCGTGCTTGTGAAAGCATGAGATGTTAACGTCAATGGCGTCCTCCTCGGCTGAGCTGTTATGAAAGCAAGCTAAATGCATGCTTCCTTCTGCGCAGTGATACAGTTTGTGGGTGTAGTTCCGAAGAAAAAAATAAAGTTCCTATATAAAAGGTCTTGCACTTGAGCACCACAAGCTAGGGGCCATCGAGTCCCATTATAGTCCAGAGAGACATTTCTACAGCCGATACCTCCAACACTCTGCAACTCACACCAAAACAATCCAGACTGATCAACAGCACTACAGGTGAGAGGAAAAATATGTATTCTTGATTTTCGGGTGAGCTGTTCTATTAAGCATGCTAATTTAAGAGTTTTAATCAATCTATTTCCATTCATTTGTTAATGTAAAGTATTCATTTTTTAAATTAATTGTTCACTTTAAACCCTAACCTTGCACTCAGCCTGCATTGTCAGCTTACATTTTCAGAGAGCCTTTCCCCATGAGTTGACCCACTAGCTCACCACATGGCACATTTCACATTGTATGAACTTGGCTAGTTAATTGATTTATTTGGCAAATTAATGGATTATGTCTGCGTATGATATGGTAAAATGTTTGTTTCTATCTGTATATGACATGGAAATTACAGCCTGTGCAAATAACCCTTAACTCTCCATTAATTCCCATAAATCCCTTCAGTATTTTGAATATTACCATACATTTTTGGTTCATACTCACAAATAAGTCTGGTGGTGACAAAAAATAAATGAAAAAAGGGTTTGAACTGCAAGAAAAGAGAGGAGAGCAAAGTAGTTCCCAGAAATTAAACACCAACGTAAGTGAAACACAGAATCTAATCTTGTCAGGGAAACAGCACAGAAGAGGAAATGGAGGTTTAGAGTGAAGAGGATCTCTAATGCCCCTTTATTAATTAAGAGATGTGTCAGCATATTCACAGATGACAGCAGCTATAAAACAAAATGCCCTTCATCAATTACTCCACCTCCCACCAGAGCACATGTGTACCTTTTCTCTCCCTTAATATGCACCACATTACATCTCAGACAGTGAGCCATAGCATGCAGAGAAGTGCTCGCATGTGTGGTTGTGATAGTGCATCCACAGGAAGGTCCTGGTGTACCACAGTATTCAACTGTGTGTGTGTAAGCGTCTGATTACACAAACAAAGGAATATTTTGGAAGCCAAACGAGTGGGAGCTCGGCAATTAGGTGTTTCAATTCCACTGATTGGGAATGACAGGGGCTACACACTGCGTTGAGCCTCACACTGTTACACACAAGCGCGCACACACTCAAACACACACAGCAGAGAACACTTTGCTTCATTTACTGCAATCCCAAATTGGATCTGATAAGCAATTAATGGTGTAATTGGCCGTTGGAGAGGTTGTCTTCTCCCTGGAGTCTCCCTGGTTCCACTGGGCGGTCGAGTGGAGAGGGAAGGATGTGTTAGTGATAGTGCTGGGTCAATAGGAAAAAAAATCTCTGCAACTTGTTAGTGAGCAGAGAAGAATAATGACACAAGTCCAGCACAGGGCATCTGAACTAACAAAGAATTTATATTGCAAATAAGAGCAAACTCCCTGATCTGTTCTGGTCTATTTTGCTCTGTTAAGCTCTTCACGTGGTATGTGATGACGACCTGCTCAGGGAAGGTTGTGGGAAGGGTGTCACCCAAGAAACATTCAGAAAACCAGACTCGGAATTAGAAAATGACTTATTGTCACTACGTAATGAAGGCAATACAAAGCAATTTGTAACCGAATTGCAGTCAATTTACCATTTAAATGTGTCCAGTTTGAAAATGTATTCGAATAGTCAAACACAGGAAACTAGACCGATGTAATTTTCACATTGCCTTTATTGGTAAAGCGCTATTTATTGTCTAAAAATTGACTCTTGCGTGTAGCAAGATGAAAATTAAATCAGATCATGATGAGAAAACGGAGTGTGTTTCTGCAGTCATTCTGGTTTATTGTGCCAAAAATATGTAAGGAACAACCCTGTGCTTCTTATCCACTTCGTGCCATAGACACAGGTAGGAGGTATAGCAAATATGTTTCCTGCTCATTAGAACACCTGAACTTTACATCACTAGATAAACGGAGGAACATGACACCAAGTGCAACTGTGAGGCTCACTGATGTGTTTTTAGAGGACACCAATGGAGCTCTACAGACCAGACTAGCATCAAATGCCAATCACCAAGGCTGAGCCCCTCTTTGGGGAGAGAATTACACTATCGAAGTTTATGATAGACTTTAACGGCCAAAATGACCGTTAATATTCCAGAGGAAAAAACAGCCTTGTATATGGGGCGCCTGCTCTACCACTAAGCCACCAGCGCCCCGGTGTACACTGTTTACACGGCTTTAGGGGATAAATAAATCCGTCCGTTGTTTAAATCCTAAAGTCTGGTCTGCATAATGTAAGTACTGAGCATGGCGTCAGTTCAGGCAGGCCACGGTGTCAAGCTCAGCTCACATCTCAGCTACATCAGCTGATCTCAAGTCAGCTGATAGATCACATGGTTCCTTTCTGTGCAACCAATTGGCAAATCTCAGCGCCCTATTTAAATTGCTTTAGCCTGCCTTCTGTTGCTGCTTCCTTTGCAAGCCTCTTTGCAACCTGCCTCCACCCCAGCTCCTCCTTTGCATGCTTATCAATGTCATTTCTGTTTGTCATTGATGCTGGCTCTGTTCTGTACTTGGGGGGGTCTGTGCTGCTGCTGTCCCTGCCTTAGGCTTCCATGTAGGCACATGGAAGGGCAGAGAGGTGTGCTCTCTCCGCCTTCAGATTTCCATGTAGGCTCGTGGAAGAGCAGAGAGATCCCAGAACAAAGCCATACCACCAAATATTAAATTGAAAATGGAAATAAAGTTCCCTTTGAACCGGCCCTGAATTATATTGTCGTTGTCTTGTCAGCATATCTTATACATCACATACTATTAGGGTGTTTAATATGCAATTAATAAATTTATTTATTTATTTGGCATATTTCCCACCTGACATTTTGGCCATTTATATCTGCCGTACAACTACACAGGATGCTGGTAAAAATGACCTGACGTACTGAGAGAATCAAGAAAAATGTTAAAATGTGTAATTAAACTCTGTCATTTAAATGATGCCATGTCAGAAACTGCACATAAGATATGTGAATATTTATTGTCAGTGTGGTAAATCGCTAAATGCTGCTGGTGACAGTTACTACTGATGGATAGCTAATGTTAGCTTGCGTGGGAGGCTGCTGCAGTAGGTACAGTCATACAGTATAGCAGCATCACACTTTCATCACACTAAATCTCAGCCTAGATCAAACATCTGGCTATAAACAGGTTAGGTAGTTACAGACAACACTTCAATCAAGAAGTGGGCACGGATCCACTTGCATACCTTAATTTATTAGGTATTGTCAGTGCTCAGGTTCTGGTAGGGTCGCTGAAGAATTATAAGACGTGTCTCTAAAACAATCATTTTTTAACAAGAGATAAATGCATAAGAAGTTGTAACTTAAAAATCCAAACACACATCAAAATGCACTGACTTAATAATGATAATTATAGTGTGTTTTATTATGTCTTTCCTCTCAGCTTGATATTCTCTGTTAACAATATCAACGATAACACCCAAGAGCATTTTCCAAAGCTGTCAGTCACAGAAGTCTTTCAGAAATATGGCAATAATCAAATCAGTTCCCCTCTGCTTCCTGTGTCATGGCCAAACATAAGAGCTGGTGATTGATGAAAGGCGAGCCCCAACATACCCGGCAGCACCGGGCCATACATTCATCCTGAGGCATTCTTAATGGAATTGACCTTGTAATAACCCCACCCCCTCTCTCCTATTTTTTTCTTTTATTACTTCTGCCCCCACCTCTTTTAATCCCACAGAAAAACTGTCTTTTCAGAATAGGAAAAAAACAACAACAAATTACTGAAACCACAGATGTTGCCCCCTGCTGCAGCCGTACTATGTTTCAATGAGTCAGCAGAATTATAAATGCACTGTTCATTATTAATCTATCCAGAGTCCCAGGCGCTGTTCCAGCTGGAAGAAATGGTTTTTTTCTCGATGCGTAGTGGAGCCATCAGGTTCTCACACACTCCTTTTTTTCTCTCTCAGTGTAATTAGGTGCTCGGTGTCCTCATCAAATATCTTACACACACAAACGTGGACAGGTATGCTCACATTGGGTGCGTTGGTAAATAGTCACTCCGAGTGCCAGAGTGCACGATGGCACAAACTGAGCTGTCTGTAAGTTCGGCATGCTGTTGCAATACATATACTGTGCGGGTATTTAGAGAAACACACTAAGCGGCAAAGCATACACTGGGCATTCTGTCTGAGGAGATGGAGCAGCAGAATGCCAAGAACACTGAATCTGTGATGAACTAACTCCTAATCTCAGCTGGAAGTCTACGTTTATAATTTTCAGAGGCATATTGTGACAATCTCATGTCTCATCATTATCATCTCTTAGGCTATAATCAGACAGAGGGCATTTTGTATGTTGCATGTGGCTTAACCACTCCTTTGCTGTGAGGTAAACTTAAAGATCTGTCCCTTAAAATCAGCACAGGCATGCAGAGGGCACCGGAGGACTGGACACAGTAACATGAATAACTGTGTGGGTATATGAGACCCTCCGAAAGGGGAGATATCACAGGGAGCACCACCGGCTGATCCAGGAGCTTTGCCTGGATGATGGTAAGTTTCACAACCTGCTGTGAATCATCAGGCCTAATTACAGGTGGTAAAACGTTACGAAGTAGTTTAAGCCACAGGTAGATAGGTCTCGAAAATGAGCTAACATTAGCTTAGCACTGTACACTGTAGCCTTACACTTACCACTTCATGTCAATGCCAGAGAGCCACCTCTAAATTCATCTGAGTGTACAATGGGAAAAAATCTCAATGACGCTGGCCGCTTTTTCCGCTTTCAACTTAAGTTTTTTTTAACTTGAGGTGTTCAGGTCACTCCCACAAAAATGTGAGGCGCTTAGCACTGCAAAAGTAGTGAACCAAATGCTTCACTCTCATTGGTAACTTTTAGAAAAAGCTGGCCCAGGCTGCTAAAACATGCTCTGTCTGATCGGTGCCTGATATTTTCATCCTCAATGTCAACCAGCTCTTGCATAAGAGGTGCTACATTTTGTGTTATATTTAAGCAATGGGGATTTTTTTCTTCCATCCATTTTAACTTTAGCATGTGTTCATTCATACAGAAACAGAATAATCTATTTCTTCAAACAACAGTGCTTTCATTTCAGTGTAGTGCATCGAATTGGATTCACAAATGCACCTTTAATATCATACATGGAACCATGTGGAGATGCACATGTAGCGCGACTTGTCAGACTCGTCTGGTAAGTAAAAAGTACATAGATGGTAAATAGGTTGTTATTGGTTGTGCTTTGGTCTGTGTAGGTGATATTTCAGATGATGAGTGTGTCTTATTGCTCTGTAGGTGTCGTCATTGGACATTTATTTGTCCAACAAAACCAGCGGCACAACAAATTGATCAAAGAGCTACTCATCTTGCTCAATCCAAAAACCAGATATGTGAAATGCTCTCCCTTCTAAACTGGATCCCAGTGGTGTTTCTTGACTTCCTGTTGCTGTAACAGGAAAAATGGCACACACTGCAAAACTGTAAGTCTATGCTTTTCCGTGTGTTTCACATTTTCTGGGGGTGCTGTCCACAGAAACAGCAACATGATGCATACTTGATGTGCAGAACAAATTCCCTTTAGCCCGCAGCATGTCAACCGTATCTCCCTGGAGAAAAGAGGAGAGGGAATGCCACTGTCTGGACTGGCAAACAGAGAGAAGAAACAACGGAGCAAGAAAAAAAACTGAGATGGAGAGAGGGTGTTGCAGGTAGCGCTCTGCTTTCCAGTAGAGACATTTGACCACGTAGCTTTGATGTCCTTTATACAGGCCTTTTCTCTCTATAGGATTCCCTGCTGCATGTTTTCTGTAAGCTGAAACACCCACAGGTCCGCTGCCTGCATGTAAACCATACACAATAGGACATCTTCAAAGCTCAGCTGAATTTGCCTTTCACATTTACAAAAATGTAACAGAATATGTCTCCCCGGGAGAGCGTCTGTGAGCTTGTATTACACTATGAGCAGCAGCAGAGAGGATGCTGAGCTAAGGAACGGTTGAATACATTTCGAAATGTGATTTTTAATGCATGAATATTTGGCTGTTTTGTGTTGTTAAAAAACCTTCATATCCACGGCTGGGGAGTGACCAGAGCTGGAAATGTGCTGAAACGCACCCCGACAGCATTCCAGGAGTAAAATCTGAGAAGCAACACAATTTTGTTTGGGGATATTCTTGGCCTGAATATGACCTGTTAGGTGGCCCTCAGCTCTACCAATCTAACTTTTAGGTTTTGATGTCTCAGTGGTTAAGTTTAGCTACCTGAGAGGCTTAACCCAGGGCAACAAGTACACTTTTAAGAGTTCTGCCTACCTTTAACACTGTTAGCAGAAAAGTTAAGTGACTTCAGGTTTTACCAGTTTTCTCCTGGTTCCCTTTTCCTCTTCACAGCTTCAACAGTCTAACAGAGCTAAAACTCTATAACCTGAGTACATCAGCTTGTCTCCTCTGATATTCTCTGTGCTCTCAACATTTTACTCTAAATAATGTTTCACTTACACTCAATTTACACTGACTAACAATATGAGATTTAGGGCTTTAACTGACTCCTGAATTATGTCAGCGTTCAGCTGTTCAGTACAAATATTCAACTCCAGCATTTACTTCCATTTAGAGTTTGAGAGTTTGTACAGGGTTCGGCGGGACGTTCATGTAATTGATCGTTTCATTGCTATTCTGTTGCTAGTGCTACAGTTTGGTCCCTGTTTACTTCCTGTCAGCTACTGCATAAACAAACATTCCAACAGGAAATCCAAAGGGACCCATTGAGAATGTTTATCTTGTCAAGTTTGAAATGTTCTACGGTAAACAAGACAAGTTAGCCCTCCAAGCTAACATTTTTTTTGCTAATACTAGATATTAAACAACAGCCAGAGACTGTATCGTATTAAGCTGCTGTGAGCTGTAGATTCACCACTTCTAAGCAGAAGGCAGAAGATCATGGTATCTCAGAGCCTGACCAGGTAATGCCTCTCTTCCTTCGGGCAGCTTCCTTTGTCTCACTCATACCCAACCAGGGTCTGGGTCTGCAGCTGCCTGTATTGGAGGGCAGACATGAAAGCAAGGAGCGCTCACTCTGCAGCTAAATCTGGGGACCAAAATGTCCCCACAAGTACATTGACTGACTTGAGTGATGATGGTAGCCCTTATAAGGATACGTGCATGATATTACTTTAAGTATCAATAGAGGACATCATCATGCAATCCGCCATTATTAATATGAGATTGATTCTAAATAGAAATAACTACAACATTTTTAGATCAACTTTATAGAATAGTGCCATACACCATGTCAGTGTGCTCGTCATTATTTTTGATTTTCTAGACAGTATTCAGGGAAAACTGACGTGAAGGATCTGAGGAAGATTCAAAGCTACGATGTCATAAGTACACAGCAAGCACTTAATCCCCGTGAGCAGCCAGGTCCGTCCCGTCCTTCGCTCTCTGATAATAGTTAAATTTGAGGTGGGAATGCTGATGAGGTATCCCACTGAGGAGGATCTGAGGATGAGCTTGCCACAGACACCACCTGCTTACATGGCACTGATGCCCAGCTTCCCTTCTTTTATCCTACATGTTCCCTTTTTCTCTCTGTTCTTCTCCCTTTAAAGTCCTATCATAGATTTGCAGAGGCCTCGCACTTTTCCTGCATTCCTCTCTGTTTGCTCTTGCTTATCTTTCTTTTCAACATCCCTGTCTGCCTGTCTCTTTCCCTGTCCATCTGCTTCTTCCTTTATTTCCCTCCCTGCATGCCCTTCTCTCTCTCTTCTTTTTCCTTGTTTACCAGCTCCTCCCTCCTACCAGACATCTGAGCCAACAATCAATGCCATTTCATTCCGGTGAGGGAACAAATGGAATTCCAGCTGAGAGTGTGGCAGCAGGCGGCGAACAAAGGCTTTTCTGTGATGCTCTCCCCTCACTCTGCAGCAGAGACCCCAGCCTGCACCAGGTCTCTATCACCTCCTCACACTAGGGCTGCACAAGGTAAAGAAAATATGTGATATGTAATAACGCTGTGGAATATCATGACATTACTCGGAAGAAATAAACGGATATTAAAGCGAACTCAGCTCTGCCTTTGTGCTGCTTTCAGTGTACTGCTAAAATACAACAAATCGCTTGTTATATTAAAAAAGGAAAGGAAATTATTTCCAATGTTCTTTTATTGAATAAACTGAACTGAACACACAAGGCAGCAATAAAAAAAAAGAATGATAGTTACAATTTAACACTCTTTTAACTAACTCAATAAATCCCCGAGTGCAATGTCTTAGTTTTTGCAATTTGTTTATTGTGTAAGTTGGCATCATGATGACAATTACCATTACTACCTCATGGTTATGCCTCCATGAACAAGTTAAGTTGCAGTTAAAGTTTACATCCATGTCTGTCCAGAGTCACATATAACCATAACACTTGAAATTCCTTCAAATGTTGCTGCAAAGAAGGTGCATGTTCTAAAATGTGGATGCCTCACACACATCTTCAACCCGGCTGCATAAAAAATCAATACAATCAGCACAGTTTCAAGGCGGACACCCAAGATTAGTGTCCCCAGTTCAGTGTCTGACCAAATGTCTCCCCTTCTGTTCCTGACTAATGGTGTTAAGTAATGGCCAAAAGTGTTTCTGCAGGACATTACAATGTCACGCTAAGGGTGACCTTTGACTTGTTGGATATAAAAAATTATCTTATTCTATCAGATTTTGTGTGAAATTTTGTCATAGTGAACATATGAATTCTTGAGTCATGGCCAAAAAGTGGTTTTGTGAAGTCATAGTGACCTTGACCTCTGACTACCCAATTCTAATCAATTCATCTTTACGTCCAAGTAGATATTTTTACCAAATCTGAGGAAATTCCCTTAAGGCCTTCTCAAGATGTTTTGCTGATGAGGATGAGACAAACAGACCTTTGACCACCACAATCAAATTAGTTTATCATTGAATCCAAGTGGACGTCTGAGACAACGTTGAAGAAATTCCCTCAAGGCCTTCTTGAGTAAATGCATTCTCGAGAATGTGACAGATGCAAGGTCAATGTGACCTTGCCCTTTGACCACCAGACTTTAATCAGTTCATCCTTGCATCCAAGTGGACATTTGTGCCAAATGTGATTCCCTCAAAGCATCCTTAAGATACCGTGTTCACAAGAATGAGGCAGATGCAAGGTCACAATTAACCTTGCCATTGGACTTTTTGATCAGTACAACCTAATCAGTCTATCGTTGACTCCAAGTGGACATTTGTGCCAAATAAATTCCCTCAAGTCATTCTTGAGATATTGCATTCACGAGCATGGGACGGAAGTACAGATGGACGGATGGACCGAAAACTCAAAACATAATGCTCACAGGCATGGCTATCGCTGGTGCAAAATCATTTATATATACATAAAGGCCTGTTGTACTTGGAGGCAGATGACTCTTTTGCCATTTACAGAGGTTGGAGCTGTACATGCTCAGTAAGTGGAGATGGTATTGTCTTGCCCACACTTCTCTGCAGTTGGTTATATATTTTTATCACTATTAGCCTCAGCTGCTACTTTGTCAAAACTGTTGATGGTAAACAAAAGGTAAACATATATCCTTGACCCTGCCGCTACCAATAAAACCTACTATATAGAGATAAATGGGGAAAAAAAAAAAAAAAGTTAGAACTGAACTTTAAACCTTGACTTTAGAGCTGTTGTTTAAATGTACAGAAACTTAAACTTCAGCAACATAAAATCAAAGCACATAAATGTGATGCTGCTGGCATTGTTGCATGGCCATATGGTCTCGTCAAGCCTTTAGAGGTCTCGGGGAAATAAAAATAGGAATGATGAGACCATTGAAGTCCTGTAGCAATCGATTGGCTGTTAGCTTTAACAGCCCTCCTTAAGCGGTTGCAACAGCACCAAATCTTGCCCTTTTTATTATCTCTGTGACGTTAATGTTCTGTGCATATGTAAAGTAACATCAATTGCCTTGTGCATGAACTGTTCACTGTGACTTAACCTGCCTCACCTCGTCTTGGTTATCTGAAATCTAACTTTATTGGTTTGAAGAAGAAATCACTGGATTTCTTGAATTTCTCTGGAACTGCATTCTTGAAAACTGAGAAGAAATCACACCAGTGGACACGATGATCATCTGTGAGAGGAGCCGTGAGGAAACCTGACAGCAAGCACTTACCTGTAAATATCAAATAATGCTGGGAAAACGTAAGCAGGGAGTTGAAAATGAGAACTTTCACTGAAATACTGGTATAACGTAGCTTTTTGTGAAGATGATTCACCAGAATTATAACTAACAATGCTTTCCACTAAAGCTGTAACTACTGTAATCCGCAGGAGAAAATGTACGGTCACTTAAACTATATTTACAGACACACATTTTAACATTGCAAAAATCATATTTCTTCAGTGCAGGGATTTAGTATCTATTTTTTATTTTATTTTATTTATTTATTTGATTAGGACAATGCACATTAATCAACATATCAGCAAGAAGCATCAAGTAATGATGATACCATCATTCGACTGCTCCTTGCTGCTTATGTCCACCTTTCGCTGCTGCTGTCAGTGTCAGTTCTGCCAGTCGGTGTGATTGACTGGCCTGTTTCTCTGCCTGACAATGGAGGATCATAATGGATAAAATAACATATTAGTAGCTGCCTCCCTGACTCACAGCTCAGAGATGTGTTTCATTAAAACCAAACCGAGATGCGCCTACCAGAAATAGCACTTAATCGAAGCAGGAGAGGAAAGAACATGCCTGACAGAAATGGCATTGTTACAGCTTTCAGTGTGCTCACAGGAAATTATTTGCGAAAATAGAGTCAATCTCGTGCAACAGGCTTGGATTCACTGTCAAATCATATCTTCTTTCAAACTTCCACAGTGAGTTAATTATTCCATTCATACTGAACATACAACATTACAACAAGACTTCATACCTAAAATACATAAATATAAATATAAATATAAATCCTTTGAAAACAACGCATGTAAGTGTTTACCCTACAGGCATCTTTGATGACACTTTATAAAAATTATCCTTTGAATAAGCTGTGAGCAACTAAGCAAAGAACCTGCTAACTAACAGCTAACTAGGGCTTTTTTTTCTCTTTAATAACTTTTTATTGAATGGACTGAGGCCAAGTACTAGATGCCAGGGGGGAGTAAACAGCACACTGCGGAGAAAATAGAAACAAATTAGACAGGAAGCTAGATTCGACTCCTCAGTCAGTGAACACAACAAGTAGTCGCTACCTTACCGAGCTTCCTGCACCACATTTCATGAAGAAACAGGTGAATTTTCTCTCTACCAATCTCTGGTGTGACCAGGTCAGATTGTAAAAGCATCAAAAACAGGAAATATATTCACATGCTAGAAAAACCATCATGTTGTTTTTCAAATCCACAGCACTCCATGATTACCACGCACAGTCCACACCCCCTCGCCTCACTTCCACTACTGCACCTCACTATCAGCCAGCTGCATGGGGCTCCCTCAGGCATAGCCCTGCCTGGATGTCTGGCCAGCTGTGGCCATCCCCCTCAGCAAAAAAAGAAAAAGTGGTGAAGAGATGGGGGGAATGAGAGGCCGCGGGAGAAAGGGAGTGTAAGATAGAGAGGGAGAGGGTGACTGACCAGCTGTGAGAAGCTATTTCCCTCTCTTGTAACACTGTACAATCTATCAAGAGCAAACCCATAAAATAAGAGGAAAGCAGTGAGAGGCTGGACACACATGAACACACACTATGTACACACACACACTCATATAAAGCATACACAACACGGGAGAGTGCCATGTGATACAACAATTGAACAATTCCAAGAAGCCCGATATGACTGAATAAGCACAGTGAGCGTGGCGGTACTCGGTGGAATTATTAATGAATGCACTGACATTTGCTTTAATCGCCATGCCCTGTTAGATGCTGTCCAGCACCGTGGGAGGTGTGAGTGAGTGAGAGAGAGGGGGGAAAAAAGTGGTAACAGATAATGAAAAACATAATGCATCAGCATACGGTGGATTGTGCAAAGGATGGCAGAAATAAGGCGGTGATCCCCGGGGGAAAATTCAGCCCCATGCTAGAGCAGCCCAGGAGGTCCAGCTAACATTAACACACATTATACGCTAGGCCAGACTTACAGCAGGACACCCATCACATGCTGTTAGCATCTCTGCTCCTTTTACTCTGTTAATTTGAATTTATAATCAGCAGGACTGCAAGGTTTAGGACTTGCTCTGTGTCAACAAAAAGCTGGTTACTTCCTTTATGAATGCTCATCCATATGTAGAGAAAAAGAACATTTATCCACACAACTTTTTAATGAAGCGTAATTTATGCAGCTGCAGTACGCATGTCCGACTGATGCACATTGAAGCTCACATAAAAGACATGTGAACCGCCACAGGCAGTGTTTCTGCAGGTTAGGCACATTTTCATTTCCTCACTGGTTTCTTCTTCATGTGACAGCGGCTTCCTGGAGATCTCATTAATAAAAGCTTTTAATGGCATATGCTTCAAATATTTGCATAACGTATTACAATGGTAGTGGATTAATATGCTCCTTGATTTAAATTAGTCACATTCAGAGATTCAATTAAATCACCATCACTTTGCAAGTAGCATTAAATGCAATCAACAAGGGGGATGGAAAATTACGTTTCCTTTAACAAAATTTGCATATTACATTGGCACTGGTAATGTATTCAGCTCCTTGGCAAAGAATGTGCTTCCTTGCTTCCAACTGCTCGAGACAGCTGAGAAAACTGTTCCTCACTCCTTTGTGTTCCTAGTTGTGTTTTTCTTGAGTATACATCATCCAAACACATACATCTTGCATTCGCTTCTTGGAAGGTAGAATTAACACAGAGCGACTCTGTTTGTAAATTGTACCATGTCCCACAATTTTGACATATATTAGCAAACGTTGCCAAGTCATTACTGACGCATTTATGGTGTGATTGTGAGATTAACTTGAGCCCTTTAACACATCCACATGCATTTGTGCAAGGCGGGCACACAAATACACAAGTGTGCACTAAGAAACACATCTGTGACTCACATGTAAATGATAGGGCAATGTGTCACGCCTTCAAAAAAACCTCTGGCACGTGCTCCATAAGCTTTTTAATACGCAGTAATGGTGACAGGCAAGCAAAAAGGTTGTCATGTCTCTTTGTCACAACCAATTAAATTCCTCATTCCTTGAGAGCGCAGAATTTGGGCCATGCATCCCCAATCACCAGCGCCACACCTGTGCTTCTTGTTTGCCTTTAAGCCACACAGTCAGCTACACTGCACCCATCAACATACAAAAACTTCCCTCCACCCTCCTCTCCTCTCCTCTCCTCTCCTCTCACCTCTCCCTGTCAGTTGGAGTCCACTCTTCACTAACATCACCATCCAAAAAGCCTGCTACTCACTATACTCCATAGACAGCCCAGCTGACATTAAGGCAGATGGATTTTCCCTCAATCCGCTTAAGACATCAGACGCTCAGTGACTTTGTTCCATTTTTTAAAGACGCATTTTAATACTGCCGCTTTCATGTCTGAGTGCCTCCCCACTGTTACAGATATTTGAGTCAGTAGACTGCTGCTTGACAGGCAGTCCGACATTGTCGAATGAGAGCAATGAAGTGCTTCTAAACTCCGCCTACCTACTTTAGCTTGATAGCCCTCGTGTTAAAATGATATCTGGTGATGGGTTTCTGTACGGGTGGGAGGTATAAAGAAAATGTGAAGAGAAAGGATCAATCCAATGAGGTCTACAGTCTAATTTAGGGATGGGTCCAATCATATCACAGATCCCAAACATTGTTGCCACAAAAGCAGCATCTAGCTGAGTGATGTTTTTTTACATCTCAGATGGCTTAAAAAAAATGTTCAAGGCACAACCCCCCAGCTGGCCTGTAAAGTACACCTCCACAGCCCCCACAAGGCGAGGTAGCCCTGCAGTCCAAACGGGCCCCACTCCCATCTGTCAACAACTATTACGATAAGAATAAAACAAGTTTTTGCTATTTTTAGACATTACAATAACATAGGGTTCACATCATGGTATTTTCTGCATTAGAGCAAATACCGGCATAAAATAAAACAAACAAAAAAAATCTTTTCTGACCATAGTTTCCTTTGTCATTTACGTCGAAGCAAGTCAGGAAGGCAACAGCGAGGTCCACAACACAGTGATTGACAGGAAGAATATATTACAGATGAGGAAGACATCGAAGTATTGTTGGCAGCAGACGAAAGAGAGACAGACCACCGCATGCCCCCCCGCAGCTTTAGCATCAGGTAAGGGAGAGCCTGATGTGTCCTGACCGCTTGACAGTGGCTGTGAGACAATAGTGGATGCCTGGACCCCTAGTTCAGAAACACTGTGTTACAGTGCACCCAGATACAGTAACCTGTACACTTGCAGATGCTTCCTCAAAATTCTATATTTAAATGGGGTTTGTTTCCACCCGAGGGAACCACTCTGTTTGTTAACTATGCAAGAAAGTTAATGGGAAAAAAAATCCTCCTCAAGCAGTTTGTGGTGTTGCTCCTCTTCACCCCTCAAACCTTATCTGTCCAGACAAAGGGACTTTCTCTTCTCTTCCAGAACTTGAATTTCTTCCAACCTCATTCCAACACAGAGGTTAGCAAATCCAAACTTGTCACTTTTCTGTCTGAAAGTAGGGGTGAGGAGGAGGAGAGGAGATATGGAGGGCCAGGGACGAGGCAGTTTGTCTGATCTGAATGTATTTCTCTGTGTTATCACTCTGAGAGGCTGAGTTCCTATGTTGGCCTGATAACACACTGCCTCGCTCCTGCTTTTCTCACTGTCTGCCAAAATGGCTAAGTCATTTTGTGTCAACACAGCTCAGCTCCAGAGTGAACAGAAGTCAGACACAGTCCATGCTGCATGGTCAGAGGTCATGACTCCTCCTCTTTACCGTGCCATCTTCTCAGTGGTGCAGACTTGTGCTGGCAACACCACAAGGTCATGACCACTGTGGAAAGCTGATGTGACACCAGCATACTGTTTCCATTTGAAAACTCAGCAATGTTTACAAAGGGAAGGCGCTTTTTTGAGTTTTGCTGGTGTAGCTGCTAGCTCCGTTGATAGAAATGAAAACCCCACTGAGGGAGGGAACAAAGCATGTTTCATACGAGGACAGCTCCATTATTACAATACGTGCAACATGGGCTTGAATTGCATAGAGAGTGATGTATAACCCTGGCCTGCAGCATTCATCACTCTGCATGACAGCTGCAAATCACATGCATGGCTTAACCAGCTGACCTTTTCAGGTAATCATCATTTCTGAAAATGTAATAAAATATAACGTGGAAAAAAAAGGAAATAAAACATGAAAGATACAGGAAATGGTTAACTGTGTCTTTAGCCTTGTAGCTCCTCCTCGTAGTGAAAGCGCTGGACAAAATGCAGGGAATAATGCAGGGATTAGGCTCATAATCAATCAAATAGATTAGAACCAGTGACAACAGTGCAGGCAGCCGTACCACATAGGGTCCGCAGTCAGTCGGCAGGAAGTGTTGAGTGTTTTGGCTGTGATTGGCTACAGAAGGGGGTCTACAGGAGAGCAGCACCACTGCAGTCAGTCCTACATCGTAAATCATGCTCCCTGCTCTTTTAGATTGGTTTAAATCGAGCTTCTCTTTTGGGCCTTGACTGGGTCCCTGGGCTTATTAGAGCCTCACGCTGCAAGAATAACCAAGCTTGCTATTCATCAGAAAGGCCTTAAAAAAGAAAGCCGGGCCAGACCCATTCATTTGGATCATCCATTTAGGTGTATCTACTTACACAACACACAGGCATCTTTAGAAAAAAAGCACAGCACACTGGCTTGATACTGGAAAATCACATTTTCATTTTGAGTTAGAAACTTGTTGGATTTGCTTTAGATTTGCTGGTAAACATCATCCAAACTCTCACAGGCTGCAAATCAGATTTGTTTCTCAAATCAGATCTAGAGGACAAACTGTCCACACTGTTATTTGCAAGTAATCAGATCGAATTTGTGTGTCTAGACATCTGCATGGGTTGCTGTGGTAACAACGTAGGCATCAGTAAGTACGTGGCAACGCTGTTGACACAGCTTTCCAACGCAGAAGCACCCTCCAAACAATTAATTCTGGCATCTGTCCATTGACTGTTTTTCCCCATGTTGTGTCCTGTACCGCTCTAAGACAAAGACACTTGAAAATCCGATTTGAGTGAGACACATCTGAGGCTCATCTTTTTGCTGTCTAGACCTCCTAAAATAAATCTAGATACAATCTGGATATACCACAAAACTGATTTGGATTGGCAGTCTGAACAAGACCACAATGCCACATGAGAAGTCATCGTGGTTACAAATTCAGGTCTGTATTTCAGACACAGTAAAGCCGAAGTAGCTTCACACAACCTCAGCACAAAACACTACAGCTTTATTTCAGCTTCATATGTTAGGACTTGGTTGAGTATTTTTGCTCTACAAAAGAAAGAAAAGTGTAATCAATTAAGACAAACATAAACTGAAATTTGTGGCAAAAAATTACCAAGCCAATAACAGTAGACAGACACCGGCAAGAAAATGGTAGCGAGCAATTACTGCTCACACTACACCTACACACATTTGCTGTCAAGAGCGAGTAACAACAAAAGATTGAGGCAGAGCACAGAAGCTTAGAGGAAAACAACTGCAACTATCTGTACTGTGAATAGCACGGACATTAAACCTCCACATGCCCCATTTTAAAAGAAAGATAGTATTCAAACCCAGTCCTATTTGAATAGCTGCTCTTCTTTTTTCCGATCAATACAGATGGTGCTCTCAACAAATCCAATGGCCACAGAAAGACACAGTGGGGGGCTCTTCAACTCTGGGCATTTCTTGAAAATGTTATTGGAGAGGCACATTACCCTGTCCTGGCTGTTTATGATACTGTAGCTCCACTCTTCTCAATGTGTCACTAACAGCTCACAGATTACTCTCTCAAACCACTGGGAGCACATCTATCATGTCACACAGCTATTTTACATCTGATTACCTTACCACTCTGGTGCTGCTCTGTAATTCATTATAATTCCAGGCGGCGTGGTGTTGGGATATTGGCCGTTAAGTTTAACCATAAAGCTTGACAGGGTTTGACACTAATGTGGAAAATTGCAGGCTTTTTTTTAACAAGAGTGAAATCCAATAGTCTTGGATATCTGATAGCTTCTCATGTAGATGCAGCAACTTGGCTTATCTCGGTGAGGAGGCCTTGTGGGCCGTATATAAACACTGGCAGCTTTACATCACTGATGGCAGCCTGATTCTGCCCAGTCAGCAAAACCCAGAGGACTACACCATGGTGCTCTGCAGACAGCCTCAGCAACACTCAGGAAGGAAGACAGAGAGAAAGACTCAGAGAACAAAAGAGATGGTTAGAAGTTTCCTTATGCATATTTGAATTTGCTGACTCAATTATAATTATTATTGAGGCTCATTCCAACCATGTGTTGAAAAGGTGGAAATGACACATCTGTCATCTTTCCTCCTCTCACTGTATAACTACATCAGTCAGCAGTGGAACTATGGGTGCTTTCACATCTAACTCAGGTCAGTTTGCCCAGTTAGTGCAGTTCATTTAGGCCGGTGTGAAAGCTGTCAATCGAACTATGATGCAGACCAAACAACCAAACCGAGACCATCTGAATGGATGGGCCTCAGTCCGCTTCCGAGCAGACTCCGGTTCAGTTTGTTTCTGCTGTGAAAGCAAACAAACTCACAACAGGACTTTATTATAGCAGATGTGTGATTTCAACGTAATTCCAAAAGCTAAACTACTAATGAGGGATTTATACATCTGCGTCGAACTGACACTGTACCTTCAGCGTAGGCTCTGTGTCGACATAGAGCCGACACCATACCCTACGCTGTAGCCTGATGTGCAGCTCCCCAGAAATGTAACTAGTTGTTGTAGCAATGCGGACTTCCTGTCTGTTTTTGTAAGCTGAAACCATTTCCCTCAGTGGAAACAAAGCTTTTATTTACTTTAATTACACAGATAAGAAAGCCTCCATAAAATAGCATTTTAAGTCTTGTGTGTGATTTATGCTCGCTTCATATGAGTAGAGGAAATCTCTGCTCATCGCTAGGCTAATTAATACAATGTAAAATGCCATAGGCTTGTGCTAAAAACATTAGAAACATTATGTTTTGTTTGTGACTGCTGCGAGTTACAGTGAGGCCAATTTGTGTACTTAAGCCATGTTTAATGTTTTTTGGGTGTTTTGAATCAACTAAACTTTACAGCACTTCACAGAAACCTTCGTCGCCAACTAGTGGTTTGGAGGTGTAACTGCAGAGTGACACAGACACACCACCGCACAAGTACAAATGGCGACAGCGTAGGCTTTGTATAGAGCTGATGCACAAATATGAATCCCGCTTACTAAACCTATCTGCAGATTGTGAAAACTGTTCTCGATCTCATCATAGCTCTTTATAAAGCCCAATTGAGACCAGATATTCACAATGAGACAAGGCCATTTTAAAACATTGCTACGAAAATTTGCAGTGTTATGAACTGGCCCATCTCAGCTGGACTCAAGCTGACTGACGGTGTCACCTACGACTCAGCTTGCCAAGTCACCCGGGCTGGTTTTAGAATGTAAGGCATGTCCCCTGTCTCACCAGTCAATCAGCTTGTAGCAAAATTAGCTGATTTAGTCAGTTACAAACTGTAAGCACACAGGGGGTTCGCTTGCTGTCGGACAGTGGGTTGCTGCTGCTGCTGGCTGTATGTGTTTACATCAAACATACATACTCATTGACTGATTAATCAGCGCTGATTATTTAAATTTCTGTGGCCTATTTATTATAAATATGGTCCATCTGAAGCTCACTCATTATGTTTATGTTTTCACCCTTTCATCACTGTGAAAAATGCAACTGTAGCAAGTATCTCACTATCACTATCCTCATTCATATTTTAAGAAGCTGCAAATTATATCCAGCTTCAAAATAAGACTGAAAAGATGGAAGTTAGAAGCAATGTACATAGAGTGGTTGCTACGGAGACGATACACTGTCTCGTCTAGTCTCATTGGTGTTAACTGGCAGGTTCTTAGAACGCTGCAGACCGGGCATTGCAAGAAGTTGCAAGTTTCAACTCATCTGATCACGAATCTTTGGTCTGAACTGGGCTCAAAGCTGTGTATATAACCTATTTATGCAGATCATTCTGTAACCATGGTAACACATGTGCACCTCAGTGTGAATATTTTCCATTATTAAAAAGCTGTTAAAACTGCTGCGCTTGTATCCAACTTTGTGTATTTTGTTAGTTCATTAAGGGCATTAAAACGTGTATAACAGCAGTCTCACAGAAAAAAGCCCATGATCATTACTGTACAAGACCTCTCCTTTTCATCCTGTCTCTTCCCGTTACTTATTATTCACAATGCACGGTCGATTTGCAGTCTAATAATACTGCCTATAATCACTTATTTCTTTCTGAGCTCTCTGTGACACCAAAGAACATAAATATACACATCAGAAGCATCAACATGGGTTTGATTTCCCCACGTGAGTCCTGATGATGCAGGATGGCGATGGCTGAAACTGTCCAAACAAGTTAACTGTCAGTCTTTCACTTCATGTTCCCTCCTCTTGGTTTCTTTGTAAAAAGTCAGTGTGAAGAGGAAGTGAATCAGAAATAAAATGCAAGAATGGGTCATTTTTTTTATATCTTGGTGCGGACTAAATGAGCCGATCTACTGGTATGAAAGCAGCATACGTCAGTCAGCAGTGTAACTACGTCAGTCAGCAGTGTAACTACTGTTTGTCTCTCTACCTGTCTGTAATAATAAAATCAGTTATATCAACCTACTTGAATAACTCTACTGTATACTGTATTGTATTTATTGTCCAATTAAGATTAGAAATACCCAGGAGTGATAGTCACCACACCACACATCATACAGAATTGCCCACATTAAACCCTCCTGATCAAATACACAGATGACTCTTGACGTGATTTTAACACCTATACACAATCTGTTGAGATATTGTGCTGAATAGACCTGTTTCTTAAAGCGTGAGGGCCTATTGATGCAGCTCACATTGATTTTTCCTGTCTATTTATTTCTCCCTCATGCAGAGTCTCCTCCAGCCTAACCTGTGCCGGCTGATAAACACAGGGCGTCGATGCAGAGTGAGGTGGTGGAATTAGGCAGGGACATCCTTCAAAAAGGTCTCTATCTCGTTCACAGGAGAGGGGGTCAACGGGAGCACCGGGGGGGACAGCCGAGCTCGTCCTGAACCTGAGCCGAGGTGACAGGTGAGGAATGGCAGGCGATAAGCCCACCCGAGGAAGGGCGCCCATGCCGCTGCGTTGTCACAGATAATGAGTTCAAAGGTAGGCCAAAGGTCAAACAAGAGACATGCATGTGCGTGGACGCAGTGCTAATCACAGTCACACACACAAACATGTCTCAGCACAAGGACTGGAAGCAGTGCAGCAAGATATGCACAACTGTACACATGAGCAACAGAAAAAAAAGCATATAGGGGTGCTGGTGGCTCAGTGGTAGAGCAGGCGCCCCATGTACAAGGCTGCGGCCTGGGTTCGACTCCAGCCTGTGGCCCTTTGCTGCATGTCACTCCCTCTCTCTCTCCCCCCATTCACACTTGTCTGTCCTATACATTAAAGGCTAAAAAACCCCAAAAATATCTTTAAAAGAAAAAAAGCATATAAAAACACAGTGCATGTAATCATCGAGAGCGTGACCATGAGGATCTAACACAATAACGCTTTACAGCAGCTACAATGCTGCTTACAGTACGTAAGCAACTTGGAATGTATTTTGCCAATCAACAAGTCAACTTTCAGCACTAAGTGGATAACTTCATTACGCCACGGTGTGGGAACAAAACATGTGATGGAGATGTGTAACAACAAAATTATCCCTAACTGGCAAATAAACACTTTGAGGATTTGTTTTCTAATGAGTATTCTTAGAGCACAATGTGTTTATGCAGCGAATAAACAGCTTTACACAGATAGCAACATTGTTATGTGTATGTAAACATACCCATATGGTTGCTTAACTGATTGCAACCTTTTTAGCCCTGTGATAGCCAGACTATCACAGGGCTGACACGTAGAGACAGACAACCATTCACGTGTTAACCTAACCTACATGTCTTTGGACTGTGGGAGGAAGTCAAACTACCCAGAGAAAACCCGTGGTGACATGGAGAGAACATGCAAACTTCGAACCAGGAACCCTCTTGCTGTGAGGCGACTGAAAAAGGTCAGAGAGCGTGCAGAGAGTAGCAAACTTG
Source organism: Epinephelus moara (assembly GCF_006386435.1). Classification (NCBI taxonomy): domain Eukaryota; kingdom Metazoa; phylum Chordata; class Actinopteri; order Perciformes; family Serranidae; genus Epinephelus; species Epinephelus moara. The sequence continues at coordinate 23,404,492 of NC_065529.1, forward strand.
CTGGGAATTGGTGGGGTTGGGGGGTGCACTGCACACTAATACCATTATAATACCATTATATACCAAGGTATGAAGATATGAAAAATAGATACCACCAAAGCCTACTGTCTAATATAAATGTAAAAGTCAAGAAAAGCTGTACTATTTTCAGGCCATTCATGTGTGAAGGGAGTCAGCTGGCACAGCTACGCAAATAATATGCACATGCTCTATAGGCCCAAATATGTGGAAGCCCGAAGAACACTTTGAAGCATACAACTGGTGAGCAATATTAACTGAAGTGAATGGCAACACAGTATCTAGTTCTCTCGATACAACCATGGAGAATCCATTATGGTCATCTGTCCCATTAAACTGTCTGCTGCTGAGAGGAGCTGATGTAACTGGCCATCCTTGAAGGCCACTCGACATGGTGGCCTTAAATAACACACCGCTGATGCTGTTTTTCTTCTATTCATAATGTATTCATCCTCACCTAGCCTCCTCTCTACATTGTCCCACACAGCTCCCTGGTGGCATTTATCAAGCTTGTGCATGTGCTCCAGTGACTGTACTCACATCTAGTTTCTAATTCCATTTATCAACCAGCCCTGGTACTGTGGCCTGTTACTAAAAGAGAGGTAAGTAGAGTATGCTGTATTTCAAAAAGAGCTTTACAGGCATCAATGCAGGGGTTTAATGCAGCATGCCAATCTGCTGGTGTTTTTCAATTAAAGTGCATGGACGTGGTATAGGCAGTGGGGCTGCCTGGTTGACAGGCCGGTAATTATAGGTGCTCCATTTGAGCTATCACTCTCAGGTAATGGCAGACCTGTCACACTCACAGCACTGATGATACATACATTCATCACCCCAAATGTCTGGATACTCCAACTGCGCAGCATACACACAACTTTGCAACCATCACAACGCAGCTGAACTATAACATGCAGATGGGAGAAGTCAGTGCAAAAAAAACGCTGTTTGAAGCTGTCTGAGTCTCTGAATTTGACAAATTCATTTGTGTGTGCCAATTATCATCACACATCTGGTTCTCACTTAGTGACAGATGTCGCTTTCTTTGTGATCTTTTCCTCTAAACTTGTTTCAGACAGATGTGTTACACTTAATCTAAAATGTTTAAAGTTAGCCATGAACAGCGTCCACACCCCACACACAAAGTGTCAGAAAAAGATGGAAACCAGATGTTTCTACATCTATCACTGTGTGGTGAAATAAACAGCTTGTATGAGTTGTGATCACCATCTTACTATAGAGTGTGCTGGGTGCTAAGACATTTATTTAAAATCACATCCAGGGTTTCACCTCTACACAGAATTTAATTCAGGCCATGGTTTAACAGCACAAATATAATAATGAACAGGTACTTCGATGGTTGAGAGCGAATTTCTGCTAGAGCAAAAAATCATTCAAATGCATATAAAAGCAGTTTCCACTGTGGTCATAGCTTATATGGGACTATTCAGACAATAGTTTACATGTTGGACTGTGTTATTGAGCCTTTGTTGAGCAACTGGAACAGAATGATGCATCCTCCACTACAGTGCAGCAGCTCCAGCTGTGAGATGAGAACAGCAAATATGTTGAACATGTGGTTTGATGGAAAAAGTCTTAACATTATTTTGGAAGGAACGCATCAAGATAGCAAACGATTTTTCTTTCCCTCAGCAAAATGACTTCAGTGGAATGTGATAAATTCAGCCTAAGATGGATGTCGCCTCAGAACGAAGACTCCTCTGCACTGCTCCGCTCTGCTTTGTTTTTCTTGAGCTGTACAGCCAATATTCTAGCACCAGACTACTCTCTAACCCTAAAAATCAAAAAGGAGGGGAAGGGCGGGGTGAGATGTGGGGGAAGTTTGAAAAATGAAAAATCTGCGAGAGTCGGAGATGCTTGTCCCAGCGGAATCAGAGGCACTTTAAAGCATCAAACAGAAGAGGTGATTCTCCCAGCCGGGCAATTTGAGAACAATCAGTGCGAATTGTCGAGGTGCTCCTTCTAGCAAGACAGAGGCAATGGTACCATTGTTCATGTCAGCAGCACTAAACATGGTGCTGTTGAGCTCTCCTAGGAGCAAAAAAAGGAGAGTAGGAGGGGAAGTGAATGCATAGAGGCCCAATATGGATAAAGGCTGATGGAAAACAGGTGGAAACAGTGTTGGGAACAAGGTTGGATAACCCCCCAAAAACCTTTTGTCTCCATATTAAGCTTCTCACATTTAAATTGACCACTGAGCTTTCGATCGATTGCCTCAATGATCTGCTCTGTTGCTCGTGTTTTCAGCTCCTCTCAACACGTCAGTTTCCACAGGCCGCCCCTCAAGTAATCCATCACGATCAATCAAGTCACAAATAGCTATCTGACGTCACGAAGCCAATAAACTGTTTGGCGCATTCAGCCGCTGTACTGTATGTATAATATCCAGAGGCTCCACATTTAGCAGCACAATTCCTCAGACTGAAAGATTTATACTGTTGTCATCAAACATTCTATAATACCAAATCTACTGTTTTATTACAACCAAAGGGCTCATTTCCCACATCAAGTAGACCCTGAACTCGCCACATATCTGTGGAGAGAGGCCAAGGCAATGGGGAGTAGAAAGAGAGGAAGCTTTCACTATCTCCCAATACCTCATTTAGTACACTGACCATGGCATTAGAACCTGTCAGACTGAGTTTAACTTGGGCAGGTATCCATTCACGCAGCACAGGATACTTCATTTCATCCATGAGTGAATGAGCACCAGGAGGAAAAAACCCCACTGGCAGAGAGGGGAGAGAGGTCCTGAGCTGGAGGGATGGAGCTCTGTGTGAGTGTGTGTGTCTGCATATGAATGTGTAGGTGTGCAAAGACAGTTTCTTCAGTCAAAAGAGAGCCTTTGGGTTAGGGTTAGAGGTTTGCATCTGGCCTCTGACTTTGATTCAGCTGTGGACCGGGAAGCTTAATGACCATGTAAAGCCCCAGGCAGGCCTGCAGACATGATTGCATGTATGCAAACTGTATGTATAAAATAAAACTCCTCGTGGCTCTGATCCCTGATTATGGCTCTGAATCCCTCTCCCTCTGAACACTCTTAAGGGTGTAAACGCTTCAGTAAGTAGGATTATATAGGAAGCAACCACTTGAAGGAAAACAACTCCTTTCACTACATTTAAAACCTGCCTCATGTAAGGGCTTCAGTTATAAATGTTATGTGACTACTTGGGTAATCAAGGTGGAAAAACGGTATAAAATAGACACTACTGTAGCTGCATCACTTGCACTAAATGTCACGATTTACTCAGTACCTCAAGTCCCATCTACGCCTGCAATATGCCACTTCCTGTTCAGACAGTAAGGTTCAATAAACAGAGGCAAACTGAGCTGAACACAGATACTGTATACATTACATATATGTAAATGCTTGATCATATTTTAAGATATTTAAAACGTGAGTTATTGTTCAGTCGGAGGAACTTATGTGAATAAACATTTCTCTAAAATATACAAAGGCAGCCTTCAATACTGAGTGATAATTCTAACAAACTAATTAAAACTGAAAGTCACAGACATTATGTTGGCTGTGATTTTACCTCCAATTAAATGTGTTAACAACATTCCTTGTGGCACTTCACAGGTTTACCATGGCAGTGCCTCAAATAACATTACTAAAATAGCAGCTACTCACTGTAAGTCTGATCTATATCACTCATCTCTGCTTGTATGTCTAAGTCGTCCCAGAGTCATATCATTGTTATTGTTAGACACACACACACTCACGCATGAAAGTTTAGAAAAACTACGGATAGTAGTTGTCACTCCCGAGTCACTCCATACACTGAACATTATCTACTGTAAACCCTTAATTATAACTGTCATAACAGTGATAAAAGTCAGTGCACACATAAACTGAGCAGCTCCAGGGAGAGATTCCTCGCAGCTACTCCCACTTCCGCATTACAACTTCACACCATCTATAAGCAGCCAGGAAAGAACAGGCACGTATGCTGGTTGTTTGTTGGTTTTCCCAGTGCTGCCTCTTGGATCTACTGATCACTCTGGCATCCCAATTTACATGTAAATTCTATACGTGCTAAGCTAGGTCTGATATGAAGCTTCAGGTCCAGCTGTGAACAGGAACGTTCTGAGGACCCTGCAGGGTGGTGGTGGCTGTGTTCTCAGTCTAAAGGTATAATACTGAATTTCATTTTTTGCTCTGTAGCATGTGGTAGCAGGTGAATTACTGATTTGTTGCTTTATTTTCTTATCGACTCCAGGACTGCTGCATTGTTGTTGTTAGCCTGTGTGACAATAAATACTGTGTTTTGTTAAATGCTTTTTATTGTCTGTGAGTTTTTTTTAGCCTTGTGCTATGAGTACTTGGCAGATATTGTAAACTGACCTGCTTCTTTTTGCTTTATTGAGTCTTTCAGCCCTACTGGAAGTAGTGTAATCCTTCATTATAAAAGAATGTGTGTGTGCTGTGCATGCATGTTTGTAGTGGGGGCAACTATACATGGTCAGTAGACTGTTTTTCAGTCTTACCTTCACACCCTACAGCTAATGCTTAAGTGGTTTAAGTAGTTTTTCTTTAATCTTTTATTGTGTAAGACACACCAAACCGACATCAAAGAAATAGTGGCGATCAAGGACAACTGTTGCATTGCTTCTGTTGCTCCTGAACACACTGCAAAGACCACAGCCAATGACCAATTAGCATGTATGTTCTGCGCCTGCGTAAGAGAAAAAAAACTCTCCACACCAGCAGGAAGCTGTAATCTGTATTCATCATTTAAAAGGGAAACCGGAGAACCAACAGGACGGATTCAAGACACAAGTTAACCAGTCAACACATTAACAACACAACCTGATGTTGAAAGAACAAATGATACTTACTGCGCAGTAACAATAACACAAACAGAAACGAACCATTTCTACTGCTCAATGGCTAAGAAAAATATTTGTTTCGATCAGTTTCGATCTCATGCCCTCTTGACTTTAATCATTTATTTACATTCCGTATTTCACTGAGCACTGAGCTGAACTGCCAATCAGAGTGATGTCATTTAGCGACATGCTCCGCTGTCTCAGATGCTAACAAGGGTCTTACAGGGCCAACTAGTGCCAATGGTGCGAGACACACCACCGAAACTATGGTGACACCGTCAGCCCAACATTGACCAACTGCTGACCGCCAGCTTGGTGTGTCAGGGTCCTAAATGACCCCTGAGTTACTGTTGTAGCTTTCTATTCTTGCACAGCACATGTGCAGTTTACAGTGATAACATTGACAGATTAACCACTCAAACTGTTTTATTATGAACTAATTAAGATACCCTTAGCACCACTTGTTGGTTGAAATTGCTATCTCTGACTCATTTTGAATGGGAATACTGCACAGTGGCTTTTCAAGGCCTGAACAGGCCCTTTTCTGATGTAAACTCTAACCCCACAAAATGTACCGTTAGCTAATGATGTGCATCTTGGCCTTGAAAATAACAGTACATTAGTGTTACTACTGTAGGTAGCCACCTAGTTGGACTGAGATGCTAACATATGCAGCTTACGTTACAGCAGATAAACACACTATTTAGTCCTTTTCTTGCACTTCTGGTTTTGGAAAGGTGATTTAAATAAGGCATCAACCTCCAAAAAATACCAAGTATTTCTGTTATTACAGGCCCATGTACACCACTTGCAGTGCAATCCAAACTTGACAGGCCTGCTGTGCCTAGTTAAAGTTGCTAAGCTAAGATTGTACGATCACTGTTAGCGGGAGCCAAATCTTTTTTCCTAGGATGATGAAAGCATGAACTGCCCTACTCTCCCTCTGACTGGCTAATACTCATTGCCTTCATTGGTGGGGCTGTTTAGGTTTAGGCAAAAGGAGTGTTGTTAGGGTTAGGTTTGAGTTCAAGGGAAAGCCAATCCGAGGCAGAGTAAGAAAAAGAAAATTAGCTTAGGGGGAGGGGTCTACCAAATTGTTAAGTAGTCATGCTCTTTTCTGTGTTGCAGCATACGTGGAAAATAAATTCTTAAACTGTCATTGATTTTACGTAAATTAAAAACTGTCCTGTCTGTATGTACGTTTGGATTTGTACTGAGATAAATGTTGAACTCTTTGTGGAAGTTTGTGTCTCTGTTCTCCTGCGGCTGATTTACAGTAAGTCCCATAATTGAAGAATCAGGGAGGGTTAACTTGTTTTAGATTGCTTCTTAAATTGAATCATTACAGGATCATTGACAAAACCCAGCAATAAAATCTACAGCCTCACCAGTGCAGGTGCCATATCTATTGTGGGGCAGCATTTCTGAGCCCAAATGTACATGTCTGTGTGATGCATCAACACCTCTTCAAATGCAGATAAACATGCTTTATATTGCGCATGTTATTGTATCATGATGTCATGATTGATGTTTCCCTTGATATGTTGATACTGTCTGGCTCTTGGGAGTATTAAAAACAGCCAGGTGGTTTGGGCTTTGTGTGGTCTTGGTGCTCCTCATAAAGCTTGAATGTATCTTCAGCTGTCTTTTATCTCGCTGATCAAAATGTTTTGCGCTCAAGAAGCCTCCGAGGTGAAGGGTAAACTGAGGTATCCCCATGTCTTTGGATAAAGTTCTGTCTAGATTGGACCAATCTGTTTTTCTATTCATGTGCACCAATATCACAGAGCCTGTTTTTTTCCTTACTGAAAGCTCTTGGAGGAGAACCGATGTCCTGTGCAATTGATTCCACTGACATCCAGGTAGGTCAGGTAAAACCAAACCTGCCACCCACAGTGTTTCTCCACAACACACAACTGCTTCTGATGCAGCCTTTACTCCTGCCAGCACTGTGTGGCATCACATTTATCATCAGTCATTTGAAGTAAAATATCTGCTCGCTACTGATCAGTCTCTTGGATCTCCCTTGACTGAACTTGTTGAAGGTTTGAGGGCTCTCTTGCATGACCAGGCCGCTCAAGACACAGCTTCTCAGTTGGATTTAGGTCAGGACTTTGACTCGGCTAATCCAAAACACTAAATGTCTTTTTATCTAAGCCTTTTTTTTAGTAGATTTGCCTGAATAATAAGGATCATTGTCTTGTTGGAACACATTCAGCCCTGCTTTAGTTCTTAGAGTAATGGACAGTCATTTTGTTCAAGAGTCCTTATGTATCACTTAGACTGTATTCAGATCCACAGAGAGACAAACTCACACCCTATGTCTCCGACAATTATGCTTGTCTGCTAGTAGAAAGACATTCTGCAGGTGGACAGTGTGTCATTTTTGACCATAACCACACAGCGTAATGTCTGATGGATCCCCCCAAAGAGCAGGTCTCCACAAATCTTAACGTTTGTCCAGGTGCTCTGAGGCAGAGTTTTTGGCCAACTCTGTTTTTCTCCAGTAAAAGTTCTCCCTGGCTACCCTTGCGTGAATGCCATTTCTGTTCAGTGTTCTGTTTATTATTGATGGATGCACAATGACAACAGATGCAGCAGTGGAGGCTGAAGGATCTCTCAATCTTCCAGTCTTTCATTCTTTTTCTACTTTCAAATTTTTGCTATTTCCATTTGTATATTATTTGTCTCAGTGGACTGTAAGAGCACCAGAACTATTTAAAATGACTTTATAATCTCATTCTCACCTGAGGTCATCTTTAGACATCTTAGGGTATAATATGTCTTAAACTCATCTGCTTTCATAGGGCTGTCATATAAACTGCTTCCCTAAAACATTATTACATGATCTGATGACGTCTCAGCCATTTTACCACCCCTGCCTGGTTACATCTTCTGCAGTCTGCACTTTGTTAGATGTTAATTCAATCTGGTCTCGCATTTAGGTGAATAAATCTGTAAGTGAGAATTAATTATTCGAGATCATTTGTTATAAAATTAAAAAAAAATATTATAAAGAAATGAGGAAAAAAACATACACTCTAAGATAAGTCTACTAAAGATTTAAAAAGAAGCAATCATAATCCGACCACACAGGTAGAACTTTAAAGAAACAGACTTCATGATCCACTGTCGCTACAATGGTTTTACTCAATATAATCCTATATCTGCTTATTTCAAATGTCAAAATTTCTTCACATTTATCATCAATGACGCAAATCCACTGAAACACTGACAGAAAAAAATGTCAATCACAAAGCTACGCATGACATTTTCATTCCTGCCTCAATTTTCGGATTTCTCTGACCACTGCAGTGCGTCCTCCTCCTCCACCTCCTCCTGGTACGCCGTGGACATCAACATGACAGCCACTTAAACCATAACCTATTCTGCCTCAGCCAGTGAGGCTACAAGCAGGTCACACCCAGGTGATAGGTCTTAGTGGTCCATCTGATTCTCTTTTCATTTTTCTGCCTGTGTGCGCTTCAACATTTACTGACCTTCCCAGTCCATCCCTTCTGGTCTGCTTTGCAAATGCAGTGAGGGGGAACGACCGTGTCTGACTAAGGTCAGCAAATGCTACAACACAAATCCTCCCAATAGTTTAAGTGCTTTCCTAATCGCTAATCAGGGGCAAGAGATTATGATAATAACATTTTAGCCTTCAACATCAGGCATAAACTACAACACAGTAAAAGTCTCAGGTTTTTTCTCCACTTTCTTTGTTCTGCTTCTACTTTTTGTTTTTGCTAGCACATTTTTAGCAGCTCTGGGGAGTTCAATGTCACTTGGTCTATGACTTCAGTCAAGGCTGAAAGGCTGAAATAGCTCAACATCTATAGGATGGATTGCCATCAAATTCTGTAGAGACTTTCATGGTCCCCGAAATGGTCTTTCATCAGCAGGTAAAAAACTTCCCTTATCCAGTGAAATATCTCAGCATCTTTTACATGGATTGGCACAAAATTTTATACAAACACCCTCCAGCACCACAATGAGGGTCACATGTGGTTTGTAATGAAATGTCTCATTAACCATTGGATGGATTGCCACCCCTTATATTTTCATCAAGCATCGCCACCAGATAAATTTGTCCAATTATGACCAAATACCTGCAAAACTAATGACATTCCCATGAGCCTCAGCTGTGCTTTCTGTTTAATGCTACTTAGTAAATGTTAGCATGCTAACACAAAACTGGGATGAAACTGCTGATCATTAGCATTAGCATTAGAAATCTGGAATTCATCAATATTTTCTCACAAATTTTTCACACTCTATGTACAAATTCAGAACTTCCTGCGACCATGCCTATGCACAGATGATGAAGGCCCAGCTGTCTTAGAAAATGGAAACACGCACCTTTTAATGAACTGCATAGAATATTGTCATTAAAAAGGTTTTAATAGACAACAATATTTAATGCATTCACTTATATCATCCTCAGCTTTTCATCCTCATCAGTTATTGCCATAATTAAATATTCCATTATTAAAACAGAGTGTCCCAGACCCAGCTTACAGTGGAGTATATGAGAATGTCTATATTGAAACCTAACAGTTTTGGTTTCCATTGTTTTAATTGAATCTGCCTGTTGGCTAACGATGGCTACTCCCACTAAGTTTTAGTGCCACGAAATTATTATTAGGCCTGTTACTATTATTATTAGTATTATCATTAACGGGGTATAGAGATTCTGATCTACCTCCAAGCAGGTGTTAAGATGATATATCTAACCTCGCTAGAGGATACTGCAGGACTTATCAGCTGTTTGTGACAGCCATTACATTTACAGAAGCTCATACGGTCCAACACTGGTGTGTCAGAGCCTTAATATGGGCGTAAAACAATCTCATTGCTTCCTCCATGATAGACCTCTGGGTATTTCCTTAAAATAGAGACATGGGGGCGTGGCAGTACGCTTATTGCAGATAGCAGGCACACACCTGTCAATTTACAATGACTCATGAATCCAATGATTATTTTGCATGAGCACTTACTTTATGTGCAGAGTAAGAGTGTTTCTACGCACATATTAGTGAATGAGGCCCAGTGTTCTTGTGCCTTCCAAGTCATTAAAGAACATGTATGATTTAGAGGATTGTTCTGAACTATAAAAATTCCCAGCGGGTCTTCAGCTTTGTTGAACATGTCTTCTCTTTCTTTTTCTCATTTGTCCAGTTTGTCTGGGGGTAATATGTGACCGTTAATGACAAAGACACACTGGAAATAAATGGCTGTACAGTAAGTAGGTGGAGAACAGAACAAACAGATGAACTGAGGGATGAACAACCAGGTCAGACATGTGAGTACTAGTCCCGTTTCTCAGCAGCCAGCCAGCCAACAGCAAGCTAACGTGATCTGCATCTCAACCGGGGCGCAACACAGCACTTGTCCTCTGGCACACTGGCAGCTCACAACCTCCTTCAGACTGAGCTGCCAGGAGAAAGAATGGGCCTCTAAAGCGTCAAGGTCAGATATAAGGTCTAGATGGGGAATAATAAACATGTTTAAATTGGCAGCCTTGTGCCTGGCCCGGACAACCATTCAATTACAGATTGACAGTGTGCTAATTCAATGCTAGATCTGAGTGGCTGATTGAGTTTGAATTGTTGCTGCTTGTGGGATTATGAAACATGACAGGCTTTTTATAAGGTGTAATTAACGCTCTGATTTTAATGGGGACATGACAGATATTAAATTGGTTTCAGATCTCAGTGTCGAGACTGACTGTTAGAGATGCTGTTTGGTGTGTGTGTGTGTGTGTGTGTGTGTGTATTCCATAAATGGTAGGTTGTATTTGTGAGCATTTTGTTATGACACATAGCATTTAGAAACCCATCAACTGTCATCATTTTCAGCCCATTTACAAAGCAGCTGAAATGTTTGACAAAATGAATAATAAAGTATGAAAATCATTTTGAAATTCCTTAAGTTTTAGATAAAACAATTAAGTGTAACTCTGGACAACAACACTGATTTATGCTCAGTAAGGTCCCTATCAGACAGAGAGCATGTTTCACCAGCCTGGGGCAGTTTTTTCTAACTGCTTTCACGGAGAATGAAGCATTTTGCTCACTGCTTTTGTGATGCTGAGAGCCTTGCATTTTTGCAGGAGCACCCTGAATGCCTTGGGTTAAAAAAAAACCCTATAACTTAAGAGTGGAAAAAGCGCACAATGTCATTTGCGTTTTTTTCCCACTGTCCAATCATATGAAGAGCAAAGGCGGGCACTATGTGGGGGCAATAACAAGTTAGAGATGCAACGTACATGGTTTGTGTTAGCTTACTTTCAAGGCTGTCCTAAGCAAGCTGCAACACGAATCTGAGCAAACTGTAGTCTCAACTACTTTCTAGCATTTTACCAACAGTAATTAGGCCTGATAATTGACAGCAGATTTTTAAACTGTCCCCACTTCATCATAAAATAAGCCTTGAACTGACCACCATCCAGGCAAAGCTCTTTGACCAGCTGGTGGTACTCTGTGTAATTTCTCCTCTTTCTGAGGGTCTCATATACCCAAACAGATGTCTGTTTCTCTGTGACCAATGTAATGTTTGGGAACAGCCCTCAATCACAGCCAGAACAGGTTCCTTCGACCTGTCCATTTTTTATACAGATTTTATGGTATCTGTGAGTTTCCTCCTCTGCAAAACAGTGAATAAGCTATGGACATGTGATTCTGTGGCTGCCAAACAAAAACAAAAAAGGCAATACGATGCACCTCACATCTGCAGTTTGCTGAATGCGCTCTGTCTTATTGGAGCCTAAATCATTACGGGGTTTCTCATGCTTGCAGTGCTACACATGATACAGGCGGATTTGTGAGATGGCCATTTCGGAAGAATCAACAAGTATGATCTTTTAAAGCTGTTGAAACTTAAAACACCCTTCCTCAGCCATAATGATGTCTTGAGGTATCTAACTTTTGTATTCATGTTCAGCTGAACAGCTTGCAGCAGGGTCTGACCATATGGCTCAAATGCAAAAGCAGCTTCTACAAAAAATTACAAGAACCAGCAAAACAAAATGGGTCTGTTTTTTCTGGCACTGGAGCAAGAAAAATATATTCTAATGAGCACTGTCTGTAAAATAAATATTGTGCGCATCAACACTGAAATACAAGACAGCGCAAATGACTCTTTGATGAAAACTACATCCAGAGATTTTTACCTATGCAATGACAATAACTGTGTGTGCATGCTGGAAATGTCATATTGGACTGCTACATCATCCAATCTGTCTATCATTTTTTTGTCTCTTTCTTCCAACGTGAACCCCTGCTGTTCCTCTCCATTGTAATTCTAAGGCAACACCTGAAACACCACTTATGTGCAATCTTCCGAGACACACACCCTTCTTGTCCCATCTCTGTGAGCGCCAGCTGTAGCTATCTCTCTGTCTTTCTGTGCCATAAATACTGGCAAATGGAGTGTACAATAGCCAGTAAAAACCAACAATTAGTAAACCCATCTCCCTGAGGGACCGGCTGTCAGAGGTATTCATGCCCATCGACCAGATCTTTCTCAGCACTTTGATTCTGCAGATAGAGGCGAGTGGGAATACTGACGTACAATATGTGTTACTGTGTCTGTGGCTGTCATATGTATCACATGAGGCCAGAGGACACAGGAAGATCCTGTCAAGCTCATGGAAGCAGACCATAGGACCACAGCAAGAATCTCTCTCACTGCATTTTTCTTGTCTTTTCATGCTTGCTATCTTCTATCATGACATGAGGTGACACTATTCCTTGGCCATTTGACAGATGACATTGTCACAGTTCATTTTGGGGGTCCAGAAGTGTGGAGACACCTTTCACTTTTATCTAGTTTCTACCTGTCTACCACTGCAGCAGAACAGGTAACACCAGCCATCAGATCATATAGGTTAAACTGGAGTTAAGAGACACTTCTGGGGCCAAAAACTCCAGCAGACATACAGCAGATCGACAGCTAAAAACTTGGTACACTGCAGCTAACAGCCCAGTTTTTAAAAAAAAACACTCGTGTACTATTTCAAAAAGTGTAAATGCTGCAAAATAACATTCACAAAATGTCTAACCTCTCAAGGATTAATAGAAATGGATAATCATAAAGGTCACCTGATGAATACTGTTTTACACAGTTGCCCTCGCAGTGTGCTGTGATCGTGAGGAAACCTTCTCTCGGATGGAGACATATTCACAGGAACAGTCCAATTTATTTGCTCCACTGCATCTGTCTAATGCATAAACATGTCAGAGAAATTATAGGTAATTTCCCATTTTGTTCCTCATGAATTGTTAAGTCAGACATCTGCAAACTGCACGAAAAGAGCTTTACATTTAAAGCCGCTTAAGTCAAATAGCAAAGCAAAGTTATCAAGTTGATACTTGAGAGTGCCTTCCCAAAACTGGCTGAAGCTGCTGACCCCCCGACTCCTGACTCAGCAAGGAAACCAATCTCGATGGCACTTTGACCCCTTTACACCTTGCATTTGTGATCGAATCAGGTAGTTCTTTGACTACAATAAAGTACAGGTGTAAACACACCCAAAACGCATTGAGGACGGACTGTGATCTGATCTGAACAAACTAATGACAAATATGCAGGTGGAAATGCGAGCTAGAGAGAGCAATCAAATGCCATTGCGGACACTGGAGACAATTTTTAATATCAGGTTAAATCATATCTAGACACACATTTTAATGGAAAGTGTAAAGGGGGTATTTGATTTCAAATCTGAGCCATGACCATGCAGCAACCTCTGAGGCTGAAAAATGAAGCCAACACAGAAGTGCCAAAAACTGCAGTTCCTCAAATGGCCACTTGAGGCTGGCTCCAAAAGCAAGTCAAGCCCCATAGACCACCATAAAACAGAAATAAACCCATTTACAACCTGGTACAATAAAAAGATCTCTATAGCAAATTTTCCTGTTCATGTCAACTGTAGGGGGGTTGAAAGTTTATAGAATTCACCTGTTTACATTTTATTAAGGCTTAAAGTTACACATATCTAAGGGTGGGCTGCTTGACTGACAGGCTATCTGCGAGGCATTGCTTCAGTTCATGAGTCGGATGCACCTCTTGCTCCTCCACAGCTCCAATCTCTGGTCCAAATGTGGTCCTTGCTGGCTCCAAAAAAAAATGACAGCGCCGGCCGAAGTGCCAAACTCAAGGCTTCAAACTGGCAGTCCACAAACCAATGGGTCACAGTAGCTACATCCATTACTTTGCTTCAGTCTTTTTTCCCCTTATTTTTACATAATTCTTCTCACAAACCAGCTGTCTTCGTACAAAGTCTTTAGAATAAAGAAGGCTCTCTGAAATTTGCTGCGTCATGACAATATAACTGATCTGATGCCATATGATATCCCACACTTGGGAAAAGAAACTCATCTGCATCCTTTTGATAGACCCCTCAGACGAAACAGATTAACCTTAATACCAGCCCACTGGAATGTAAGGACAAGCCCAGATCTCACTGGGCGCCCCCCAGTCAGCCCCAACCCTCAGCCTGCACCAATGTTGCATCCATTTTCTCTCCGGAGGGTTCATGGCTGCGGGGCTGTGGCTTGTCAAAAACAATTACATCCCTTGGTCTCTGGGAGGGCCTCCTCTTAATTTGAACTGATAAGCATCTCCTTGCATATTAGCAGTGAGGCCCAGCGGTCATCCTGCTCCCCACAGATAATGGACTAGGCTGGCAAACAGCATTTGTCAGGGACAGCCACTTACCTGGGTCGTGCACGACATGCTGAGCAATGCTAATAATAGCCACTCAGCCAGACTAGCAGTTAGCAGGCCGCGAACCCCAACCCTGTGGCTGGCCAATCAATAGTCATTTACTCTCACTCTCCTTTCAACCCAACAGAGAAAAAGATGTATTACTGATCCCCCTTTCTGTTGCTTTAAGGCTGGGTGCTGAAAAAAATCTGTTTTAGTCCCCTCTGCTTGATCAAGTTGCTCAACTGTTGCACCCCAGCAGCTTCTCCCAAGCATGAATGTTGATCTGAAACTTGCATGTTTGCTAATCATTCCATGGCATACAGTGACAAAATCCAATATAAGTTTACAGGAGCATGATGAGAGCAAAATTGCAGAAAGGGCTTGAGGGAAATATGATAATAAAACATTGCATTTCTCTTCATCTGGTGGCAGTTTATTTGTATGCCATGGGCGGCCTAAGGCTTGTAATATCCTGGCTAAGTAACTAACGTCCATCTCTAATACAGCCGAAGTGTTTTCACCTCCCCGCCCCATGCCTGACTGTAAGGCGCAACATTATTACATGGAAACGGTAGATAATGTTGATGGATGGACAGATAGACAGATTAGTAAAGACAGGAGACGCTGCACACAAGAAAGGAAGAAATTATGGAAGAAGACAGACTGGCTAACTAATGGTCAGATGGAGACCCACCCGAAGAAGATGGTGAGGAGGGCGCGTGAGACAGGCAAAGACAGAGGGAGAAACTGGAGAAACAAACACAAAAGTCTGGAGGAAAACACTGTGTGATTAATTCCTGTTCATCATCTCCACTCATGCAGCACGCAAGCAATAATGGCGTTCATTTGGCTGGCAAGTCCTGCCTGAGTGGGACGTTGTTTCCTTATGGCCGCAGGTTGGCATTAGCCCAGCACACTTATATCATTAAATCACTCATTAGTGGCGGAATAAATGACATAATTCGATTTACAGAGCCAGTATCACTCCCCCAGCAAACAGGTGAGTTGCACAAATACAATTACATGGCAACAATGACTTCAGGGTGGCGGAAATTATCAAGGGAACCCGCCAGCTCTATTTGTGCATAAATGCACATTGACATTTACAGGAAGATCCGGAGTCCAACTCTCTTATCTGTATGATGTGGGACTTTATTGTGAACAAGGATACAGCTGTCTACATTGATCTGTATTATACTCCACACACCAAAGACTGTTTCAGTCACGTCCTCTATTGGGCTGCAAAAAGTTTATGTATAACATGAGAGACAAATCAAAACTGCAAAGGTTACAAAGGCCAACTGCTTGTCGACAGAGTTGTGTTGACATAATAAAAAAGCTGAGGACAGTAGTACAAGCTGATCGCAAGTGCATATGTCTCACTCCCTGACAGTGCTCTTTTTTTAAATTAAATGTGTTAAATTTCACTGCCGTGCCTCAGAAAAAGCCATTTGCCAGAGACAGTTAGATCAAAGCAAACAGCACAGATGTCACAAGCAGTTAGAGCCTTGATACAGCGGACAGTCCATGAACCATCACTTCCTGGGAGAGAAAAAATAAAGACACAGAGACAAAGGAGTGAAAAAGAGAAGGACACGGTGGCAGGATTTTATGTTTGCACACTGCTAAGTGTCTCAAATGGAATGTGTTTTGTCAATCTATTTGTCCAGAGCTAAATGCGTGAGTATTTAAATATGTCTCTGAGAATGAATAATGCACACATACTGCTGCCTTTGTGCAGTAGAATATTACTCCAGCAAAGTATAATACTTTGGGTTAGAATACATATTGAAACTAAGTGATTCAGGAATCCAGTGTAATGCAAGGGGGGGGATTCGGGAACATTCCAAACGGCCTTTACTCATTTGCATCTGAATGGTCACCGGCATTAGTATGGTAAATATGCTGTAACACATGATAAGAGAGGGAACACGCACCAAATTAGGATTGAAGAATAGTTGCACAAAGTGTGACACAAAGAAAGTTGCTCTCTCCCACACAAGCAAAGCAGACGCACAAGCCAAGTAAAGCTTGCAGAAGCCTTTTGTACCTGTATTTCATCCCAGTCCTGAGGGGCATTTGCCTCCCCTCTGTGTAAGCAAAACTGACATCCTTTATAAAAGATTTATGAGCCAAAGATGCAAACGATAGAGCGTGAACTCCCTTGGGTGCAGCCTCTTCCATCTGTGAAGGATCACCTGTTCTTAGGTGGGCTAAAGCGCTTGTTCCCTGCCAGTGTACTAACAGGCGTCTAGGCCGTAGGGAGCAAGCAGGGGGCTGCAATAGGCAAGTGTACCGCCTCCTGGCAGTGGCTGCAGCCAGGCTGAGTGATGCAGCTGCAGCAGCAGATATTATGGAGTTCTCAAGCAGCTGACAGAACCTTCCACTGTCTGTGGCGTTGCTTAAACACATGGCCAGAGGCGACAGGATGGTAACTGATAAAAATCTGCCTTTGATGTGAGCGCACTAGAAGAGAATAATTCAGCAGTCTTCACCTGGGTTTTTAACTACACATTGACCTGGGAATCAGTGCCGCTTTCAGGATTCTTTGTGAGAGATTTTCAAAGAAATGCTTCCAATGAAGGTGAGACCCCGGGGGAGTACAATACATGCTATGTGTCTTTAATGTCTCTTATATTAGCACAAATAGGGGCATGTTAAAAGTCAAAAACACAGATGCACTGTACCAAAACACAGTGTAAAGAAGAAACACAGACAGCTTGAAGTAGGACAGCTCCTCCCGTGCCAGCTCCATGTAGGAAGTGAGGAAGGCCAGGGAGACGCTCGTCGAGCCAAGAGGCTAAAACAATTTGCAACTTCAACGGGATCTACAGTGGATGAGGATGAGTGCAGAGGAAAGCTTTTACATCAAATCCCAGGGAGCCCCAACAGGATTACAGCTCTACGCCTCTTTATAACCCCGCAACTGGTCTGAGTAAGATCAACACCACTGGTTAGACTGATGGCCCAGCGGCGGCACATGTTCAGTACAGGGTGTAGTGTCATCTGTTACATTTTTCCTTGTCAGAGTATTAATCTGAGTCTGTGTACAGACACTGTTTCCCCACCTGCACTCATTTTGCTTCGTTCTCTGCCTCATTCCACTTGTTATTCAGATAAATGAATAGCTAAGCACTGTTGCCTTGACTGAGTTGTGCTCCTGGAGAGCCGCATTCAGCCAAGTCTCCCACAGGAGAGGGGGGCCACTAAAATAATGGTGTGCTTTGTGTAGGGATTCTGCTTCATCCCCCTCCCCGTCTATTCGCCATCTCTCTCTCTGTCTCTCGTGGCCTCCCGGGGGCACCTCTCCGCACCTTCTTCCATCAGTCTGAAAGATAAACGCGCCCCGGTATAAAGTGGGGTCACACTTGTTGCTTTTATCAAATTCTCTATTCATCCCCTGTATAAACTTGATACTTCTCACCCTGACCAAACCCCCCCCCAACCAGGGCTGCTGCAAGCTTAAACAATGAGAGCGGCTGTCTCCCAGAGCTGCTTGCTAATATGGAGGGAGTGCATTTAGTGTGTTCAGACACATTTAATTGCCGACCTTGTTCGCACGCCACGCCCCCGGAGCTGTTTTGTCCCTGGCTTATCTTGTTTGCTCTCAGCGAGGCAAACAAGAAATACTAAGGTAGTTAAAATACTGACCTGAAATACACAATGGTTCACCAGGTGCTGTTTGAGGGCATATCCACAGTGTTACAGGTAAACACCATTTACATGAGAGAACTGCTTGGGTGCAAACAGCATTTTCAGGTCACACAGGAAAATCTGTGTTTATGCTGACACACAATAAATGATGAAAAACAAATTAATCTGCTTTTATTCCCTCTCTATTATAGCAAACTACAACCTTGTGCAGTACAGCCATGGCGTGCTAAGCTGTGTGACAGACAGTAGGGCGGCAACTAACGATTATTTTCATTATTGATTAATCTGCTGATTATTTTCAGATTAATTGATTAATCGTTTAGGCAATACAATGTCAAAAAAAAAAAAAGTGAGAAATGCTCATCACAGTTTCCCAGAGCTCGAAGTGACATCTTCAAATTGCTTCTTTTGTCCAATCAACAGTCCAAAACCCAAAGACTATCATACATTTACTACATCATACATCATTTACTACCATAAATGGTCAAAGAATTCAGCAAATTAGCACAGTTAAGAAGCTAGAACCGGCAAATGTTTGACATTATTGTTTGAAAATGACTGAAACGAGTTACTAGCCCTTTTTAAATAGGAATTGTGCAAATTTGCAGGAAAGCCCAATCAGTCTTCTTTCAGCACTGGCAGCATAAAAACAAATCATGGAGTGCAGCAACATGCCGCCTGCCTACTTTTGTTTATACAGAATGTGCCTTTTTCGGGGCAATGGGGGACGTGAGCAAGTAACAAAACGTGTAGCTCAGCATGTGACGTAAACAGCCTTGCTCTGTCAGTTCCTGCTCTCCATGGCCTTATGTTGTGTTTAAGTCAAGCGACAATCGACAAGGCTGAAAAATGAAGCCAACATGAAAGTACCAAAAACTGCAGTTCTGTAAATGGCCACTTGAGGCTGGCTCTAGAAACCAGTCAATCCCCATAGACCCCCCTGTAAAAAATCCCAACTTTACAGCAAAAATAAACATGTTTACAACCTGGTGCAAAAAATGTTTCTGGTCTCTATAGTTAATATCCGCGTTCATGACAACTCACCCGTTTACATTTTGTCAAGGCTTCAAGTTACCCATAATTGAGGGCGGGTCACTTTGAGTGACAGGCTGTCTGCCAATAGTGTCCTCAGCTTCTCAGTCAGATCCACCCCTCACTCCTCCAAAGCTCCAGCCTCTCGCCCAAATAATGGTCACTTCTGGCTCCATAAAACCAAGATGGCAACGGCAGACATGCCAAACTCAAGGCTTCAAAACGAGAGACCACAAACCAATGGGTGATGTCACGGTAGGTACATCTATTAATTTTACAGTCTATGGTTTCAGTATAGCTGACACAAGCTGAACGGAGTGATTTCGGCATTCAAAATGAGCGATCACATAGAGTCAGAGGTGTCAGAGAAGTTCACTCCCCCACATTTCTCCCAAGCAGCACTGGACCACAGCTGTGAAGGCACACGTCATCAGGTGGGAAAAGCCTGTTTTTTTTATCCATAACAACAACAACATGACATTTTCAGATTCATGCACTCTGCTAAAGTGGTGCTTTGGGGTGTGAAAAACACCATCTTTGTGTGAATGACAGAGGAAAAGATGTGTTTTAAAATGTCGTCGGCTTCGTGTGACCATGGTCTTAAATCATACCCCATAAGGAGACATTTTTACCTTGAGGAGACATTATGAGTCTCAGACAAAAAGGAGAGCTTAGGCCTGATAAAAGAGAGAAAATTGGCCGAATGGTCATTATCATGCCAGACAGCTGAAAGAAATTCCCACTGTGGCCTGAATGAAACTAGTGTCATTACCGGGCTTTGCTTTGCAAAGCCATCAGATCAGGAGGAAGGTGGGACGTGGGAGCCATTATCCATTTGTTAATTGTGCCGGCTAGTCATTACCCATCCACCTTTGACCTTATAGGTTTCTTGAAGAATTTACTGTCAGTTAGTGACAGGGGGGGAATCGGTTTAAACTGAGAAGTAATGCAGTCCATACACCTATTCAAATCAACGGCTTCCCCATGATCCTCCCATTTGTTTGCTTTCTTTCTAATCACCTCCTTTATTCCCATCCTTCCCTCCTCTTCCATGCCCTCTGTTTACCACCAAACGTCTCATTTCTTAAAGGGGCCCTCCACCAGTTTTACACATCAAGTTCAGCTTAGTCATCATGAGGAGTGGATTAGGAAAAAAGTCGAAACTCTCTGATTCCAACTTCCTAAATGTTAATAGTTTCTGGTTTCTTTGTTCCTCTGTGGCAGTAAACTGACAAAACAAGACACTTGTTCATCAGCTCGGGCTTTGGGAAACACTGACTGACATTTTTCACCATTTTATGACATTTTATAAACCAAACAACTAATTGATTAATTGAGAAAAAAAAACAACAGATTAATGAACAATTATAACAATCATTAGTTGTGTCATTTGAATCTAAAACTTTTTTAAGACTATGAATAAGGGCTGGACAGTTCATCAGTATTGTACTGATATCATGATATGAGAGTAGATATCATCTTAGATTTTAGATATAAGTGTTGTCTTTTCCTGGTTTTAAAGGCTGCATTACAGTGATATTATTTTCTAAACTTACTAGACTGTTCTAGATATTTGATCTTCCATATCGCCCAGCCCACTAAAAATCTATAACAGAAAGCCACTGTAGCAAACTGGAGGTGTGGATACTGTTAGGCTGCATTATGGGAATTGTAGGATCTGGTGTTGTTCTTTGTATTTCTAATCTTATACCATACAAGGTACTAAAGATTTGGACCATTCTTTTTTAAATCTGTCTCTTTTTAGTCTTCTGACTTTCTAAATGTGCAACTCTAACTCGCTGCAATACCCCTTTAAAGCCGGCGCTGATTCACCGGTCTCACCTTCATCCGCTCCTTCTGCCTTGAAAATTCTCTCTCTCCCTCACACTACAGCAGCTGGCTATGTCTGACGAGAGCAGAGAAAGACAAAAGGTTTCTAGCTGAGAGAAATAGCAACCCTGGTGAGTAATGCCTAAGCTAATGAAACATCATCTCTCAGCTCATCCCCATTCCCTTAACTCTGCTAGCCTGGCTCTCTCTTCTCTCCTTCTTTTCCCTGGGGGACTCCTGACTCAACAAACCAGTCCGCCAAAGTCTCAGGCGGAATCTTTAGGGCCTCTTCTGTTGGTGCTGCGCTTCTTCAAAAATACCAAATTAAGGTGTCACTATGTATCAGAGGGGCCCTTGAGTGAAAAGCTTTTTCACACCCTCACACATATTTGTATAAATGCCACTCACACACACACACATTGTGGCACACTTTGTCAGATATGCCGAGCCCTGCCAACAGTTTTATCTTTGCCTCGACAAATTCAACTTGCACATGTGTGTGTGTGTGTGTGTGTGTGTGTGTCATGTTTGCAAGCGTGTGTGTGCAGGTATCAGAACACACTAATGTGAAATGGTTCATCATGATGTTAGTTAATCTAAGTCTCCATTAAGCTGCCTGCTTTATTGTGCAACAACGGGATAAATATTAGATTAGCTGCATTTAAATATTTGTGTCCTTTGCTATTTGTATTTCCATTGCGTTTGGGTTTGCCCCGATATTCCTGCTTATTCTTGTTCTGATCCCCTTTAATGACTCATCTGATTTAATGAGTCAAATCTCAACTTTATGAATCTCATCTAACTTAAAAGAATAAATTGCACCCCTGGGGCCTCCATATCACCTTTGAGAGAATGTGATAGTGAGTGTTGCATTGTGGGCAGAGGAGACATGCAGTGGGGGAACAGGTGCTACAGGGTAATTACAAACACAGCAAGCTTTTAATTATGCTCTCTAGTATGAACTGTTAATGAATGTGAACCTCATGCAAATAGCGATGTGTTCCCACTGTGTCTGCACACATGTGCAATCACCCGCGCTCACACACACACACACACATACACGCGCACACACGCGCACACACGCGCACACACGCGCACGCACATTAGGTGTTAAGGAGGGGGACTGGCAACAGATAGCTCCAATGCAGTGCCTCCTCATGGCTCTGAGCAAAGATTCTCCTCTCAGTCCCCACTCTTGTTCCACTAATGACACAAACAGTGACAGCTGGAAACTTGCTATACTCAGCCTGGGCTCTTTCACCTGGTGTTATCAAGGGAGGCACCGCGGTGCTGCATAACAGGACGTAAACAGGCTTTAAGGTGTCGGGGTTTGCTGGAGCAGCCTCTACAAAATAAGCTTGTACGTTGCCTATGGTCCACACTTTTCCTTCCTCAAAGCTGGACCTGTCTAAAAACTCTGCCTTTGAGGGTTCGGTCATCCTCCTTCTTTTGTGACCATCTTATTCCTCCCGCTCCTTGCTGTGCGCTCTAATCCCTGCAACCTCCCACCCTTTCGGCTCACCTCATAGCATGATCCTGCCTTACACGGATGGAAGCACTGATAATTGATTCACTGTGAAATCCCCTCATATTATTTGTGTGTAATCTCTCGCCTCTCTGTTTTTCTGTGTTTGTGTCTGCCTGTGTGTGCTGTTGTCTGTTGGCATGTGTTCCATTTTTCATATGAGTGGTAGATAAATTATTGCTTAAGCTATTCAGCTTAAGCTCAGTCTGGGAGAAAAACAGCAGCAGCGGAGAGACGGTGTAGACTGTACTGTACGCAGTGGCTGTGTGTCCTCCTGTCTACATGCTGGTTTGTTTCTCTCATTCGGTGAGGCTGCCTCGCTGCGTTACATTCTGTCCCTCCATGTCTTCATCCCTGTTCTTCTATCTCTCTGCTCCACTTTCCCTCCCTGTCCTCATGTCATCTCTGTCTCCCAGATCTGTGATGTTAAAAAAAAAAGAAAAAAAAAAAAAAAAAAGACCAGCCAAGCCAAGCGGCAGACTTTAAGGCTTTTATAAGGCATACAAATAGGCTGCAAATCGGATTAGGGTGGAGGGGAGGGAGCCTTTTCTATTGAAAATCCATTTTGTGATAGGGTGGACATTGTATGTACAATGACAGGCAGGACATACACTTGTCTCAAACAGTGTGAGGGTGACAAGCAAAGAGAATACCACCAATCTGCATATAAGAGAAAGCTTTCATACTGAATGCCACAGTGGATGATAATGCATTTGATGTTCGCACTGAGGAATCTCCCAGATTCTTTGTGGTCTAACTGTTATTATCCAAATGAAAGAAGGGGAGATGACTGTGCTTCAGACAAAGACTACATTATACACCCTATACTCTGATTTATAATGAGTAACACAATATTACGCATTTATGGCGGCAGGATGGTGTATGTGCCCACGTTTATGAGGGAACATGTCATCCAGTACAACAGTGTGGCTCATTGATGTGTTTTTAATAGTTTTTGGACATCACTGGAACTGTTTGGCACTGGAGCAGGCTGCTGCAGTATTTCAGGCTTTGGCCACAAAGACGATACTTTTTATTGGAATCCATTTATTGTTGGTCTTTTAATTGCATCCATTGATAATAAGAAAAATACAGAATAACCAAACTATACAACCACATAGATTGTATGTTACTACCTCTGAATAGGACCCAGAGGAGCATTTTCTAAAAGCACTGTACCTACCCATGGACAACAGAATAATTCACATATGATCATTATGCCTTGTTTCCATAGAGATTTGTTTTGTGTCCATTTTGGAGCGCACCCCAGTGTTCAGTGCAAGGATATGCATGTCTTTATGGATGGATAGAAATCTCACAGCAGAAATGGAAGACAAGTTAATTTTTTTTGCTTTGTGGAATATGAGCATGGAACAGCGCAGGAACAAAAACAGGACCAATAATGTATAGTGACCAACAGCCTACAGAGTGACACTGGTTTATATGTTACACGTGCTACGCTTATTCAGTCTTTGAGATGAATAAAGTTACCGCAGTAGCACATGTGCAGTACACCAATGTGCTGCACGTGAGGGAGACAGAGCTGCTTGATTGTGTCACGTGAGCGTTTGTTTGCTAGTTTGTGTGGAAAGTGGATCATAGCATGTTGGCGTTCTTCTTGGTAGTTTTAGTCTAATGTGTTACATTGAGACAGCGCCTGGATACAGGCGACAGATGGGTTTAAAAAATCCAGCAGCAATGCAGTCATTTCATATACAAGACATAAATAATGCGGACAAAGTGTCTCTCGCTGCAAAACATTTAAATCTCCGTAGCTCCAGTGCTATGTGCAAAAAGTTAACGTGCAGCCCTGTTATTTATTAGGGACCTTGGCCAACGTAGAAAGATCAAACCAAAACTGGTTTGTTCGTCTGATTGAGACCTACAAATCACGCGCTGACACCCTTGACCTAAATCCAACAGGAAGTGAGCTATTTGCCCTTTACGGCCTATACGGGACGAGTGTATCTCTCTATTGGTATGCTCAGATTGACGATTGGACCCACGGTTTGGGAATGAGAGGGAGGAGTTGAAAGCCATCTCCATCTGCCTGCTCTTCAACTTGTCTCTCTCTGTCAGTGGCAGACTCAGGATGTTTGAAGGGCAGGGGTGAAAAGGAAAAAAAGGGCACCTACTGCATGACATGGGGGCCCATTGGTGTGCAAAAAAACTAAATTTGACCCCCTAAACAATTTGACCCCCTAAATATGCTCAAAATCTCACCAAAATTGGCAAGCATGTATGTCAGGACTGGCGAAACATTTGATACAATGAAAAAATTAACCCCAAAATGGGCTCTCTAGCGCCACTGAGACACACTAAAATGGCTACTGCGGTCTGTAGGAATGTCATAGAAAAATTAAACCAAAACTGGCTTGTTTGTCTCATAAAGACCTACAAATCACACGCTGAGACCCCTGACCTAAATCCAACAGGAAGTGAGCTAGTGCCTCTGAAAGTAACATGAGCAAATGTGGAGAAATTGTCAGCTGTGAGCTAGACATCGTAAACTTGCAACCAAGATCGCATTTTTGACTCCACAAACATAAAAACTATATGTCTGCATTTGGGACAAGTGTATCTCTCTGTTGGTATGATCAGATTGACGATTGGACCCACGGTTTGCGAATTAAAGGGAGGAGTTTGACACATTTAAAGCCATCTCAATCTGCCTGCTCTCACATCTTTTCTCTCCCTCTCAGTGACGGACTCAGGATGTTTGAAGGACAGGGGCAAAAAGGAAAAAAGGGCACCTACTGCATGACATGGGGCCCCATTGGTGCGCAAAAAACACAATTTGAACCCCTGGCATGCTTGATGAAATGAAAAAATTAACCCCAAAAGTGCCAAAAGGAGCTCTCTAGCGCCACCTAAACACACAAAAATGGCCACTGCAGCCCGTAGGAATGTCATAGAAAGATTAAACCAAAACTAGCTTGTTTGTCTCATCAAGACCTACAAATCACGCACTGACACCCCTGACCTGAATCCAACAGGAAGTGAGGTAGTGCCTCTGGAAGTAACATGAGCAAATGTGGAGAAATTCTCAGCTGTGAGCTTGAGTGGAGAGGGGTCTAAAATCGTCTAAACTAAACTTTTGTCTTTAACTGTCTACATGAGCTGGAGGCCGAAATGGCGTGAGGCCGAGGTCCCGCCCAACGCTGCTTGCAGCTTTAATTTTATATAATTTTTCACTTACATTTTATGCAGATGTATATTCTCAAACCAGGAAAAAAATCCCCGTCTTTGCATTTTATTTTGATCACAGCCTTTTTTTATAAAAGTGCTTGTGACATCTCAAATGCGGCTTTAACTTCCAACTGAACATGTAGTCTATTTTGAAAAAAAAGAGATATATATTGTATGTCACCATTCAGCCTGAAAATGCTGAGTTATGAATTTTTGTCCGTATCATCCAGCCCTAACAACTAGCATGCTGCAAATGTTAGCTAGCTAAACATGCTGTTGCACTATTCATTGATGATTCATTGTATGAATAGAGGTGTATTACATTTATCAGCCTGTTGGCTAACTTGCTTTTATGCTTACTTCCTGTGGCACAGTGCATACGGCCTGTCCAAAATCTCCTGCAAAAGTTTTTTTAATATACTTAAGGCTAATTCTGGACTGAAACCAAAAAACATAAGGAGGAGTTTCACAAACACAAAAAGATCACTAACTTCTTGTTGACTTGCATATGTACACAGAGCTATGTGGAAACAAGGCCCTAATGGACGCGGTTTTTAACACAAGGGGGAACGTTGTGAAAAGTTCTCAGTTGCAGAAGAACTATGTGATTAAGTTAAGGCGACAAAACTTCTTGGTTAGCTTTAGAAAAAAAGATCATGGCTTAGCTTCAAATAAAGTGCATAGCTAATGTGATGTAGCATACCTCACGTGAGCATAAATATGGGTCGTAATTTCTGCTTGTAAAAACAACCTACTGTATGTGTCATATTTTGGAGAAGGACAGTTTTAAAATAACACCACACCTGTCTCTGAGGCATTACCTTGTCTACAAACTCTCATCAGACATATTTAGTCATCACAGGTTGCACGTGTATCCACAGCTAGTGGTGTGTTAGTGTGCACCTCTCTTGGCTGTACACTACATGTGACACAGTGGCCTGCTGAGATGCACATTTTCCATAAAGGCAGGCACAGGAGGGTATGAATGGACCCCTGTGGTCTCCATTTCTAGTGTCCTCTATTGTTTTTGGCCATCCTTCGGCCATGGCTGTCTGTCAGTGCTAACAGAGCAGGAAAACAGAAAAATATCAGCCTTCAGAGCACACACTGTTTCTTGACGCAATGCAGCCTATTATCACCCTGGTATTTCTGCTAACAGTGGAGAATACAGTAGCCTGCTTTCAGAGTGTTACATAAAATGTAATTATGCATGGTATTTCAGAATGTGTTGTTCTGCGTAAAATGTCAATGGATCATGTGTACAGAGAACAAACGCATTACAGAGAATCTTAGTGCATAACAGGAAGCCTACGACTTGTCAAAAGTTCCCAAATTCAGACAGTTGATATTCTGGTTGCTGGCTGGGATGCTCCAGCGCTCCGCTGAAGCTGAGCAGGCTCCAGTTGATAATCATCTGCTTTGTGGCGGGAAGCAAGGGGAGATGGAGCAGATGGCACTAGTTTTATTTTGCCGCGGATGCTTTCTCTGAATAAGGAACGCTCTAGTGAATGCCAAGCTCTGTGGGAGAGGAGAAGCAAATTGAAGCCCTCCTGCACTGCACTCCTCATCAGGGAAGAGGCTATTGTTATGTGTGTGTTCCAATTCCAGAGTGACGGGCGAGTTCTGCTCGTTCATTAATGTCCTGAGCTCGGGGATGGACAGGCCACGCGGGAATTTCATGACCTCACTCGCTCATCCATTCCCACCCCCCACCCCCCTCCTCACTCCCTCACTAACTCAGGCTCTCGCTGAGTCTCTACGTTGATGAGAAGTGATTATGTTGTT
>NC_065529.1:23432586-23573505 GCF_006386435.1 Epinephelus moara
AGTGCAATGTAAGGTGTTTCTATTTCCCTGACTAAAAATTTACATAAGAGGCGCCTCTTATAGGTAGTACAGTATGACGGCTTTAAGCCTGAGTCCTTGATTGGGAGTACTTTTACTTTGGGGTATGTATAAAATATGTAAATTGTGTGTATATATATATATATCTTGGATAATATGCCTCTATTTGTTATGCAAGTATGGACCTTTTGGGCTATTTTGTATTCTCTGATCTTGTACTATATGATGTGTACTTGCATATTTATGTAGGGTGACGTTTTTTACATATATGTGTACTCTAGATAGGTGTGTACTTAAGGCCACTCTTCATGTTTATGCTGGACTACTGTATTTATATTAATACATCTTTGTATTTTTTCATTTCTTTATATGTCTGGTTTGCACACAGCTGTGATTCATCTCACTGATTACGGTGGGTATTTAAAGATGGCGTTTCTGTGTGTATCCTATTACAAGTCTGAGGAAGAGCCTGCGTTGCTCGAAACGTCACTTGACAGAAAATTAAATGGATTAATGGGAGCTCTATCGGTGTGCGGATCATTTTTTCCTTTTTTGATACATGTTAGAAGTTTATGATCCAGCACCCTTTCAGTATTTATTTGGGATGTGCGTGTTATTATCCTTTTTCTGAACTCATGAGTCTTAACAGCTGGAAACTTGCAACAAGCAGGAATCATGGCGGAGAGAAAGAAAGCGTCCAAAGCGTGACTTCAGTCGTCTCTCATTTCATCTAGTGTTCAGGTTCAGCGATAATAACACAGTTGCACTTACACTGAAAACCTGTGTAGACCTACTTTATTTTCTCCACAGAAATTTGATCAGGAATCAGCAAGGAAATCCAATAAGCAGAACTGATAATGGCGTCGGCATCAATAAAATCTTATCAATTCCCATCTCTATAGTTACGCCCCTATCCACCACAATGTCCTCCTCTCTTCACCTCCCCCTGGTCCCTTCTCATTGCCGTTTGAAGCGAGCCTTCTGTCCTGTATGTACGTAATCCTACAGTACAGTGCTCACTCTGAATGCTTTGTCATTGCAGCCCAACACGTCACAGTAATCTTTCAAATGAGCAAACCGTTTTACTCCGACTTCCTTCTGGGATCTCACTGTTATCATTTGTTATCAATGGAGCCCTCTGTGTAAATGGAGGCAGACTGTGGTGCAGTTTAGATCCCATTTCACACATGTAGCAATCAAACCGAGGTAGCCGAGGCAGTTTCATCTTTTGTAACGGCGCTGAAAGCGCTTGATGAATCAATACCGTTTGATTTAGAGTGTTGCAAAAATTGTACAGACAATGCTGTCCTACATCACACAATATGTGATTGATATGGCTGATTTATACAAATGTAGCGAGGCCATCTGAGGAGCAGGCTGCCGCCCCCTGCCCATGTGCCATCTTTCTGTGCTGGACATGGACACTGGCACTGGCCAGCATAAATGATTGAGTTGGATGTCAGAAGTAGAACTCTTGCCAAGGGGCCACAGCATCCATGCTAATGGGCTGATGGAGCCTAATCTAAATAAGTGTGAATAAAAGGGCTTTTACTGTGAGTGCTCACATCTAAAACAGAGAAACGTGCTGGAAATGGCTCCATCTTAATCAAACAGTACGCAAGACAGAAGTTAAATTAATTTCACTTTCACCATTTAGCTTTTACCTTGATGTCAACTATTGCTGGGAAAAGTACATTGGTGTGTGCCAGCAGTTTCACACACATCTTGCTTGTGCACTGTTTGTTTGTTTTGTAAGTCCTTAGTCTCCCGAAGCCCATCTGAGATCAATCACTAGGCCGAGCATGATGGAGAGGCCTGTCAGAGCTCACTGTTGTGGCCTTGATTCAGTAAAACAAATAAAACAGGCAGAGGCATTACAGAAAGGTCCAACACAAGCTAGACAAGAGACCACACCAAAGAGCATTCGGAGAAAGGGGTGAATAATGAGGAGGGGGATAAATGTCAAAGAGCAGGGCAGGAAGAAAAATGATGATGAAGACGAGATAGAGAAAGGCAAATGTATACAGAGAAAAAGACAAAGTAGAACAGAGTCGGACATACAGGAAGCAACAGGCACAGCGCTGTTGTCTGCCTACGTTAGCCCAGCTCAGCTCCTCACCCTGTTTCTACTCGACAGCATGTCATCAGTGCAGCCCTGCTCTGTTTAAGACCCTGCTGTGGATGCTGCAGTGCATGGCCATGTGATGAAAGGGAGGGGTCCTGTGAGATATTTAATGCAACTCCCCTCACACATCCCTTATATTCTATTATGTCAGAGCGCATCAGCATAGTGCCAGCCTGAATAATACCTTTTCTCTGATGATTA
This sequence comes from Epinephelus moara, assembly GCF_006386435.1. Classification (NCBI taxonomy): domain Eukaryota; kingdom Metazoa; phylum Chordata; class Actinopteri; order Perciformes; family Serranidae; genus Epinephelus; species Epinephelus moara. The sequence continues at coordinate 23,434,931 of NC_065529.1, forward strand.
TGTCGGCCATGTAACCCGAGCACTGCAGCACTCCGCTCGTCTTGGTTGATTCAGCAGCATTTACAAGACTACATATGACAACGCAGCATAGCTCTATCCCCCAACATAACATAACCTGAGGAAGCCATTATACACCCCTGTCAGCACTTAACCTTCCCCCAACACTTCAAAGAGACATTCAGGAGTGGGTAGCTCGGAGGTGAGGCCCCCCTGGGAGGCCCCTGCCAGACCCCAGACCCAGCACTCAGCACCGCCAGATATAGCACCAAGCTCACACATCAAACTACTTCCTGTGGTTCCACTCTACTTCATACTGCACATGTGGAGGAGATGATGGCATGCACCCTGTTGGCCACACTGGTCAGAGAGAAGTAGAGGTCAGAGTTCTGCTTTGCACCAGTAACTCAGATGAATCACATGAAACGTATTTCTTTTTCTTCAACACAGCGGAAAGTTCAAGAAGCTTTGGTCAAACTGCTACCGCCGTGTATTTCTGTCATGGTGAAAGAAATAATCTGCTGGGTTTCTAATAATGATGACACAAGGTTTTCTTGGTATTACAGCACTCACCTTTTCTCCTTATAAAGACGTACAAACTGTTCTTTTTATCAAATGATAAGACAGTATGCGGTAATAACAAGAATTTTTCATATTGTTCACATTTAAGCAAGAACAAGACTGAGTCAAAGCCCAATGAAAGGATATTGTATCAACATCAGAGAAACTGACAATGACTGATTTAAATAATTCAGATAAGTGCACTTGGTATGAAGCAAAGCAAGATTCTGCCATTATAAAGCTCAACTCTGAATGCATGTTAACAGAAGACTTTTTAAAAGCTTTCACTTGTTAAAGGAACATGTCACCCACAAAATGATCATCTGTTTATCAATTAGTCACATCGCTCAAAGTTGAATTCAGGAAGAAAACTTTATGTTTCTTGCATGGCTCCACAATAGAAGAAGCATCCAAAAAAGGCAGACATTACATTTTCATTTTCACTAAAACTGTAATGTTATAACACTTGTGCATAAATAGCACAGGGGCACTGCTCATCCGTGTGTGAGACTGTTTATGCGGAAGACTTGGGAAGTGATGAGCACACAACTGGATAAATGAGACTTGGATTATACTGCACAAGTTGAGTGAGAGCTTGTAAACACATGTTTTGATATAGTTTTGCTGATGTAAAATGCACAACTCTATGACTTTAATTCATCAAGAATTTTCTAGGTTTTGAGGAAAAAAAGTGTTCTTCCAGATTTCAACATAACACACTGTGAGTAACTGATAAACAAAAAATCATTTGGGAGGTGAAATATTCCGTTAAAGTTCAACTTTTCGCTGATGTAAAAGGCCTTCAAATTGTGGCTTTCACAGTATCTTCTTAAACTGTATTTTCTCTCCTAAAACATTAACCACAGTGTCTTGCGAAACATAATGAAAATATTGATTTTCAATGTTTCTTGTGACAGCATCATACTAACTCAGTGTTTCTGTTACACTGAGATGCTGGTCATCATTTTAATGAGAGAAGTTTCTCCACATTATCTGTTTGTTTGTCAAGTAATGAAAAAACATAACAATACACTACAACAGTAGCTAATGACAAAAAAATATCTCATTAAAACCAGAAAACTTGTGGTGATGAACTTCTCATTATAATGCAAGAAGGAGCAGGTTTTATTTGTCATGTTGGCAGCCATGTGCTGCCGTACAGCTGCAGCTGCACACAAGTTTGCTTTTTCCCTTTGTGTGGGAGGGCATCTTTGACTTTTTGCCTTTCTGCTCCCTCTGAAACTTGGTTTCTGGGTTCACATCCAAAAGAAAGCAATTTGCACTTGACTCCTCATCTTGGCATTTTGCTTTTTTTTTTACGGCAAAATTGACTTCTGATCTTGCATTTGAAATACGACTTCAATATCATGATTTTGACAGGTGAAAAATTCCCTGCGGTGAGCATATTTAGCATATGCATTTGCATCATTAAATTCCTGCGCTTTACAGTGCCGTATGTGAATAAATATATATTCAAATCAAATGCCGTCCAGCTAACTACAAAGAATCAAAGAGCCACAGGACTGTTTTTCATTTCAGTGTTTAAAAGATGTGTGTGTGACATGTGTATGTAAGTGCATAAATAGTTTCTATAGCGCTCTTACAGTAAAACTGACAAAGAGTTCCTCAATAATCATAAATCTTGGCAGAAGACAAGGTGTCTGTGCCCGACTGGCAGTATTTACAGAGAGGCCTGTATAACACACCACAATTCATGTGCATTTATTAGCCCTGAGGGGTCCATTCATTAACTGATTCAGCCCTGATACAGAACACTCATATTTCTATCAGTGTTATCAGGCACATGCTGCACCCCTGGCAGTAATATCAGGAGGATCCTGCTGTAATCTAACTGCCCTCCAGCTGCATCCTCCATCACTGCAGTGTTAGTCTTGCTGATGTCTCTGACCACACACACACACACACACACACACACACACACACTCCTTATATCACTGGATGAATAGCAACGTAAAGAAACATGTACAGGTCAGTTCAGACAGCAGGAATGGAGGTGTCATCTCATTTACCTTGATTTACATTTCATCTGTGTGCTATTTGCATAGGTCACACACTCTGTGCTTCAGTTACACGTGGGCTGTTAGCTATTTATTAAGGTGCCATGTTTGATGTGTGCTGTGCCGTTAATGATCCAAGGCAGGGTTTTATAAATACATAATGATGTTTACCATGAGATTGGTGAGATTTTCTCATTTAAACTTCATAATAAAACCAAGGTTGTTGGCTCAGGAGGTTTAGATTGATATTTAATCATGCCTCTGAGATGGCTCAATATCTGTTAATGGAAACTGCCAAAGAATTACAGTACGCATAAACATGTAGCAGCGCATAAATTCTGACAGACACACTGACGGTGGGAGCATGTCGTCGCCCCACCATGAAGAGCTCCATGTGAATGGATGGAGGTTTGGCTCATCTGCAGTGCGCCGGAGTCTCACGGGCTGGCAGGGCTCCAGTCCTCTGCTCGCTTATTCATCTCTTTCTCTCACTGCCAACATAGTCTGACACACACACACACACACACTCAGACACACACATGCATTTGGCACATCCTCGCCCACCAGAACAATACCACTTGATTCACACAATGTCATTAATCTAAAACAAACCAAAATTCAGAGGCACCAGATGATGGCTGCAAAACAAATTATGCTAATTGATGTTTCAAAATCAATCTCTTCATGAAGATAAGCGCAGTGCAATGTACAATCAAAGTCCATTAGAATTACAGCACTTTACAATTCAAAGTCCACCGGGCTGATTCCCAAAGGTATGCAGGAAATGGACTAAACTCGACATCCTAAAGAAAATATTCAGCCATGAGAGTAAATTATGCATACAAATGTGCCACAGGTTCGAAAAAATGCTATGTAGATTTGCCAGTTAGGTGGTTCAGGGTGCGGAGGAAGTAAATAAATAATCCTGTTTAATAATTCATTGAAATTCATGTTGCTTTGCCTCCAGCCTTGAGAGTATTTAGAATGCAGCCTGCAAGGGCGCTGCTTCTGACTTGTGGTGGTGTGTGGTAAGATTATTGAAAATTGGGGAAAGCTCAAGTGTTTCTGCGCACACACACATCCACATGTAAAAATGCAGAGGTACAAAAACTATATATATACCATGTATGATATGTTCTATAGAAGAGTAAAAAGCGTGTCTGTCAACATCTTATCCCCTGTTTGCTCCATTTCTCCACGGAACGACAGATACAATCTCCAGAGTGTGAAGAGAAGTTCACACAGGGCTTCAGGCTGGTGAATACACTGAAGTTGAGAAAGATGGCAACGCAGGCACAGAGAGGACTGCAAATTGGATCTAAAAGTCTTCCAAGGCGGAGGGAGGGAGAAAATAAAAACAGAGAGACAGAGGGATGGAGAGGAGAGGAGAGGAGAGGAGAGGAGAGGAGAGGAGAGGAGAGGAGAGGAGAGGAGAGGAGGCTTAAGGCTAGTGATCCATGTGTGATCCATTACTGATGATGTCTTTGCTTGATAGAATTACACCAGCAAATAAAATGATCTGGTATTTCTCTTTGACAGTCTGTGTGTGTGTGTGTGTGTGTGTGTGTGTGTGTGTGTGTGTGTGTGTGTGTGTGTACAGATTCAGCGTAAATGGTCACTCTGTCCAATTCACTCACATCTTTACCATCTTTAATACAAGAATTTGTCGGCTGCATATCCGTAACACTCCCAATTCTTTATGGATGCAGTTCATACAGTTAAATGTTGTGACAAGTGCATGTAGCTTATGCATATTAAACATGTGAATAACTGGAGGGGGGCTGATGATTAAGAAAATACTGTGAAAACAGCATCTTCCAGTACTTGCAGGGTACAGCTTAGATTCTGACACCGCCTGTCTCTGTTAATGCCTATTAACAAGACAAAGTTAGCGATTCTTTCGCATTTTCCCCTCTGTTGGCAGCTGAGAAATGAACGCAAAGATTTGATTAAATTAGAATGGAAAACACAAGCTGTGAATTAGGACTGAGGAGCAAGTATTCAGATGTTTACTGGGATTAATTAGGAGTAAAATGGCTGAGTATTTTTGGCATGTGTGGCTATGTGTGTTGTGTGCAGCCTTCTCCGAACCGCACTAACGTTACTACAACTGATATAAATACATAAAGAAGTGCCTTAAAGAGCAGTTATTACAATAGTTTAATTGGCTCAATCTTTCAGCTTGCAGCAGTTTCTTTTAATTACTTTTCTTGTTAAAAAGGCAGCTTACACCTTACATTGTGATACACACGTTTGGCAGAATGGGTGCAAAATGTGTAAACTACACACAACATTTTCAGGTTGTTCGACAAATGGCTTCATCAGACATGTAAAATCAAACCCCCCAAACCAGCAGAGAGGCATTCAACAGGAGGAGCAGAGGAAGACTCTCACCACAGTACAACTAACTGTCCTAAAGCAATGCTCATATAACCAAACCACCAAAACAACTGCACATTATCAACACGCACACTGCAATTACCTCAGATAAGCACTAAAAAAAAGGAAAAGCATGTCATCTTTTATTGTCGTACAATCTAACTGAAATTGTGGAATTATTCGAGTCAATGTTAACAACTTCTGAATAACTATATCGAGTTTTGCGTTAAAAAAATCAATCTAAGTTATTACAAGAAAGCCCAGTTTGTCAGGAAAATTAGTGACAAGGTTATACAAGAGCTAACAGGCCTGCTATCAAGCCAAAAGGTTTCACTCTCTAGAGCATCATTGACATCCAAGGTAATGTCAGCAGAGATAAGCTGTTTCAATTGATGGACAAGTTTCTCAAAAAGAAAGGAAACAGTTAACATAAACATTGTAATATAATTAGAGAGGCTGTGTTATCTGTGCGTGACTAAAGGCTAATCCAGTTAACTAGGCTAAGGTCAAAGCTAAGCTAACAGGGCAGCAACAAAGGTGGCCCCAATAACCAGGCCAATGAGAAGAGCGCCAGCCATAAAGCGAACTTCTGAAGTGGCCCAAAAACTGGAATTACATCCATCCCTGTGGCCCAAAAATACTTTTTCCTATGGACTTATATGGCAAAAAAAGACATCTGTAAATCAGTGGAAAATCTTTTCTATTATCACAACCCCCACGAAATTAGTCATGACACAATCAGAATTTGATGCATTTAGAAAGTCTAGAAGAGCTGCACAACTAAATAATTTTATCCCCATTCAAGTTAGCGCAGCACTAAACCAGAAGTAGCCGGCTCAGCCTGCCGGATCTCCAGTGTGCCTGCTCTATGGGCCACACAAAGCGGAAGCAGTGCCGATCATCCGAGTAATTTTATTTTATTATAAAGCCGGGGATATGGATTCTTCTGTTCATGTCTTTCACAACTAGCTATAAGAAGCTTTTCCTGTTTCTCTCCTTATGTGACACTGCAATCCCTCAACCACAAGGGGGCGATTGCTGATGACAATGTTGATGACGCAATGCTGGTCTGCTGACGTCTGTTCTGACTTTAACATCTTCACAATGACTCAACATCACAGATAGTACTAGTAGATTTTCATGGAAATGACCTTGGTAAACACCACACACTGCAATGCATTTGAAAATTCCCACAGTTTAAGGTAATTCCTTTGTATACACCGTTATGCAGCTCGCCTTGTAGATCACACACATGACTGCACTGATGTTCAGGCCTTCTTCCAACTCCTCCTCATGTTTCATCTTACATGCTGCAGGGCCTGAAGGTGGAAAAGGGTCTTGTATTGTTGCCAATATCCACCCTAGCTCTACAATAATGAGCTCTATGGGCCTTGAACCTGACCGAGGCAGGAAGAGCTATCGGTTAAAAATAACAAGCACAGCCATCGCTGTGGTCAAAGCATCACATGGTATTTCAATAGTTTAATACAATCTTGGAACAGCATTACAAAAATGCAAATCAAGCCGTGATTCACCACATGAAATCTGGAAACCCACCAGATATCTACGGATGGTTGATGTTTATTCATGACAGGTGAGTTATACACAGTAGGCCTATGGCCCTGCAGGGCAGCAGAGCTTATTCAACCAGGACGTTTAACTCTCAGCTTCATAATGATACTTTTAGAGAGCTGTTCAAAGCTTTCCATGTCCTCTGGTTAGAATGCAGACGGCTGGATTAGAAATGACTACAGCATGTTCAGCCAGTAACCTGTGGGCTGCAAATCAGTTCAGACATGAGCTATTGTATGCAAATTCCATCAACATGACAATCTCTGTTTTCAACAAACACAGGCATCAGCAATAAAAGAGCACCACACTACAGAGCTGGTGTTGAACATCCCTCATTTATCTGCGGCGGCACTGACGTGTCATCATTTGGGTTAGCCTTGATGTTAGATTGGTTTACACAGCTATAAATTTGACGCTGCATTTAAATAGGTGCCTGCATGTAACAGCCAATCATTCACTTTGCCACAGCCCTGTGGTGGCTGTAATCATCATGACACAGTAATATGGCTACATCCGTTTTTTCTTTTACCCATGCTAAATTGCTGTTTATGGCAATAAGAAGGCTTCTATTCCCAGAGGCCACAGTTAGTCAGACTGCCTCTTATTGTCTTACTGCTGGGTTGTGGTGCAGAGCGCAAACACTGTCACCAACACCAACCCCCCCTCCTCCCCCTCTATCCCTCTCTTCTCTGTTGGTTCTCAGAGCTATTATTTTTATCTGAAAACCTATACGAGGCAACAGAGAGAAAAGAGACAAGAGAAAGAAATGGAGAGGGGAGGGGAGGCACACAGAGAGACAGAGTGAAGCAGGGGAGGAAAACTGTGATTCTTCTGAAGCTGTGATCGATGCTACCAGCATGTGTCTGCGTTGCACGTTGGCAGCAAAAAGGAGGGCTCTATTGATTTGCTCCCATATTTCAATCAAAAAAGTGGGTTCTCAACCCCAGATTTTCCTCTGTACTTTTATGAATTACTAGCCTCTTACTAAATAAAGACTGGAATGCCAAACGTCAAGCTTAAGCATATTTGAAAAAAAAAAAAAAACTCCATCTTGTTATGCAGAGACAACAAAAGATGCGTTTGAGAGTGCAACTGGGACATCTTTGGCATGGTAATGATGTTTCATGTGGATTTCTGACTGTTGCTGGCCGATGGCTATAATCTTCTCACGGGTATTTACAATGCGCCTCTATCCAATTCACACACAAATAGGTCAAGAGGTGAACAAGCAGTATAAAAGACACAACAATTATTTTTTAATTTTTTTTCCCGGCAGTTCAACTATGTGCAAGTTCCCCAGCAGAGATCAGAAATATACAGGTCTGCAGGTGGATTGTTATAATGTAGACGAAACCCATCTGGAGGTCAGAGCTAATAGCATAATGACACATTTAACATTTGTGCAGATACCTACAGGGGCCCCTGCTACAACGCATTAACCTCTACAGTAAGTGGTGAAGTGTGTGTCACTCTGTGTGTGTGTGCGCATGTGCCTGGGATACAACATGTGTATGTGACCTGCTCTTGAGTGCAGCTCTAAATATAAATCAGACAAGTAAGTCGTGCTTCGTTTGGTGTCTTAGTTTTTGAGGAAATGGATTCATAAGGGAGTCAGAGGTAGCATGATGAGCTCCCGCAGGTTTTGAGAGAGAGAAAGCGACATACAGAGAGACAGCTGAGATAATGTGTTCATGGTAAGAAAGCAAAGTAAGCGATAAAAACATGAAAAAAAAAAAAATTCCAATTCTTTACTGACATTAGTGCTGGAGATGAGAGGGAGCGGGAGACAGAATGGATTAAGTTGCATTACAATTCTACAGCAGAACATCTTCTGTTTATTCTGGTCAGCAAAGCATATTTGCAGATTTGTCGGCCTCCCACAGACAAATCTGCATCACAACAGGATGGAGCATGGTCCCGTATTGTGATTTCCAAATCAGCCATCTGAATCCAAGCCAGAATGAGCTCTTTCAAACAGACAGTCTGTAGAAAGTGTGACTGAGTTCCCTCTGCTGTAGTAACAATCATATTTTTTTCAACAAAGCAAGCCAGTCATTGCACAGGAGGTGACACACATCGAGCAAAACTGCACAACAAAACCTTTTCTATAACATGAAAACATGATTAAAAGAAACGGCTTCCTCTGAATCCTAATTGGGAAGTTTCATGGGAGGAAATAGATTGAAACTCACACAGAGACACCTCGATGAGTGAAGTACAATCTGTGAAAATTGTAAAAAGAAAACTTAAAAAAAAAACTGAAAATTGTGAAATGTAAATTAAATGAGATGAGATGAGCTGCATAAGAAATAGTTCCCAGCAGTGGGCATCCACAAGTCACTGTGCATGAGCAAATAAGCCTGCACACAGCCCGCTTTTTGGATCAAAATAGACAGAAAATTGATACAATCAAATCCAAAAAGCGTCACCGCCATAGGAGATGCAATTTCCGCCCTTTTTTCCATGATGGAGTCAGGATTTGTGTTTCTATTTTCTTTTATGGTGCCGTCGTTTCCCAAACTGTTTTCTTTTATGTGCCTCAGAGCCTGGTGAAAAATGGCAGAGATGCTGTATATCTTTCAACACCAAGGCTAATCTGCAGCTTGCACACACACAGTTTATATGTTGCTGTGTATGTAATTGTTGTTGTGCCCATTCATTTGCTATTTAAAACAGTGAATAGCAGGGAAAGTGAAACAAGCACCAACTAAACTCTGATAGCACTTGGTATATATGTTGAGTATAGAGGTACAGTAACAATGTTAATCCTTGAAAGGGATTCTAATGTAAAAGAGTCAGGCTCCAGAGCATATCCTAATGCAGCATAATGTCCTCAATCCAGGCAGCTGAGTAGCGTGACGTCTCTTCTTCTGACAGTCAGCTTGTGAGCATTGAGCTGAGTTGCAATCAAGAGTGCAAATAATCTAATTTTCAACAGGAATTATGAGAAATATCAAAGCCCCCTGTTGTTTTCAGTCAGTATATTAACACCAAAATGTGCAATTTAATAAATGTCATATATTTTTATACATCTCAACAGTCTGTGAAAAATTGATTTTTACAGTTAAATCTCAGTGAAAATATTTCTCTACAGTTCCTCTCCTGGCATTGATTAAAGCCCTAAAAACTCATCTCTGTTCATCAACATTACATATTTATGAGATTTTCCCGTAAAAAAAAAATCCCTTCATGCCTTAAAATAGCTTAGATGTAACTTTAAATCTTTGCCTCATTCGGTATGTACGGATCTGTGATTATGCAAATGAGCCCCCGCCTCTCCACCAGCCAGCTGCCTGCAACTCAAGCGTACCTGCTCACCTCTGACTCTGCTCATCGCTTTCTACAAACCTAGACACATAACACTAACAGATAACATGAGCCTTTGAGACATGAGACTGTCACCAAACAGCTAATAATGTGTTCACAAATTAAACCTTGTTTCTGAGTGATCACCAGCTCTGACATGTTAGAGTGAAAGTGAGAGTGAAACGTAGCTCACAAACAATCGATACATAGCTACACCTGGCTTCTCCTCTAATACTTTTTACTTCACAAGCTGACAGGATTGGTTTCTTAGCAGGGTTGTGGATAAACTCTGTTGTCCACCTGCCACTGTGGCTGGTGGATAGCAAAATCTACCAGCCAATTTACCATTGTTATATTGGCTGGTGATTTTACCAGCATTTGGCAGGTGGCTAGTGCTAATTTCCAACTCTGTTCCTTTGATATGTGACATCACAAACCCTGGCTGTCTGAATCTGTGTTTTTGAGACTGTCATTGGTACACTGCAGTTCCAAGGTGGAAAAGCTCAGCCACTGACAGCTGACTTAACTCATGATTAGGGTTGGGTATCGATACTTTTAAGCGTACGTATGTTGGTACTGCTGAATTCCAATTCATGCTAATACAGTGGTGCCAAATGTCAGCACCTAAGAGCGCATCTGTTTGAGAATGCTGGGTTTAGACAAGAGGCCAAAGTGCCGTGGAGTGAGCCAAAGCCTGGAAGCCTGCCATAGAGCTCCAAGGCCGTCAACAGATATCTGCAGACCCGCTGGGTTGAACTTCAGACAGGAAGCAGAAGCACCCTGAAGCCAGGACGCCAGCTCCAGAGCTCTGTGGCTGCTCCGTTGGCTTCCCAGAGAGCAAAAACTATCACAGCTGTGCTGATCTGCCAAAATAGTAGCAGTGTCTGGTCTATTTTCTTTTCTATATTGTTTTGGTAATACCCTAGTATGACAGCTAGACGAGCAGACACACACACACACGCACACCAACACAAACACAGGCAGGCAGACGGAGACAGAAGATTATCTCTATGTGTGATTAGAAAAGAGCAGAGGAGCAGAATTGTGTTTTAGTCTACTCACCCTCCCTGCAGCTTGTTTAAAAATTAAATTGTAATTACAGAGAAAGTTAAGTACTGAAAAAAAGGGTACCGCTGGGTACAGGTACTAGTATCAGTTCAAATGTGAATGGTACCCAATCATGATATGTCTTGTAGCCTATTAAAACACTATATGGACGTGTTAACAAGGTTAAAAACTTGATTTTCACTGGACGTGGCCTTAAACTGTGAGGCACTACAGTACATCTCTGCTGCTGAGGTAAAATCAGTGCCTCTGATGAAAGTTGTAAATTAATATGGGAGTGCAGAAAATCATAGTTCCTTTTAGATTAAAAAGTTTACAGCTTTACCATTATAAACAGGTGTGTCTCTCAGTGTGTTGTACAACTCTCTCTGCCTCATCCCTCTCCTTTGCTTACTAATGAGTCGTGAGATTGACAGCTGGATTACTGGGCTGGTTTGTAATCCTTTAATTTCTCTATTTAAGATAATCACTCTCTGGGATGGAGCGCTGCCTACAAACACATGCACACGCAAACACACAAATGCACAAAGTATGCTGTGCTCACATATAAATAAATAACTGTGTTTATGCATTAAACAAAAATGAACAAGAAAATATGGTAAAAACAAAAGCACGCCAGCGCCCTGATCAAATATAGATTCCAGGCTGAATTAATCCAAAGGACAAAGTCAAGCACAAGCTGCTCTCTGGCAAGGGACCTTTTTGATATAAGAGTTTGTAGAACAAAGGCATCTTGACAGTGTAGTCTTTTAATTAAGGCGATAGAATAGCAAAAGCCCTGTGGCTTCAGAAATGGCTGTACAGTACAATACAGAGTGGCCCTCTGGAGATGCATTCAGCAGCTTAGAAGGATCTATGTGTTGAGTCAAGCCAAACGTAAATCATTTTGATTGGGCCGTGTTTTTCATCTCCTGCAGTGCCGCAGACTGAGGATATGAGTGCTGGAGAACACGAGAGGTCAAAAGGCAACACAAGGTCAAACCGCTTGGCCGTAATTCATCAATAAAGTGAGAGGCTGTATGTCACTTTGAGCCCCTGACTCAGGAATGAAGAGGGGGCGGGGGAGAAAAACTAAGAGAGAGGGCAGGTGGAGATTCTCATAGATTCTCACAGCTCATCACTCAGTAAATACTGACTGTAAAATTTGCACACGAGGATCAGCTTGTTTGCTGACTTTACAGGAGCTCGATTGGAGGGTTAATATAAGTGTGGCCGTTCACGGACAGACTGCCCTGGTAGCTTGGCACAAGGGACAGAGGTGTTAGCCTCCAACAAAAGGGGCAACGTGCCACTCGGTAAGAAGTGATACAGCTTCAAGCAATTTCAAAGTTGTCTTATTTACATGTTGTAGGGAGGAATCACCCAGTTTTGACAGGAGCTGGATGGTGATAGTGTGTGAACCCCGCAGCTTTACAGTTTCAGTAAATCCCTTCAAATTGTAGGGCTGCTTGTTAAAACACAATGTCTCCTTTTTTATACGTTAGTTACAAAAGATGAGATGAGCAGGTGGGGAAGCTTGTTTAAATGAACATTTAGTGGGCTGGGAGTACAAAAGTAAAGTCATTTAACACTTGCTTACTTTTTTTACTAGCTTAATTTTGCTGCTGAGCAATTAGCAAAGTCATGTAATTAATGAGTAATGCGTAAGAAACTGAGTAATTAGTAGAGTTTTTAAGTAACTTTCCCAACACTGATGAGCTTATGGTTCTACCTCTAGCTCCTCCTGGCCTCAGTCTACAACTCCCCTCCTCCACCTGTCTTTTTAGTGTCCAGGAGGAGGACTAGATACATCTGAGGACTTGTGGATCCTCTCCAACTGGCTGAGTTGTTAGAGATCCTCTCCACAATAATTAAAAAGGTGTGTCTCCACCAAACACTTTCAGCATAGTACCCTTGGAACTGTACAGTTTGTAACCCATATGAACAGGTGCCTAAATCTTTATGTAGGTCAGTTGTTACCACATGGTAATGGTCACGTCACAGCTCCATCCAGCTCTTGCTGTGTTTCCTCTTTATCAATGATGTCAGCACATTGTTTATCGTCCACATATTTTTTTAAACACTTGTAAAGATGAAAACGCAGCAAAACATTCTCTCATTTTATACTTATGGTTGACTAATGTATGTAAATATGCCACCATGGGAAGGAACAGTGGTTACAGTTCACTGTAGTCAGTGTTGAGTATGAGTGTAGAGTGTAGATTCTCTATTAACCGACCGGACTGGTCCTCAGCAGAGAGGTGATGAAAATACAGTACAGAATGGAACAGTTTCATTGTTACCATCCACAACTTTTGATAATCGAAGCACAAAAATAACCGCCCTAATATGTAACGAACTGACCTGAACTGAAAAGGGCTTCTTGTCAGTAACAGGGCTTAACATGCCCAGAAGTGGAACACAAGAATCTGATGGAGGTTGACTAGAGAAACTAGCTGGTAATGGCCACATACTGTAGGTAGATAAACGACAGAAGAAGAAATGTGTTCTATACAGTACTTCAACACTTGCTTTTCTATTTCCCAATGTATTTTATTTCTAGGAGGAAAAAAGCTAGGCATGACTCAATGCCAATCACAGCTTTGAAAAGCCACAATTTCTGACTGATGATAACGGAAATGGAAAATTGGTTCAAACTGAGCTTTTCACATTATTTTCCAATAGGCGAGTGTTGCAGTGAGCGCCTGCTCTCCTCTTTTCACTTTCTTTTGCAGGGTTACTGCAGATAAAGCCCTATCTGTTTTTCTATTAATTGTAATAATAATTAACCATCCAATAATCCACCTAAATGACACTGAAGTGTGCATTGTCATGACAATACAAACAAGCAGGATAACAGGATAACAAGTGACTAATTTGAGCTGAAGAAACACCACTTCAATGCTGAAGACCTGATTTGTATTCAGATGCATGTAAATCCTGCGAGCCCAGAGGAGGGAGGGAACCTTTGTAATGAACTGGTAGATTGTGAGTTACACTTACAGCTGAAAGGTGAAGCTGAGGTCTCCCGGTGGGAAAATTGTTCATTTCTGCATTGCAACAAAAAAGCCAATAGAGTCTCAATCAAGCCCACAGATCGTTAAAGGGCACAGAGATGCAAAGCGCTAATTCACATTGATTGTGAAGGAGGGCGGCCAATGAGAAAAAAAGAAAAAGGTTTTTGATAACAAATGCAAATGGTATTCAAAAAATGCAAGGTTGTCAAAGGTAGACACAATGTTCACTTCTTAAAAAGACTCCTTTTTGCTACTTTCTTTGATAGTATATGTAGAGCGAGGCATCCATCAGGCAGGTTAAACTGTAATTTAGAGACGGTTTCTAAGAAACACGAAAGACCACTTTCAACTTCGTCCATAAATGTTTTTTTTATGAATTTGCCCTTGTCTCAACTCCAGAAATACAGTAGTAAGTCTCTAGTTCCTCCTCCAACACAGTCTCCTTCTTATCCGTTAAGCCCTTGCCAAGGACTCTCTTTTTTGGCTATCACCATAAGAAGTGCCTAGTTTCTTCTTTTCCCCTTATAATAACTCCATGATTTAACTCACGGCCGCCAGCTTTTGCAGATGCAATCTGAGGTCTGATGATACCGCGGATAGCTCTGTTTGAAGGTCAGAATCCAGGGCACAATTAGCTCACCTCTGTTTTGTCAGGAAATGTAGTTCTACTGCATAATCTCACCCAGTGGAGTGCAAACAGAGGCCGTGCACAGCGCTTTGAAAATGCAGCGGGAGTCTCAGACGTCAGGTTTGTCTCTGACAGCTCCTCACGTTGACAAGCAAGGAGGTCGAGATGAATCACGCCCGTCTCTCAGTGGGCACCGCATGGGAAAGCAATGAAACTATCTGTGTTGTAATGAAACTCTCGGAGAGCATATGCCGTGACCCAGCGACCAACCATGAGACTGAAGCTAATACCAGTACACAGCGAGAGGAGCTCAGTGGAGATCAGTGCACTAGAACTAATAAAATTCACATTCCTGACAAGAGGCAATAATATTTCTGCTGACAGCCAGTTTCCCATCTATCAGAACCCCCTTTTTTACTTACTACCTCCACTGAGGAAATGACTACAAAACAGGATGAAAAGGATTGTGCGGTGACATGTACTATATCTTGGGTGGCTTGCTTGATGGAATTGGCTCAGCATGTATGTCATGTTGTAGGGAGTTTGAGGGATATAGGAGCGTAGCTTGGTTTGGTAAGAAGGCAGGTGAGATAAAGAGAAATGATGTGGCTCATCTTCTGTACCTGTATTCTATCAGCTCGCCACAGACTGCAGGTCCTGGCTGCAGAGATGAAAGACTCTCTGGAGGACAAGAGAGACGTTCGTGAGTCAGAGGGAAAATGGCATCCCGCTTATCAAATGCCTGGAAACGTAATCCCCCCCCCCTTTAGTTCTTGGGTCTGGACGTACTTATGAAAGCCTTGTCACTTTGGATAGTAGGTTAGGAGTCAGGAGTTCTCCACAGCACAGCGAACGCCAAGCTGGCTGTTTCAAAGCAGATATGGCTCCTTGCCAGATTTTCCTGCTGTAGTCTAATTGGGGTCATGTTACAAGTCATTTTGTATGTGTAACTTTTAGAGATGGAATTAAACAATAGGAAATCCAAGCCGAAAGCGAATAGTGGATGGAGACATGATCCTCCTTAAATTAATCTTTTAGATTAAAGTACAGAGTGTGCAATTTTTTAACCGCAATAAGAAAGACCCAATTTTAAATTAAAAGCCCTGGGATGAAGGAACCAAGGAAAAGACACCCAACTGTGACTTTTCTCTCATAGAGCAAGTCCATCTCCTGAGATTCAAGAGACAACACAGGGACAGAAAACGAAAACAAGCCCATTCTCTTTGAAAGGGCAGCGTGGAGTCGAGGTGGCAAAGCACGGGCTTTATGAAAAGCTTTTGTATGCATGGTTAAGGAATACAAACATCTCTTGTGACGCTGTCTGCCAGAAAACAGTTAGGTATCATCAGTATTTTTTATTTATCTCATTTGCCCACAACAAAGTGGCCCTCTGCTGCATTTCTAAAGCCCGACATTGAAAAACTGACATCGATTTCTCTCCAAAAACAAGATTTCACCAATCCAGTAAATCCATCAAAGTCATTTTCTCTGTCACATAATCCCGGCGACATAAAGCAAAATATGCAGCCAGACGGGTATCTAAATCACACAGAGCAGCGTTGTTCACTGTCTCTAAGGACTGGCGAGGGGCAAAGGGTGAAACTCATCACTGCTGTCTTTTCAAATATGGGTTGACAGTGACTTAAAGAGACACTATCCTGACTGAACTGTATTCCAAATCAATTTCTTTTGTGCTGAGGCCACATCCCCTTGTCCGTGTTCCTAGGTGTCTGTTCCGGCTCTTGGAGCGAGGTGATGGTTTACACAGCGATGTGCAATCACCGGAATATTTCTTTTCATGGCTTATCTGCCCACAGCGAGAATCTGCACGGACCACGACTCAAGGCCCGGCTGTCTGCTTGCCTGTGTGCCACAGCCTCCCCCTCCAATCCTGATCCAGCTCTCAGACAAACATCTCCATGGGAGCATGGGATGATTTATTCAGCACAACTTAGCGGCAGCGCAGAGATTTGTCAGTTAGTTAAACAAAGGTCTTTTATGGTCAACCACAAAGAAATAACAGCCTTTTTAACCTATAAAGCCAGCGAGGAACAACCAAAGGGGGCACTGAATGATGTATTACTATTCAAAAATGACCTTTCAAGTCTTGACCAGACACTTCACTACAGGGGACACTATAGGAAAGAAGCAATGTTAAAGGACCATACCAATGTTTTAGCAAATGTAGTGTACTTACTGCTAATTTACTATCATTTAAATCACTGCTGACCATTTTCAAAGCAATGTGTTTTAGACTTCTGAATGTTGGTGTTGTGGCACTGGTCTCCATTGATTGTCAATTTGTCACTGTCCAGTGAAAAACATCTATCTCCAAATAGACACATCTATATGAGACTTCTAAAGGTTCTCAACCTGAAGAGTTTGACCTTTTTTGACTCTTAAAAACATATCAAAAAGAAACTATCTGAGAAGCAAACATCACACTCTGGTTGAACTCTTGAGTGGACATTTTTTGGTTATAAAGGAATGTAATGCAGAGGTACAAAAAACTGCAGTTCCTCGAATGGCCACCTGAGGCTGGCTCCAGAAGCGAGTCAATCCTGATAGACCCCCAACATTACAGCAGAAATAAATGTTTACAGCCTGGTGCAAAGATGGTTTTGGTCTCTATAGCTTCTCCCCCCTTCATGACATCAGTACAGGGAGAATTAATTTTTATATAATTTACCCGTTTAAATGATATCAAGACTTTAAGTTTCGCACAGGGTCAAGACCACTTTGAATGACAGGCTGTCTATGTGGCGTCACCACAGTTTATGAGCCAGATCTATTCCTCGCTCCTCCACAGCTCCACCTTCTCACCCAAATATACTGTAGTCACCTCAGGAAAATCCAAGACGAAATGCCAAAGTCAAGGCTTCAAAACAGGCGTCCACAACCAATAGGTGACGTCACGGTGACTACATCCATTAATCTAAACAGTCTATGATAATATTTTGTGGGTTGAGAAATGTAACCTCCCACACAGGCTCAAAAACCATGTACAACTTGTATCAGTGTTTTTGTTGCAGATGAAATTGCAGGAGTGCCCTAATGTTCTTGTGTTCAAGGTGTCGAGCATAAATTGCAACATCCCTGATTTGCATCGAGCAGGGGACCTTCGTTGCGTATCATTTCCCATCGCTCTCTCACCCCTCATGTCCTGTCACACCTTTATTGTCAGCTCTATTCTTTACCCCATGGTGCTTCCTTAAACACATTCCAACATTTGAAACCCTGCAGTGTGCCTTGGAAAACAGTCAGTCATAACAGGAGGTGTGATAAAACACCATTGTGTATAGGGCTTACGTAGCTGGAGCATCGAGGAAAAATATTTCTAACACATTCAGTTAACTCAGATTGGTACAAATGAACCTGACATCAAAAATGTTAGTTAGTCCTAAAGTACCCACACACGATCAAAACAATAAAACAGGAAAGAAACAACTCCTCCTTCCACCTCAGCATGAAACGAGCTGCGGTCCACACATTGTTCAGCGACTGGAAACAGAGGCCTGGTTCACACTGCACCTGCTGGGCCACAGCTCTTTAGTCCTTCCCCCATCGCTCACTGTCTATCTCTCCAGGGAGACAACAGCCACGGCCCACAGCGGTCCAGCAACCCCCTAGCCAGCTCTGGAGCATCCCACAACCTCCCTCATCTCATCCCTGGCCCATTCATTTTCTTGGAAAGTGACAGTTTCAGGTTATACATATTGTGGCGTTGGTATTAAAGGCTTCCTCCCGCTTTGTATCCCACTGTATAGAAAACAGACCTTCAGTAAGGCCAGCCCCCGCACATTCATCATTGCATGAGGACTTACTGTAAGCTGCTGCAGCCCCTATCCATTTGAGTGGCCAGCTGGGAGGACAACATGGCTCTCAGATTGATTTTCACGAAGAACAAACAGAGAAAATGAAACCAAGAGACTGAAAGCAAAGGTAATATGGGATCAAAAGCTGGAGCTGATGTAGCACATAAGGTAAATCAAATTGAAGCAGTTAAGCTTTGCTGTAACTTTTTTTAGCTGTTAGCGGCTAATATGTACACTAAGACGTGTGCACAACATTCCCCCGAGACAGACGTGCATATAGCACACACAAACATGGATTAGGAACCAGCATATGCTATCTGTCGCAACACATCACTCTCTCTTAACATTGTTTGGGTCAGCGAGGACGCCTCAGCCCATTTCCAAACAGGCAGAAGCCTTGAGCCCCGAGCCCCTTCAGGCAAGCTCGCTCCCCACTGACCGCCTACACTGTCCTTGTCAGCCTCCTAAATAACAAAATAACCTCCAGAATAAGTCAATTGTTTCGCTTGCAGCCTGGAAAATACTCAAACAGCTGTTACAATGAGAATGCCATTTCCTCCTGGCAAACAGTGTTTCACATAATAATAGACAAATATTTGGCCATAAAGGCAAAGTGTCAGGAGAGAGCTGAGCTTATTGTACACTGTTGTTGAGATGTTGCCCACAAGTATGAGTAACAGTGTAGAATAGGTTAGAGGGAAGAAATGGGAGTAAGTGTGGAACAACCTAAATATTAGGCCCATATTAATAAAACCAAGTCCCTCCACCTTTTATCTTAGAACTCCACAGTGTGGATATGAAAATATGAAAAATGCTGGAGCACTCCTTATCTTGGGGGCAATTTCTTCATTGTAGTGTGGAGCTTTAGATATAACATGTTAGAGAAGCACATCCAGTTAAAGGCGCAGCGTGTAGGATTTAGTGGCATCTATCTCTGATGATACAGATCACAACCAGGTGAAACTTCTCCAATGGGCGAAGCATGAACTAAACTTAATATTTCTTCAGTGTTCATTGTTCAGGAGGTTTTTACCAGGTGCCAAATTTTCCGCAGAGGTCTCTTCCTCTTAAAAACAAACAGACCCGAGGATTAAACAAGTAGAAATCAGTGTAAAATTCTGTGTTTTACCAATGCCGTTTGGTCTTGTCGCCGAGGGGCTGCTAACCCAGCATCTGCTAAGGTGTGCTCACCTTTTTTCTCTCATAACTTAAGATCCAGACTTTCAGGAGGTTTTTACCGGGAGCTGAATTATCCACAGAGGTCTCTTCCTCTCCAAAACAAACGGACCCGGTGACTTAAAGTGGCACAAACACAAAATTAAACAGTTTCACGTTAAAATTTGGTGTTTTTCTGATGCTGTTCTGCTCGTTGCAAAGAGGCTGCTAATTAAAGTGGTCAAGGCAAAAAATGCAAATGGCAGTGCTTGGTTTGTCCATTCTGGGCTAGAAACATAGCAATGCAATATGGCCATCTCCATGGAAGAGGACCCACTCTCTATGTAAATGTAAACGGCTCATTCTAAGATAACAAAAACATGACGATTCTTATTTTCAGGTGATTATAAACTAAAGGAAACATGCTTTTCATATTATATTCCATTTCTGCCAATATATCCCCCTAAACCCTACACACTGGACCTTTAACATCAAAGGTTTTGTTTGTCTGCTCATTATGCAAATTGGGACCCTAGGACACGAATGAGAAGGATTTTTTCCATTATGGCAAAGATTCACCAGCAAATAGAAGAGACACGCTGAAGAAACCACAGCATAATTTCAAATGGCAGGAGATGAACCTCACACTAGATTCAGTACACTGCCTGCTCTGAAAAGAAATGGAGCGAATGAAAACAGAATTGAATTTCTCCGCAAAAAAAAAAGAAAGAATAAAAAGGGCTTGCACTGTGGGAATAAAATAAAAGTTTTGGGCTTCCATCTGCAAACATGCAGAGTAGGGAACGAGCCATTTAAATTAGTCTGCTTTGTCAGCCTGCTGCTTAGTCAATCAAAAAAAAGGAGATTCTTTTTTTTTTTAACTGCAATCAGTGTAATTTAGGTGTTCATTCATGAATGAAACTCCATAGCAAATAACAACTCCTGAACAGAATGCATTGTGTCATGTTTAATCACATCCCAAGATTTTTCTCACCCTAAGCTTCACAACAACTTGCCTGAACATTTGCATGTCTGTGCTCAAGAGAAGCTGCTCATGTTGCACAGCAGCAACCAGAGTGTGTTCTGACCTTCTTTAGGAGTGATGGAGAGCCACGCACCATAATATATGTCCCACCACACACACACACACGCAGACATGTAGACACACACTTACTCACTCAATCAAACTACAAGGTTGGGGGACACATCTGGGCACAGGAGAGAAAATATCATCAGTCAATAAATGAGAACCAGCAAGTGGCGGGCTTACCTTTGAGAATGCTCTGGCCGTGCAGTACGTCTCTAGAGACAATCACTGTGTAGAAGTTCTGGGAGAAGCCTGGTCTGCACGGGGGTTTGAGGGGCTGGCCTGCCTTACTCCCCTGAGGAATAAAACAAGACGGGCTGTTAAGCATTGGCAAATTGACTTGCAGCCATGGGGTCACAAGCTGATCTCACAGCCTTTTCAGACTGATATTGAGCCTCACAGTCTCTCAGGATACAGTGAGTGATTTGCTTTAGACGACAGCATGCCACACTTGGACAGTGTGTCATAATAATCATCACTACCATTACAGATGTTACCGTGATGATCGTCACATGTTGAATGAAATAAAAATGATAATGACGTCAATGACAACCATTATAAAGATGATGACTGTGGCTAGCCTTGCAGGAAATGTTTAACCTAAACATCCATACTGCATGCTGACTGGAGTGTGAGAGAGAGCGCACAGTGTGTGTGTGCATGTATGGAAAAAGAGCAAAGAGAAAAAAGCCAAATGCATTAAATTATACTGCTGATATAAAAGCATAGTTGCAGCAGGCACAGAGCTCTTCCAGCAGGCATTTCATTCTCCACAGAATGCACTTACAGCGACACACCTAATTCATCACATCTGTTTATGATTTTGTGAAGGAAATATGTTGCACTTTGTTGCATTATGCAGGCAACTCAGCATTTCCCTGACTGCACATCAATAAAGCTCAACAAACTACTACTGTAGACGTTTGGGAAATAAAACTGCTTTTAGAGCATCATTTGCCTAAGTTTGGAAATAAAGTAGGGTATGCTCTTCATCATTGTTGATTTGTTCGTTAAATCATTATTCCTAAATAAGCAGTAGACCAAATAACCAAGTCGTCAACTGAGCCTTTAACCAAAAAAATGTGGAAAGGGAGAAATGACAGTGCGTAAACGTGCGTAAACCAAGTTGATCGCAGCCAACAGAACGAGAAGCCCCTACAGAAACCACTGTCCTCTGCAATAATGCACTGCAGTTTATTTAGGCGAGAGGATGGGGAGGCTGGTGTACAGAGTTGTCAGTGACTTTTTTTCCCACCACACTTAGACAAAAATATTTCTCCTGACCTTAAACGTCGCCGTATTAAGCTCGATTACACGCATCATGTTGCCTTTAGCGCAACGCTGCGGGGGAAAGTGAGCCTCTCACAGCCACTTTCATGGGCTCATGCAGCGCGCTGCAAAGCCCAAGTAAAGCACTACAGCAGTGCAGCACTTCCACTGTACTGTTAGCCGAAAAGACGTGTAGAAATGAACTCATCTTACCGAGGATGCGCCCACAAGTAAGGTGCACGCCAGGATGACGCAGCCAACGTTCATCTTTGCAAAATCGCGTGTAAGGAGGGAAAAAAGGGGGAAAGAGATGAGTCTTCTTCGCCAAATACACCTCAGTAATTCCCGGAGCCCTGTTTCTTCTTCTCGGGTGCTGAGTGAACGGCCGTCCCCACTTGTCTGGCGCAAAAGTGCCGCTGAGACAGAGGTGCTGCGCTCAGTCCGGAGGAAGCCGGTGCCCATTGGATAACAGCGTCACTACAACCCCTCCTACCGCACGGAGGAGCAGGCATGGCAGTGTGCACTATCTGCGCTTCAAATGACTCCCTGTGATGATGCCCCCGTACACTTCTGGGAACTATTGGGAGAAAAATGCATTTTCCAGGCTATTTAGATTCATATTTTCACTTCAGATGGAGCAAAGGCGGGTCCGGCGGTGTGAGTGACAACCAACCATCCGAGTCTTTTCATGTGTCCATCAGCTAACTGGAGTCTATTTCACACCCCAGTTACCCCCTCTACCCCTGATCCACGGAATAAGTACGGCAAGAGCTGCCGAGTTATTAGCTTTTTATTAAAGCTGCAATGATAGACCACTGCAGGATAAGAATGTAAGGTTCAAATGAAATAAAGTCCAACGAATCAGTAGCCTGTGTGATGATCTGCGGGGAATGTGTCCATTTTGCCAAATCATTTGGTCCATTATTCGGTCTTCATATCTTTATAATAAAACAGGTGAGAGTAATTCTTTCTGATGTGGGATCATTCCATTTATTGTGATATGCGAGGACTTTCCTGCCCCTATCTTAATGCCTATCACTCTGCTGCAGAGAAGCATGTGGAAGCAGGATTAAATATCTTGCCCCATTTTTGCAGATTTTTGGTTATTTATAGAAAAACACAATTTGAGACTTATGAGTATTTAAACTCAGGAAAAGTAGTCTGGAAAATTTAAAGTTTACAGCCTGGGAAAAGTGCGAACTGTGCCTTTAACTGGTCTCACAATTTAATAATGTTGACATTTCCAAAGCTTGAGATCAGTGGCTCAATTTCCATATCTGAGAGGTCATGACAATTTAATCCCATCAAAAGGAATAGGACAGTATTGCAGTGTCAATCACCACAGCCCAGTGTCTGCCGCTGTCACTGCCATTCACTCTGCTGCTTTATTTTCACCACTAACTCCTACAATATTGAAAAACTGTCTCTGAACTCTTTTTTCTTTCCTTTAAACGCTATCTTCAAAATAAACTGCTTGAGGCTGATAATTAAGAAGTACTCCTAATCTAGTTGACTACAGCTCAGTGGGTGTTTCAGTCCAGGGGGCAGGATTTTTTTTTTTTAAGGTCAGAGATATCAGAAATACACTCCACTCATCTCCCTTCAGGACAATATGCTTTTGCTTTTATTATACACTGGAAAAGCTTGGCAGAGGGACTGTTTGACAAGGATTTAAAAAATCACGCCTTGTACAATAAACAATGGCTCTAATAACGTCACGTCTTCATATCAGTCACTGTCGCTTCCTTACGTGGGAGCAGCTGCTGACAGGAAGGAGGGTTAGGAAGGAAGAGAGCTCTCAGTTCTAGTAAGAAAATGCTGAATATGGCACGTCCTCATGAAAAATACTCTTGCCAGCAGTGCTACCATATTTTTCAGCATTCAGCAGTTAGATAAGGCCATGCATATGCTGTTTTAACTTTACACCTAATTAGTAACAACAGAGTACAGTGCATGAAGTGACCCTGGCCGGATGTCCCACCCACCCACCGTCTGCCTCTCGAGCACACACACAGTGATACTCATGAAATTATTGTTTTGCTGAATTAGTACCCTGAAGAACGGCCCGAGCGATTCTCTGCTCAGTAAATTCCACGCAGCTCGAAGGTACCCTGCCAGTTTCGGAACTCGAGTAAATTATTCCTCTCAAGTATCGAGCATTTGCCTAATAAAAATACCATCTGGGCACTTGAAGTGAATTGGTTTAAGGCCGTGCTGAATTATTAAACAAATCTTACAAAATGGGTCCCAGTTCTCTTTTTATAGGGGGAGAGACATTACTGTAAGAACACCTTACCATAGACTATACCCCGACAAATTCTACTTTCCTTTTCTGCTAGTGCAGTCATTTGTGAAGAGTTATACTGCAAGTTACTCTCAAGCATTTCCCGATTCTCTCTGTTTTTGGCTTGGTTTGAAGCCACAAGCAAAATCATTAAGTGACAATACTTCCATTTAAAAAATTTGTTTTGATAACTGATTTGCAACAGCACATTTTTTTGTATTTCATTTATCACCAAGGCACAAAATTTGTAAGGGCTTATTGGAAATTTAACAATCCTGCTTGTATAAATTAGGGCCAACCAGTGCTCGATCACTTGGGTCTGATACCAATAATAATAAAATGGAAGACATTTGAAGGTCCGGTGTGCAGGATGTAGGGGCATCTATTGACAGAAATGGAATATATTATTCATAACTATGTTTCATAAGTTTATAATTACCTGAAACTAGGAACTGTTGTGTTTTTGTTACCTTAGAATGAGCCGTTTATATCTTTGTATGGAGCCAGTCCTTTCCTATGGAGTTCACCAAGTTGTTTCTACAGTAGCTCAGAACAGACAAACTAAACTAATTTCCATTTTTTGTGCTGACTACTGTAGTTCTTCTTCACACTTGGCACGCAAGAGTCTCAGTATTGCAAAGTCACAGCTAGACATCACTAAATCCTGCACACTAGACCTTTAAGTTAGTAAAGATTAATTTTCATCATGATGATAGTTAGCATTGTTGCATCACGGCAAGAGGGTTCCTGATTTGAACCTGGGGTGTGGGAATCAAATTGCAGAGTGTGGGAGCCCTTCTGTGTGTTTGCATGGTCTCCCCATGTCAGCGTGGGTTTTCTCCTGCTTCCTCCCACAGTCAAAAGACATGCAGGTTAATTGGTGACTCTGAACTGTCTGTAGGTGTGAATGTGAGTGTGGATGGTTGTCTGTCTCTATGTGTCAGCCCTGTGATAGTCTGGTGACCTGGCCAGGGTGTACGCCGCATCTCGCCCAGTGTCAGCTGGGATAGGCTCCAGCCCTCCTGTGACCCCTAACAGGATAAGCTGTTATGGAAAATGAATGAATGAATGATAGACCTGTTGGTAAGCTTTATCCCACAGCCACTGTTTGTGTGAGGCTTGCACATAAACCGATGGTAGTGATGTATCTCACTGTTATGGCTGTGTCACATTCCACTTAATCAAGGAAGAGGCTGTGAATTACAGATTTCTATTGGTTGTGACCAAGTGTCAACCTCCAGGGCTGAAAAATGAAGGCAACAAAGAAGTGCCAAAAACTGCAGTTCCACGAACAGCCACTTGAGGCTGGCTCCAGAAGCAAGTCAGTCCCCTTAGACCCCCATGTTAAAATGCCTTACTTATAGCAGAGAAAAACATGTTTACAACCTGGTATATAAAAGGTTTTGGTCTCTATAGATAACTTAATCATTCATGATAACTGAATTAACGGGAGATTAATTTTTATTTAACTCACCATTTACATTTAATTAGGGCTTAAACTTTCACATAACTAAGGGCTGATTTAAATGACAGGCTGTCTGCTTATAGTGTCCTCGATCTGACGCCGGATTTCCACTGGATGTGTGTCTGTTGCGGAACGGCAGCGCTGGCGTGCTCCGCCGTCCGTCAATACCCACCGGCTGCGTTTGCTGTGCGGAGCGGTGCAGCTCCGCCGGAAGACATTTTGGTGCACTGCCATGATTAATATCTCCTTGTCCATGGTGTTCACGGGGTGAAATGACATCTGAAAACCTCTGACCTGTTGACTTCAGGCCTGCCTCTGCCCATTATGTAGTTTTCAAGGTGTAGTGCAGGGAAATATGATCCGCCGTGAACACTGTGTATTTTATTTTGAAAATTAACCAGATGTTTTATTGTGTTTCTGTGCACGACTTCCTGCCCCGCACAATCTGCTCTGTGCTGAATTGCTGCGTTGTGCTCCGGCGTCCGGCAAAAATAGAAGTCCTGCGTTTCTGTTGCGGAGGGCTCCGGAGTGCCGGAGCTGAGACGGAGCCGGAACGCAGCACAGCTGCAGCCAGTGGAAACACACACATTGACTAGAATTGAAACGGATCGGCTCCACTGCCGTGCCGGAGCGGAGACACAACCAACACGCATCTGGTGGAAATAGGCCCTGAGTCAGATCCACTTTTTGCTCCTACACAGCGCAGCCCTCTCACCCTTTCACATCTGGCTCTAAAAAAATCAAGATGGCTTCAAAATGGGAGTCCACAAACCAGTGGGTAATATCACAGTAGTAACATCCATTATTTTATACAGTCTTACAGTCTTATAAAGCTTGTGATGCTTTTGTAAAAATTTCACTTTGTAGTAGGGCTGTACCAAATAGTCTGAAGATATAAAGCTTTATTTATAAAGCTGACCTTTAAATTCTAAATCTTCCTTCTTTTTTTTTTTTAATGTCTATTGATCCTGTTTAAACCCAGTCGCCTATGGCTGCACAGATGTAGACAAGGCAAGACTTAACCACAAGGTCTCCACAACTGGAGCCCACAGCTAATAGTAGACTTGTAGCATCCTACTGGTAACAGAACTTACCAGCACAAGCCCAGAGACTGGACCTGCTGCAATAGATCAACCTCTGGAAGGCAGGTTAGGTAGTCATGGTTTCCTCCCAGTTGGTGGTGATAATTCAAAACACGTGTGGGATCACCTGCTGTACTATTGCTTAGTTAGCTCACATGCTAAAAACAAGCTGAGTTATGCCAGAAGCAGATCTACATGCAGCAGGCTATCTCGACCTTCCTAGCTGCACTCTTAAAGCAACATAAACACATTTATGAATTAAAGAAAGCTGATTTGATTAAAACAAAAAAAGATTTATTTAATAATGATGAATCACTTTCTTCAACCTGAGGATTTTTAGGTCCGATTTTTGGTTTATGATGACATAAAATAAGACAACAGACATTCCAAGCCTCATTCAGAAACCTCGATAGAAGCTTCCAATGTAATGAAAATAATATTCGGTATAGTCCTACTCTGTACGCAATGACCCTTCACCTTTATGAAGTCACACAGTTTAGTGACATGGTTTGACTTGCGTAAAAGTAACTTCATGTAAATGTCAACAAGTCCTTCAATAAATGACAAAATACGTTGTTTGTCCATGCCCTCTAGGCTGTTTTCCGATCTGAGTTACAACTTCATTAAGGTGACGGGACGTTTGTTGTCATGGTTACAGTAATAACTAAGTGGTTAAGGTTTGGGTATGACTGTGATTATGGCTAAAGAAGCCCACAGTGACTGTCAGTCGGAAACGTAAAACAAACCGCAGTCTCCTGTGTTTAAGTCTAATCTTTGTTGAGCCATCCATCCACCCTCACCTCCTCCCTCCTTCTGTGGACTTTGTAACTCTACATCAATCAATTTATTTGTCACATGATATCACATAAGACACAATTTCAGTGACATGTAATCCCATCAGTTCCTTTAATTTATGCATATAAAGGAGTGTAATAATCAATATATGTGTATGATTGGGGGCAGTCTTAGGCAGTGTCCTCATTAGGATCCTTGTGGCCTGAAGGTAGGCTCTCCCTGAGCCTCTCAGCGCTGGCCTGGTGTATTCGTTACATTCTTCTGGACCTCACCAGGGAGAAAGGCAGTTATCCAGGTGGTAGAGATCTTTAATGATTCTCCTAGTCTTACTCTCGCAGCGCCTGATGTAAACATCCTTAAGGCAGGGTAGAGCCCCGCCTATTGCATGTTCAGCCAATCAAACCACTCTTCACAGAGCCTTGCGGTCCTTTTCAGTGCTGTTTCAAACCAGGCTGTGATTTTCCCTGTCAGGATGCTCTCAACAGTGCAGGAGTAGAAATTCTTGAGTATTTGAGAAAAATTTCCCCAATTGTCTGAAGTGAATCATTCCCTGCCTCGCTGTTCTCGCCACTGAGTCAGTCTATAATAACACGACTTCCACTTTTGTTCCCATCATAATTACTGTGGCTGCTAGAGGGCTTTGCTACTTTGGGGCACTTGCTGAAATGACTGTTTCTGATGTCTTTCCCTCGGAAGGACTCTACGAAAATGTTTTGTTGGTCACATAATCACTTTTCACCAATGTGATGTATTGGTTATGAGGCAACCCTGAGCCCAACCTTTTCTCTAGGTTTCCCTAAAAACCACCCAGAGCTCACTGTTTGGATGGGTTACTGCTTTATAACGAGCCATCATATTTTAGATCCTAGAATTTTTACAAAATGCCTTTTATCATGGAGGTTTTCAAGACCAAAACTAAAGTCTACATGCATATAAGTCATCAGAAATCTTGACATTGAATTTTCACAAAAAACAGCCCAAAAACATGCAGAGATTTTGAGGGGTAGATAAAAGGAAGAAGCACAACACACAGCTGAAGACTGAGAGGGTTAATAATATTTCTAAATCTTCACTGGACCAAAGCTGCAAAGCGAGAGTCTCATAAGCTTTTAGATGTTCAATATTTTTTTATCTCAGTAGCATGACTGAGAGCCAGATGCACTCCAGGACAGTCAGTGATGAGATGCGTCACTGCTCTGAGCCTTTGTCTCAACAAACTGGTCCACATACAGGAAACTAATTAGCAAAAGGAAGTAAAGCTGTGTTGTTGATCTGTGTGTGAATCTTAACACCAGCCCTTATCACAGCAAAATTTCATACGAGAAATGTATCTTTATTATTAGTCTGTGAGTATTTCCTAAAGCCTGTATCAGTCTTGTCTCCTTGAAATTATGTTTATAGACAAGAAAGTGGAAACAGCATACCCATTTCATATAGAGAGTATATCCATATTGTCAGGTAGCCTAAATGTAATGCCAAGTATCTGACAAGTCACTAACATTATGTTACTGAACATAATCAGTAATCATCATTTTGTTATACCTTTTTATTAACATTACACCAAACTCATGATCTTTCCGGAGCCAAACCAAAGTGCTTTTGTTGATAATTATTAGATGTACTGTACACATCATGCCCATGAATGCAGTGTGGGAACAGAATCTGAGTGTAAACTCGGCTTTGAACATTTACAAGGTGTAAGAGCCACACAGAGTTCATCACCACAGCGCTCACAGCGATGCCACTGATGATGCAACTATTGCACTGTTGTCATCTGTGCAGGGAATAGTACAACTTGCTGTTGATGTGAAACTTTCCTCACTGCTGACCAAGGAGAAAACTTCACAGACAGTGATGTGACACCATGGTAGAAAATCAGCCAAAGTCTCCAGAGTAATTTACTCTCGCAGACAGACAGAGGAGAGAATAGCATTTCAAATGTGTTTGAGTACAAAGATGTTCTGAAATATTTGGAGGGCTTTCAGGTTTTCAATGACACAAACGATTCAAAGGAAAACAACGATGCAGGCGCTGGCACTATATCTAACAATGCCTTTTAAATGATTTCAGTGACCATGTATAAAGAGTTTATCTCTTTTTCTACACTCCATATGAGAATCATGTTTTTCTGTGTGCAATCCACACCATATCAGGGGAATCTACCATATTATGGCAACACCAACAGATCATTAAGTATTTAAAGGCCAACTTCAGTTCTACTTACCACATATTGTTTGGTCTATTGCAAAAAAAAAACATCTTCCATACAGTGAGTAGCGTGCTTTAACAATAATTTATGAATGTTTTTTCCCTGAAGATTCAGGTGGACGCAGTTTTCAGTGTCTGAATATCAAATTGATGCGCACGAGAAGCTGAAAAGAGGCAAAGGAAGGCAAGCTCCATTGAACTACAACACAAACTCTGCACAACATTGAATCCTCTCAGACTTTCAGGAACTGCTGTTTTGTTTTTACCTGCTCCTCCTGAATGAATGAAATATTGATATGTGCACGACAGAAAAGCCTGAAGACCACAGGAAGCAAATGATCTATCAGTAAAAGACCAAAGTAAACATTTACACAGCACTTTGAGAGGAGCAAATGATGTAAAATAAATATAAAGCAATTTCACCCATGGTCTGATTTTTAATTTACCTAAGATTAGATAATATTTCTGTTCCAGTGAGCTTTGAATGCACTTCAGCAGTACAGTGCAGCACTTTCTCCTGCTGCCTCCACAGAGAGAAGACTGTAAAATTCTGGAAAAACTGGCAATGGGTGAGTTTTTATAAGAGACTATATGAACAGTATAACCACATTTAACACACAGGGATGAGCCCCTGCAGACGCCTGTATCCCTAACCTTTTGACTGCCATTTCAATATACCATGATTGCTTGATAGGTGCGCGGAGAGTGGCTCGACGGTGATGGATGACAGTGGATGTCATTTGATTTTCATTTGAACCGGAACATCAGAATCTACTGCGCCTAATTAACCTCTCTGTCTGTTTCCACTTGGCAGACTTCCACAGCCATGTGGAGAGGGAGAAAACACTCTGTAGCAGCTCATCCACAACATATTTCACACACAATTTATATTCTCAGTAGGCATTTGTCACATGTATAGCTTTGTTAAGAGATGTCCTCAGAGACAAAGTATACTGCTTGGTACCAACTGCTCTGGAAATACATTTATAGATCAGTCATTTGCTTTTCTAACACAACTGCTGCATATATTATCTTCCCTGGCAACTTTTTTTTTCAAGTGTAAGAAGCATTTCCACAGACATGTGGAGGGACGGGTGTTGGACACACAGAGTGCTGAACTTTGATACGGAGAACTGGGGTTAGTGTCCCGAGCCTTGTTTGTAGTCAGATTTGTGTAAACACTTTATCAATCTGAGAGACCTCTGTTCATGTCCTGTGGGAAGCCAAAAGTCAGTCAAAGTGTTTTAATAACAATATAGTGTGCTTGTATGTGTAGCATACTGTGCATATACTATGTATATCATACATTAGTAACAAACATACTTATTTTAAGCCAAACCATTTTTTGTTGTTGTTGTTGTAAACCTAACCGTGTACCGTGTGCCTAAACATAAAAAGTAAACCCCAAAACAAAGCTTTTTACCTATGTTCTGTAAGTCTGTATGTGTTCAACAAGCAGAAAGTACGCATTTCCTGTTTAGTACAGTACACCAGTACCATTCTTTTCACAGTAACCAATCACTTGAGTTGATTTAATGTGCATGTAAATAGGGCTGCCCCCGACTAAGAATTTTTTTTTTAGGGCAGTTAGTCGACTAGTCACCTGCATGTTTATATTAATGTAATATTGAGTTATATATTTTGGGCAGGGCAACACAATGGTTTGAGTTGAAGGTGTGAGAAAGAATAGTATCAGTAACACTGTTAACACTGTGCTACATTACAGAGAAATACAAAACCGTACTAACGAACCTTCATTAATATAGACCTATATTTTATCTACNCTATTTACCTGAAATACTAAGTGCAGAGCTGATCTTCTTCCAGGCACTGTTTATAAGTGTGTAGGCCTATCGTGTGTGGGACAGATGTAAAGCTCTGGGTAGCCCTGCACTAACATGATCAACTTTTCTGTATTTATCAGACTGAATATTTACAGAAGAAGGGAAAGATATCTGATCGGTTTGTAAAATACTGTAACTCCTGTCTGACTGCTGAGCGTGGCCTCTTCCTGTGTCTGTCCTTCAAATTAAATTCCCACATGGTCCAGTCATATAGTTTTTGATTTATTTTGATAAGGTGCAGCTCCTGATAGAGTTTCATGTTTGTCTTGCCGACTAATGACCTTTCTGGTCGACTTACGTTTGGTCGACCATTAGGGGGCAGCCCTAAATGTAAATGCATTGAACCTTTCAAATGTTGATACTTCTTGCAAAATATAGTTTGTTTCTCTGTGACACTTATAGTATACAGTATGCATATCTGACAGCTAGTGCTGGCCATTCCCAATCATATTTCATGGCTCACCATATTAGCTTCCTTTGTTCTTCATAATCAACATGTTGTTTAAACGCTCCAAGGAATGAAATGCAACACTTTTTATGAGCTCCTGCTAAAGCCCGAAAAGGTTTTATACTTTGCTCACATATGCAACAGTAAACACACTTAATGCATAAAATCTGTATTGTTCTTGTTTAGTTAAGAAGCTACAGGTGAGACTGTTTATGGATGTACTCTGTGACTGTATCTACTGTTTGTGTGTCTATGTGTGCACACTGATATTTAAATGTTTAAAAAACCTTCTTGGAAAGCTGGTGTACTCTCTAAAGGCACTATAATTACACTTATTACACACTGTGTAGTTGCATTAGGCAAATTCATACTTGCTTAAGCAAAGAAATGCAAGCACAGCTTTTACATGACTGCATTGTGTAGAATTGCATGGAGGGGTGGGGAGGTGGGGGAGGGGGCTTAATTAATAAAAGAAGCAATCTTGAGGGAAGTTATATTCAATAACGGCAGCCCCACAAGTTCCAACTGTCTCTGAAAAAAAAATGCAATAACACATAAAACTGTTGTGTGAATAATTCAGAAGCAGAATGCATAAATAGTGGATTAGGCTTGATTTAATTATGTCTGTGTGAAAGCAGAGCCTGGCATTAAACAAACAAACACAGGCAACCAGAATGAAGCAGTTCAGCACCCAAGTGGCAAGGCCTTGCAAAGGAGCCAAAAGCAGGCTTCTGTAGAGATCAAACGCAACCAACAGCATTTAACTGGGGCCAGACAGAAAGACAGGTACAATAGACTCAGCTCCTCTTTTTATTGTTGCGTAGAGAATTGGATGTGATTCTCTCACAGGAGTGTATCCAACATAATTTTCATGGGAAGATCATCATATTGTTTACTTCATAACACTATTCTCTGTATTCTCATTTGCACGCATCAGGTAATATTTATTTCACTTTGATAGAAAACCAGTTAACACTGCACTGCTAGCCCTATGATGGAGCACTGTCTCCCTGAAAACTTCTATAATGTCAAATCTATGCCCGTTACAGAGCTGAATGTATGCATGCTTGCTGCATACACTTCCAGCATGCTTTATCTGGTGCGGAATGCATTCAGCACAATGGCCTTTATTGATTTGCTGTAAGCAAATATTAGAAATGGCACATGAATAGCTGCATTACCATAGAAATAAGTCTGCATGGGGGAATATGGTCACAACATTAACATCTTCATGGGCACTCATGATTCTTAAGCTAAAATTGATCACATTGCATCATTCAGAGCTACTATTTCCACCCTGATAAGACTGCAGTTCATTTGCAAGTGGCAGAGGCCTGAATGTGAGCAGATGTAGCCAACCTGAGAGGGATATTTGGAGAAATGTGAACTGATTGCAGAGTTATTCTCTGGGCAATGGAAACCAATATGAGGGGCCAACAGTAAGCTCCATCTACACGGACTGAATGGCTGATTGAGTTCAGGTGGAAGAATGGGTCTTGGCAGCGAGGAAGGGAACACCCCTTTCATCCACAGCCATCCACTTTCATTACAACACACCTTTGAAACCAGCAGCACATAATCACACCTGAAACCTGATCAGAAAGGGGGGGGGGGGGCAATTGCTGCTATTCACAAGTTGCATTATTCAAAACTTCCAGCCATGTCCGCATTATGCGCACAATGCATTCAAAGATGTAAAAGTTTGACAATTTGATTTATGCTAATGTACTTTCCCTTTTATTGTTGTCCTTGCATTCAATTTCCAGTTTCCATAGTGCAAGCGTCGCCATCTTTTTAGAAACCATGTTCTATTTGCAAATGTTGAAATTAATGGATTCCTCATGTCAGGAGCCGTCAGCCACATCGCCTCCTGTAGCATCTCCCACTGGCAAGACCGTTAAAACTGTGTGTGGGTGTCATACATCTTACCCTATTTGAATTTGCACTGCCCTCTGTGTCTCCTTCCAGGTAGAGATATGAAATATTGACTGTTCTCATCTGGGCCTGCAGCCCCCACCCCCCATTAAACCACCACCCCCAGCAACTCTGCTATCAAAGTGCTGGCGCAGCAAAGTGGAGAGAGGAAAGAGTGGAGCGAGAGGCAGATATATGGTGGTGGTGGTGGGGGGGGGGGGTTAGCAGGAAGGGAGGTACGCATGAGAAAAAATATGTAAATCAGTGAGGGAGGGAGAGGAGCGGTCACAAATTATGTGTAAACAAAAAAATCATGCCGGGTGCTATTAAATCAATAAGACCTATAATAATTGAGGGAATAGGAAAATGTCAATTAAAATAGAAAGTAAATGCCAAGAAAGAAGGGAAAGTTAGAAATGTGTGGACGGTAAAGAAACTCTCTCCAGCAATGTGAATCTGAGGAGTTCTGGCACTGAGGGTGTGACAAGACAGCTGATTGTGCAGTAAGTGGTAATTATACACCCCAGTCTGCGGTCGACTGCTGAGTGACAAATAGTCTTCTTGCTGTACACTTGCCTATCTTACCATCTCTAAAGCACAGGAGGGAAGCACAAGTGGTGAGACTGCGGCTGTACGACCATTTTGGGTTTTTAAAAAAAACACACTCAGTCTGTCATTAAACTGTTCTCAGTACAGTAAATTCAGCAGCAGGGACAAAGGCAGTTGTTAGCAGCGGAGCCAATTATCTATGCTCAGGCTCTGTTTCCAATTGAAAATTAAAGGGGACAAAGGTAGAGCTCCCATGACATGTCCAATGATGATGACTACAGGATATTATGTATAAAAAGCTGCTTGGTGCACAGATAGATGAACCTGAATTAAGTATGAAAAAGAAAAGTTGGCAGAAATGAGACACGTCTTCCTGGGAGAGAAACAGCAGAAGTGAGGAAAAGCACAGAGTTAGCAAGGCTTCCCTGAAGGTGGCTTCAATTCTGTGTCAGACTGCTTGTGTTTAATAGTCTTTACTTATTTTCCCATCAAATTAAATTACAAAAACTAAAGCTTAGGATTTAGGGCATATACTGGCCGTAATGGAATATAATATAACAAGTATGTTTTCTTTAGTGTATAATCAACTGAACAAAAGAATTGTGTTTTCGTAACCTTAGAGTAGCTTTTTAAATCTACATAGGGAGCAGGTCCTCATCCACCAACACATTCTCACATATCCTCGTCACATATCGACGTTTGGTCATGGACCTTCCACGTCCAATTACGACCTGGGTGCGTTGGTTGCTCCCATTCTGGGACGCCATGTCGAATTCTGCCTGTTACATGCATTGTCTTCTTTCAAATACACTTCAGTTTTCATATGAAGTTTATTGTTTACATACAGTCTCTTTCAAAATAATCACATTATGTCAGTGTAACACCGCAAATTGATGTTTTTTTCCTCCAACAACAAACACACATGGTTGGGTTTAGGAAAAAAAGAACAGGGTTTGGCTTTATAATCTTATAGGACGCAAACACTACTCTCCCAGGGGTGAAAGTCGGTGGTTATTGGACCCATCCACCACCCCTCGCACCTGCTCTACTCAGACTTTTGCTGCCTTAACCTTTGTTCTTGTCCCGCCATGTACCTCCGCAACAAACAGTATCAGATTTTTGAATATGAAACGGATTTATTCAGTGTTTTAACTGGTTTAAATCACCTAGTTTGTTTTGGAGAGGAAGAGACCTCTGCTCCTGATAGAAAAACACCTGAACGTCTGGAGTTGTCAGAGAAGATAGATTAGCACACATTAGCAGGTGCTGGGCTAACATCCCAGCTCAGACGAGCCAAACAGCATCATAGAAACACAGATTTGTAACATGAAACTGCTTTATTGAGCATTTTACTGGTTTAAATCACCTGGTCCATTTGTCCATTTGTTTTGGAGAAGAAGAAACTTGCAGATAATTCAGCTCCTACGAGAAATCTCCTGATCAATGAACACTGAAGGAAATCTAATTGGGAGAGGTTTCAGCTGGTTGCAAACTGCAGTCCTCACTGCTAGATACCACAAAATCCTCCTAAATCTGACACACTGCTCCTTTAAGATTAGATTTTAGATCAAATTCCACACATCACCAGTCCTATCTGAGCAGAGCACATACGAATGCAGTATTTTCTAACATTTATAACATTACTGACTGAGTGTTATAATTGGGCTGCTATTGAATTAAATGTCAAAATTTGATTGGATTATTGAGAATTTCTGAGGCAAGACTGCTCTTGTTACTGGTCAGCCAAAGGGGTTTGTTCTGCTTTCTGGTTCTCAGACATGGGTGAAATGAGCCTATTATTCTGCATCAGGGAATATGTAATAAAAATAACATTTTATCATGAAAAACAACTATTTGCATGGCCACAGTGTTCTAAAATCTTCTGCAGCAGCATGTGTTGAACACTGTTTGCCTCCGTAATGTGTTTATTATTAATTCAGCAGATGAACAGTTCATCACTGGTGGAGTCTGAATTATATTAATTCTGTGATTAGTATTCAAGCTGTTAGGTTTTTAGATTGTTAAGAAATAAAGTGGTTTATTTAATTTTTAATATTTTAATGGACTAATGAGTGTCAAGATGAACACAATGAATGTTTTTGCTTGCATGCTTAAACTCAACATACACACTATGTGCACATTAACCAATATCAGACGGACCCCTCGGACAGTTTGCAACACCTGTTTATAATGAAAGACGTTTAAAAGAGAAGGAACAGTTTGAATGAAACAATGTGATGTTAGTCCACAAATAAACAAAAATTAAAAAAACAAATAAAAAATATTCATTCATTATTCAATCTCTTAAAAGTGCTCCACATCAACGCAGGTGTTTTCAGTTTGTATGACCAGTTATAAAAGGTTTTCCACACTGCATGTAGCCCTGGGCTAACTAAGGGCTTTTCACACACACATTAGCCCCGTTTCCACTGAGCAGTCCGGTTTGGTATGGGTATCGTCTGAGTAAAATGTGTCAATATCCGTACTCGTGAAGAAGATAAATTCTCATCTGGCTAGGTGTGTTCGATCCAAGCTGCAACCTCCAAGGCTGAAAAATTAAGCCAATGCGAAAGTGCCAATAACTGCAGTTTATCAAATGGTCACTTGAGGCTGGCTCAGTGTAAATCCCCACAGACCCCAACATTAAAATGCCCAAATTTACAGCAGAAATAAACATGTTTACAGCCTGGTACAAAAAACAGTTTTGGTGCTGCTTTGAGTGAAAGCTGTCTGAGAGGCGTCACCACAGTCAGATCCACCCTCCCTCCTCCACAGCTCCAGCCTCTCAACCAAATATGGTCTCTTCTGGCTCCAAAAAACCAAGATGGTGACAGCTAAAATGTTGATCTTGAGGCTTTAAAACAGAAGTCCACAAGCCAGTGGGTGACATCACGTTAGCTACACTGATTGTTTATACAGTCTATGGTTCGATCTCTTGCTCTAGTGATTAGAAATGATCTGAAGCTCAATTCTGAGAATGTTCTGTAAATCGTTATACAGTAGCAACTTCTGATCAATCCATATCAATTTAAGGATTAAAATTGCAACTTTGATCTCACCCATTTCCTGTTTAAGTCACATCCACTTCCAGTTTTGAATGCCACCCAATCCGAGTACAGATACAAACACAGGATATGTTAGGCAGAGGACTTTAGGTTTGACAAAGTTGAAAGTAAACTTTTCAGGCTGAGGAAGGCCAAACCCTTCTGTTACACATATGTTGAAACATAACCTACACCCTTGCT
The DNA here is from genome assembly GCF_006386435.1 of Epinephelus moara. NCBI lineage: Eukaryota > Metazoa > Chordata > Actinopteri > Perciformes > Serranidae > Epinephelus > Epinephelus moara. The sequence continues at coordinate 23,472,613 of NC_065529.1, forward strand.
TTCACCTGAATAATGGATAGCCTTATGTTGCTTGTTCAGGCTTTGTCCTGCTCTTTCTTAGATTCAAGGATGTTTATCAGACATACATTTTGCAAACTCATCCGTTAGTACTGATCCTTGAAGCCCTTTTTCTTTTAATACTTCAACCAAAGCATTAATCTCACTTGTGTCGCTTGTTCAGGTATGTTTTCAAGTGCTGTGGTAGCATTCTTGGTTTCATTCTGCTTCCTCAGTCACTTACTTTCACACTCTGCTGTCAAATTCTTGGAAACAGTTGGTTTTAACAGTCAAGAGAATAACTTTTTCAGACCATCTTTTTGAGCTTAGACACTGAGTGTCATGTCGGCCTCTTGACAGATGACTCTGTCCGTTTCTGCAGTAAAGATGTGAGGAGAGTCTTTCCACTTGTTTCCCTTCTTGGTCCCTTTGGCTGACTAACTGGCAGACTAGCAACCTAGCCTAGCAACATTAAGGCTACACTTAACCCATAATGCAGCACTCTCTTTAAGAAACAAGCTGTGTCCAAAATCACTCTCTGTTTACAACATAGTGCACTGTGTTTACAGTCCGCCAATAAACTTGAGTGGCTAAATTCTGTGCCTGAAATACTTTGGAAAAAGCAACAGTTGCAGTGAAAACATACTTCTTACAAACAATGAATTATTCACAGCAGATATTTTGACTTGTTGGAGCAGGAAAGGTACAGGTGTGAGTAATAACACTGAAGATAAAGTGTAAGTCATTCTAGTGAACCGGCACACATAATACTAATGAATTAAAACCAGCAGTATTGACAAAACAGGAATAACGCCCTCTATTCCAACCTGGTGTTCACACGTTATTATGAGGTGGTTAGCTCTAGCGCTCACCTTGTAGTCACACTAGATAAACAGCCTTAATAGTATCAAAATAAAAATAATAAGTCTTTAAGGTGTTCAGGAGGAGACAGTTCTTGTGACTCCAGTCACTGAAGGCTTTTATAAAGTCCCTATATTCAGACTCCTACCCATTCCTGATACACGCCACAATAGCAGTGTCGTCCGAGTATTTCTGGATGTGGTAGGACTCAAGTTGTATTTGAAGTTCGCCGTGTACAGTGTGAACAGGAATGGAGCCAGGACAGTCCCTTGTGGAGCCCCCGTGCTGCTCATTAATATCCCAGAAACATAGTTCCCCAACCTGACATACTGTGGCCTTCCTGTCAGGTAATCTGTGATCCAGGAGATAAAGGAAGGATCCACTGCCATCTCTGTGAGCTTGTCTTTGAGTATGTTGGGTTGGATGGTGTTGAATGCGCTTGAAAAATCAAAGAACATGATTCTCACATAAGCGCCAGGTTCCTCCAGATGAGCTAGGGCACGGTGAAGCATGTAGAGGACAGCATCGTTCACTCCAATGTGTTGTTTGTATGCAAACTGCAGGGGGTCGAGTTTGTCTTTGACCTCAAGTCTCAGTAGGCATAGAATCAGCCACTCCAAGGTCTTCATGATGTGCGAAGTGTGGGCTACTGGTCTGAAGTCATTAAGTTCAGCTGGACATTTAATTTTTGGTACCGGCACAACACAGGAAGTCTTCCACAATGCCGGCACCCGCCCCAACAGTGTTATTATATTTATAGCAATTTGTTAACCAGTGGAAGCAGGTACAAACAAACAATGTATAGCTCCCTTTAAATCAGCTGAATCGATGGCATTAGTCTCAGCATTGTTTTTATTTTGATGTAACTGACAGCAGTGTGCATTTCCAGCCAGTCTGCCCAAAGTTTGTTTACATGTGTGTTCTTTTCACCAAGCTGGAGATATCACTGGAGTCAGAAATAACAGATATTTCCAATATCTTGCAATAACATGTGGGAGACTGAGGTGAATGTTTTTTCCCCACTCAGCTGCTGACGTTAACAGTTGAAATGATATGACATGAGCACAGCATAAATGGAATGCAGCCATTGTTGATGTTATTAATTACACCTGTGACCTTTACCGTCTACCATAAAAAAACATGTCTGTTTGTAGTCTTAGTATATAAGATGACAACACTTTCCAGATATAATTTAAAGCCAAAAATGAGGCCAATATGATACTTTGTTGGGGGTTTTTTATTTTGTGTAATATCCACAACTTGATAAGTGAGTGTGTAATGCTGAATGTGTCTGGGTTGTTAACAAACAGCCCACACTCTGCTCGTTAGTGTGCGAGGTTGCAGGTGCAGCAGTAGGCCGCGCTGCCCTAATTTGGGAGGATTGGTTCGTGTGCTGGCACGACAATGTGGCTACAATAAGGAACTGGGAGCATTTTCCTGCTCGGTGCAGCCAGAACTGGCCATCTTCATATCCAGGCTGGTTTGACCCACTGTCAGGTGTTTATAGAGACATCACTTCATTAGCTGTGGATGATGCCGGACACACATAAGGGCCCACCATCTGCTCCCTGAGCCTCGCCAAGGTTAAATATTCTCTTGGCGGGATGGAGAGGAAGGAGGTGGTGAAATGCGTGAGCAACAATGGATGGAAAAAGGTTGAGTTGGGGAAAAGTAATGGAGGGAGGAAAAAGGCAATATTTCATATGCCCTTTAATGGACTGAGGGTTACTGAATAATAAAGACAGTTCTGTTGAAGTAGAAGAACCATTAACACTGTAACCACTCACTGGAAGTGGAGTTAGAAAACACTAAAGTGTGACACATACATAGACAACTTTTCTGTGAGCATCAATGAGTATGTGTGCAGACAACTGTTTATGCTGCATTTTGTTTAGTATTTCAATCTTTTAAGGATTTTTATTACTCAGCAAAGTAACTGGAACGCATTAATTTATCGGCCGAAGCATTAATGTTGTTTAATGCATCCGGATGTCATGACATCTACATTGATCTTCAAAGCTGTTTGGCCTCATTTCATGCCGACGGTATGGAATAAACAAAGCATTAGGGCCAACAGGTACGGCCCCGCTGGAAGTCAGTAATTGCTGGTGAGATTCTCTGCACGTCAAATGCTCACCCTAACACCGGGGTCACCTTAGAGATGAGGGGATTGGCTAATTCGGCTAATTACCCTGGCAGATCCTGATGAGTTCTTCCATTAGCAGGGTCACCCTCTCTTCCCTGGAGTCCCAATGTAAAAATGCAATTAGAGATAGCTGTGGAATCAAATTCTGTATGTCTTCGCTCTGGCATGTCTTATTTTGGAGGATGCAGTAAAATAATAGCATTGGCTCAATGGAAATTGCGTGGGAGGGAGTTGAGTTGTACATTATGCGGTGTTATTTTATATTGCTGAAATATGGACACATTGTGAAAAGGTGCTTTCAAAACAGATATATCTGAAAAGTGCTTTGGGGGAGAAAAAGTCATCTCTCCTCCTCTGAGGAGCCAACTGCACCACCACATCCATCTTGTTCATTGCCGTCTGAATGTCCCTGCTAACAGCACACCTTTGTGCAGACTGAGCCGTCAAGAGACTCTCATCCTGCTCTGAATGGACAAGATCACGTATTCAAGGCCATTATGTTTTAGGGGTGAGGGAGATCAAACATCAAATTACTGTAAGGCTGATTTAGAGCTATTTAACTGTCGCTCTCGGACACAAAGGAGCCAACCGGGTTTTTTCTCTCTCTTGAGATGGAACAATTTCCCGGGACCTCTACTGTGATGCATTATAATGTCTGAATTTCAACTGTCATCTCAGGCCTCATTAGGAAGACTTCCATGGCAACCGCCTAATCGTGCTCTGGTAAATGTGCATATGTGTGTGTGTGTGTGTGTGTGTGTGTGTGAAGGAGACGCGCTGTCTCTCTGGATGTATGTGCGTGTATTTGTATGCATATGTACTGGTGTGTCTGCGAGAATGAGGAAAAGCATGCAGAGGTAATCTGCTGATCTCCTGACCGATTTCAATTTACATGAAAACCAATTACAGTCGAGGCTGAGGGAAGTGTCTCGTTCCTGATCAGAAAAACAAAGGAGATGCGCAGGAACGTATCGCAATGAAAAGGCAGAGTTGAATGGATGAGTGCCGAGATGCAGCACAGTGGATCATCTGAGGGCCTGCGTGCTTTGATAAGACTAACAGCTCCCTTTTAGACAAACCACAGCTTCTGCTTCAGAAGACACACTCCTGCTGGGAGAGATCACGGTTTGAAAATGGAACTCATGGAACCCAGTCTGTGTCTTTACCTCATTCATAATAATTTTGCTGCAAATGAGTAGCGGTTAAACAAGCACGTTCTCTTTTCTAGTCTATTATAATGAAGAATGCACCGATTTTTGATGGATGTAGAAAATTCAAAGCAGAAAGCACAGAGGGCAGTAAACAGTCTTCTAAAAAGAGCAGGATGCCAGCAATGGTATTCAGTCTGGCTCAATTCATCACAAATACATTCTTTATAAAAGCTACTCAACAGGAGGAACCAGCGAGACATTTTCATGCAGCTCTCAAACATGAAAAAGCACCTTTTATCCTGTACACCTTGAGAGATTTCCCTCCACTGTTTATTTCATAATTCAATCTTCAACCTTCAGCATAAACATGAACATTAAGACAAAACCAGGCAGCAGGGAGGAAACTCTTCTCCTTAACAGTCTGTCTGGGAAAAAAAAAAATGAAGGAAGCCTCCATGTTTGGCATGATGTTCCCCCAGCAGGAAGGTGGGTGGAGTGGGCTCAGGTTTCAAGCGGTGGGGTTCAGGTCGGGGAGCAAAGAGAGGAGGAAATGAGTGGAGACAGGCAGTGCTCTCTGCGGTGAGCCTGTGACACTGCCTGGCCACCTGTCAGGCCCGGTTTGCTGCTTGTCATGCAGCAGCCTCGGATGGGACAGGCAGACTCAAACATGGAGAGAACAGGGCTGGGGAGGGTGAGGAGGATGTATGAGAGGCAGATGAACTGGTGTATGCAGATCTATGTCAGGTCAGGAGAAACTGGGGAAGGACACATGATTTATATACTGCACAGAATGTAGCAGCTGGTGTTAGTGACAGGTGAGCGGAAGAATATGCATGAAGCTTACAGTATTTTACTGGATTTACAACAAAAGGCTTGTTTTCTTAACAGTGATGACGGGGTGAATGAAAACATGCATGAGCTCTGACCTCCAGCATGTGATAACTACACCGTTATTCTAAAATTAAGTTATTATTTATTTAACTGGACATTTTAAGCAATAGAAAGCCTTTCTTTCATCAGAGCAAGTACCTTGTGCCGACAGTTTTACTCCCATAGATATTCTGTATCACAGCAACTGGACGCAACCAAAGCGAAAAACCGCACCCCTTATGGCCAGCTGTGTGTGGTGCATTTCACAGTGAACTAGTATTTTTCAAAATGTGTCATCTTTGTCATTTAAAAAGCAACCACAAATCTAATAATAGCCTAACAATTAAGGTTTTTTTTTGTTTTTACAAAGCACTAAAATAAGGATGAATAAAGTGGCGGTAAAACCGAATATCACACTTTCGAGACACCCTTAATCACTGCAAGGGAAATTCTTCTCACAGGACGGCCCTAAGTTCAATGTTCTAAGAATGCAAATTGAGAAATAAAGGCTAGGGCTGCAACCAACCCTTATTTCTACCTGCTTAATACTTTATAAATTTTGCTTTTTTTTGGTCTATAAAATTTAAGAAAATAATACCTCCAAGATGACTATTCGCTTGCTTTGGTCAGAACAAAGTTATAAACCCAAACATATTGAATTAATTATCACATACAACAAAGAAAAGCTGGATGTAAGATGTGTTTACTCTCCACTATATCTCTGACTGCACAGTAAGTCACATGAGGAAGTAAATCAGTGCTTTTTTTCATATGCTTTTCTAACATAATTTACATGTAGATTAACTGAGGTTAACTGAGATTTTTAGAAAAAAAAATAGTTGAAATACGAATATTTCTTTTACTGTTTCATGCAATTACAGACGTGCAGAAAGGGAAGTCTGTTTAGTTAGACTCCAAAAAGCTTGCCATGTGTTTGAGTAAAGTGCAGCAGCGTGATCTCAGTCCTCCTTCTGGTTCAGGGTCAATAAATTCACTCCCCTTCATGAAAATCATCCCATCTGGTCACCAGAGGGAAGAGATGGTGTGAAAATCTGACATGTTGTATTCTGTTTGAGGATTGCATTAATCCTCAAGTCAGCTTCAAGTCGGTCTTCTCCACATACAGAAGATAAATATTGAATAGTCGAGCAACACAGCGCAGGGAAGAGGGCGCGCACACGCAAATACTGTATACACACATAGAAACACGTGGAGGAAAAAGCAATCTCGTTACACTTCGCCTGGCACGCGCACACGTTCCTCACACACTTGTACCATGGATGAAAGCTGATATCAGGCCCTGTTTGCAGCAAGGTGAGGTAGGGGACATACTGTCGGAGTTCTTTAACACCACGGACCTGACAACACCACGGGCTGAGAAGGTAGACAGCTTCTCCCCATACACGCTTCAGCTCCTTTTCTCTCCTCCTTGCACACTATTTCGCACACACGCATACACACACACACACTCACAAAGAATCCCTGACCTCTGTGGTGTGAAATGGAGGGCTGGGGAGGCAAGGGTGGGGGTGCAAAGTAAAGCGAGAGAGCTGTCAGAAGAATGCATCCAACACACACTTGACAGGACGGAAGTTCAGATGCGAAGCCCTCATCATGCAGGCAGAGCACAGGGGGTGTACGTCTCAATTCAAGCGATTCAGCAAGCAGAGCACAAATCAAGGCACATTCGCCATATGTCCGCTGTCTGAACTCAAACTGCTGCTAGATCTGTAAACATGAAAATACGCCCATCACTGTTGATAGTGGAAAATTCTGATATTTGCTATCATCCTTTTTTTTTTTTTAGTTTTTAAAGTTTGAGAACATTTTTTGAAAGCATACATGATAGATACTCTGCTGTGGGGTTTGTTTGTGCATAAATGCTGAAGATTACTGCATCGATAGACTGTTTACTCATGATTAATGGTATCCAATCAGGTTTTTGCGCAGTAGCCACCCAGGGGTGTGTATGGAAATCATTTTCATATTGTGAAATTGATACCCACTCTCTTCTCTGCCTGCCTTTCTCTGTACATCTGACCTAATCAAGTATACAAGATGAATATGGGCTGGTCATGTGATTGGGTCTTGATCGTGTTTAGGCTGTCTCTTTCTGAATTGCAAAAGATTGCTAATCGGCAGTGAGTTATGGCAATAATAACCAAGCTTCCTTATAATAAGGTAATCAATTCAATCTACTGTCAATTGGCCTAGATTAATGCTCCATCTTTGTTCCCCACAGGGGGGCCATAATTGAAGGTTTCTGCGACTATTGACTTATGCTGAGTAAACATCTGTTCTTTAATATTCTTTGTTGAGTGCCTCCATTAATTATAATTGTTGCCAATTAACAGAGTACACATCCAGAGAAATATATCGGGATTCAGTTTGTTCTCTGATGAATGAGGTGCCAGCTTTCCCCTCAACATCAATCGCAATTACTTTTTATTTCCGACTGCACTACTTCCCACCAGCACCTCTTAATATTCTTCAGTGGTAGCATTCAAACCCTCTGAAGCAAGTGAACTCTCATCTTCCAGCAAAGAAAGATATTTTATTACTAAAACAATCACACAAACCACCTTTGCACAACAAATGCCCTTTGTTAAGCCCACAGGAAACTCTGGGTGTTGGATTTCCATTGAACACCCACATGCTTGGCCTTTTCTCTCCATGGAAATGCTGCAACACTGACCCTTCAGAGACCCTCTGTGGTTATGTGGGTAAGGGTTGCAAATAATTTGTAAAAGAGAGAGGAGGGAGAGAGATCAGAGCTTCTCTCCTTCCTTCGGAGTAATGCATCTCTCTCTGAGGAGAAGAAATCAGAGGATGGGGGTCAAGCAAGGATACTGAGCAGGGCTTCAGACAAGTCTGAATTTCAGGATATCAATGCTGACATGAAACCACCAAATTAAATTCAGTGCAATTGAATCCCCATTTTCTCTGCTCTAAAACTCCCTCTCTTTCAAAGCAGGCGGAGAGGAAAAATCAATAGTGTATGTATTGATATTAATGTTCAGCATTATGCGTCTAAATGAAATCATAGCAGCAGAGAGGAGCATAAGGCCTTTATTAACAACATGTGCTGAAATCAAATTACTGCCTAGTTCTGTCTCTCAGGTGGCTTTCCTCCAGGTAAACCAAACTGCTGCCATCTTAGATTGTTTACCTTTCTCACAACTGGGCTTTTCTGGAAAGGAGAGCCTGCTGCATTAAACTCGTGGAAGAGTTAGCAGATGGAGAAGCAAAATCCTCCTCATTGTTTCATACATTCATGAACTTCTGGTTTGCGGTTTGGAATAACAATCTCATAACACTACGGTGAGCACAAGGACAGCTGAATGAAGCGAGGAGCAAAACAACTTCTGGGTTGGACTTTAAGTTAGGTATAATTACTAGAGGTGTACACAGAGGCTGCAGTTTATATACCCCAGTTTAGGAGTCACAATTAGATATGAGCTCCCCACAGAGGGGAAAAAAACAAATGCATAAGTATCTTTTTTTCACTTATTTTGAATAGACAGTTGAGCAAGTGTCAAAGACAGACCAACTCCTCTTGCTGGGGGCTGAGAGCATTTTGCCCACTGGCAACTTTGGTAAACTATTTTAATTGTAAAAATAAGAAACCTTTTTGAACACGTATTACACTCTATGAATACTGAACAAACACTTTCCCAAGAGGCAACAGGTCAAAACAGGCTATAAACTGAAACCTCTCTAATGCTATGAAAGTTAATATACACAATAAACAATAAAACTGTGCATTAGAAGGAGTGTTGATCAGCACATCTGGGTGATGATGTTGTATGTTCCTTTTGAATGCTACATGTGGTTCTATTCACATATCCAACAATGGTTTAGCAACGCTGACACATTGTCCTTGTCCTACACACATTTCTCTCCATCTTCCAGCTCTGGCGTTTCATTTGCTGTCATCATAGTGTGACTGAAGGCCCTTACAAACACAGAGACAACAGCACCACTACACTCTGAAACCCATTATTTCCAGTGGCTTGCACTGCGACACAATTGCTTTAGGCTGCGTCGAGCAAAGCACGAGTACAGCGAGCCGCTCAGCCAGCTCGCACTACGCTTTGCTCTGTGACAAATACCAACATGGCCAATAGAAACAAAGCAGCCAGCCAGGCAGGGGAGGCAAAATAGAGGAAAAAATAACATTATGTGCATGTTAACTCCCTGACCTGTACAAGACAGGTTTGTGTTTGTATGGAGACCTCTGGAGGAAGGCCCTGTCTTGAAGCACATTTTCCAACAAGTGGACATATCAGGTGTGTTTGGGGGCGAGTGTTAGCACATCCTTCTTAGCATGACAGATGTATCTTTGCTGCTGGCAACAACAAATTAACATAGTCCCATTAGAAGTTTTGAAAACTCTGCCTATTTGGTTCTGTCTTCCACGACTTCCCCGAGCACCTTGCCAGATGTGCGTTAAACTGAGCAGTTAGCGCAGCTCAAACCATGTTGTGTCTAAAAAGGCCCTGACTCGCAAGCCAATCAGCTTGTTGTTCTAACCTTAGCACCTGTTGCTAACGGCACACAGCTGAATGTTTGCTCGCAGAAAGAGTGCTTGTGTACTTTGGTTCCGCACTATGTGCATCTACATACCGTGAACTCTGCGGGCGGCAGGACAGTGATCCCCTACTGTGAAAGTTCAGCACAGATACACTAACCATTACAGCCCTAGCTGTTACAGTACATGCAAAGTGGCTCTGACAGTGTGGCTACAATACAGAATCAACAGATTCATGTACACAACACATTGTGCCTCGATTTCACAATGATCCTCATGCATTTTCAAACATTACAAGAAGAGCAAGAAGCGAAGTCTTGTATATTTTTTGCTCAACAAATATCAAAATGACTCTTTTTACAGCACTTAGACAGCAAATGGAGACGGCAACACATGCATTGCAAAAGTAGCTTTGAGATAACAGCTGCAGCTCTCTGTGAAACGCCACTGGTGCACACACTGCCAGCTTTGCAGAAAGCCTGACAAGAGCTAAGAGGGTGTATTTAGTAAAAAGGGGATGAAAGAGAGGAAAAGTTAACTAAATGGTAATCTAGGCAAAACAAAACTAGAATTACCGTCTTGTGGTTGTGCGCTTCCAAGAACCAGTGTTGTAGCTACAGTTTACATCCATGTCTGTCCAGACTCACATACAGCAATGACAGGTGACAATGCTTTAAATGTTGCTGCAAATAAGCTACATGGTCTAAAACATGGATGCTTCACATTCATCTTCCTCCTGGCAGCACAGATCTAAACAGTCAGTACAGTTTCAAGATCGACACTAAAGATTAGTGTCACTAATTCAGTATCTAACCAAATGTCTCCCCTCCTGTTCCCAAGTTATGACATTGAGTAATGGCCAGAAAAGTGTTTTTGCAGAACATTATGATGTCACAGTGAAGGTCACCTTTGACCTTTTGGATATAAAATGTCATCACTTCATCATCATTATATCCTATAAGACATTTGGGTGAATTGTTGTCATAATTGGTGGATCAATTCTTTAGTCATGGCCAAAAACATGTTTTGGGAGGTCACAGTGACCTTTAACCATCGAATTTTAATCACTTCATGCTTTAGTCAAAGTGGATGTTTGCCAAATTTTAAGAAATACCCTCAAGGCCTTCTTGAGATATTGCATTCACAAGACTGAGACGGACACGAGGTCACATTGACCTTGACCTCTGAGCTTTGACCATCAAAATCTAATCAGTTCATTGATTCAGTGAGTCTGAGTTGATCTTCACACCAAATTTTAAGAAAATCCCTTAAGGCGTACTTGAGATAGAACTTTATTTATCCCGAAGGAAATTCAGGTGGTCAGGTGCATTACATTCACTCAATGTGATATTGATATTGAGATACTGCATCACGAGAATGCAACAGATGAACAGACATATGTCTGTTTGTAAATACAGACAGACAATCTGAAAACATTATGCCTGCGGCCACGGCTATCACCGGTGTGGAGGCATAAAAAGCTTGGAAGCATGTATATGTCTTTTAACATGTACTGGAACAAAGTAGGCGGAGTTACACACACACTGCTGAAAATAAAATGACAAATATTCTCAAATAATTCAGACATCTGTCTAGAGCAACAGAATTTTAGTACCTAGTTATCTATTTTCACTTCTTGGTGTGTATTTTGAAAATACTTTTTCCACTGAGGAGATATTAAGGCTTGAAGAGAGGTACGCTTTGGGTCATGTTTGTTCAACTGACAGCTGTCACAACCTATCAGCTGTGAAGGTTGCCACTCACTTAACTGCAGTAAGTGATAATGAGGGTTAAACCAGATCCAAGCTTGGTAAAGCTGGTACCCTGATACAACATGATAGCTACTATCTATCATTCTCAGCACTTGGAAAAGAAGTAAATCTGTATAGGGTGTTCACGCTTATTTTAACACGTTGATAGACTAAATGCTGTAGTAACAATGAAACATTTACTCACAGGACTTATTCAATAAGTCTAGTAACAACATCACTATTTTAAAAACAAAACAATTAACCTGCTGTTCAGAACCAAACGTTTTGTGCATATTAAATTCTCAGATTGAGCTGAAAGGTTTAGTCAGTTAATCAAGAGAAAATTTTAATATAATTGATTAAGGGTTTAAGTAATTAACTAAAGTTAATTTGCTACTTCTCTGTTTTATATCATTGTAAACGTAATATCTTTGGATTTTGGACAACTGGCAAGAAACATAACAAAACGACAATCTGTCAATGTGAACTTGGGCTCTGGGCAATGAAAAATATGACACTGTTTTTATACCAAAATGGTCCTTTATGATCAAACCATTTAAGGAGCAAAAACTGGACCTTGATTAAAAATGTTAAGATAAATCCATGTGATTGATGTGTTAGTGGATGAAGAGGCCTCTTCATTGCCTTTCAGATGGCTGACAGATTACAATGCGAGCACGGGCAATCGTCCATTAGGCCGTCTTCAGACCAGTATTTGGTGCTTATGAAGCAGGGTTTTCAATATTCATATCAGATCTGAATAAAAGCATGAACTTGTCAGGCCTGGATGCATTTAAATATTGAGTAGCCTTCCATCATTTCTTTCCTGGGGGCCAGCTCTTGAGATGAAAGGTAAGAGAGTGGAGAGGCCAGGGCTGGTCAAGCGATTTAAAAGTGCTGATATCTGCATCCCTTTGAAAATCAAATGCATTGCTTTTGTCACGGGGGGCTCCGTCTTTGATATTTCTTTCTTCTTGTCACCATAATGCCCAGCCTTCTGTTGTGTTATGGGTAAAACGGTTACAGTATTAATGGTAACTGGCTATATTTACACATCCATTTGATCCTAAGAGACAGATGCATGACGGATACAGACTCCTTCTGTGCTTCTACAGAAAAGATTAGACTGAATGCAGTGAATCTACAACTGTATATGACAAGTGAGAGTGACAGTCAATGTACTAACTGGCGGAGGCTGTGGAGATTTCTACTGCATCTTTAAGCTCTCAAGAGCAGCATGTCAGCAAAGACAACAATATGTAGACATTATGTATTTGTTTAAATAATGAGATAAAATGTACTTACACCGCTATTAAAGAGCCATTACAACAAGCAGTTAAAACACTGACAAAGTAAGGCTAATGCTTTCGGTAATATAAACACTACAGATAAATGGCCCATCATTTCCTGTATGGATGCATCTGCATTCATTATGTTCCTCTACTCATTAAAGGACCAGTGGGTAGAGTTTAGGGGAAGGTAGTGGCAGACATTGAATAACATATAAGTATGTGTTCTTAAGTGTATAATAACCTGAAAATATGAATTGTTGCTCTCCGTACCTTGGAATGAGCCATTTATATTTCCATAGGGAGTGGGTCTTCGTTTGTGGAGATCGCCATGTTGCATCGCCATGTTTCTATAGTAGCCCAGAATGGACAAACCAAACACTGGCTCCAGATAAGGCCATTTATGTTTTTGCATCAGCCACCATAAGAAGCCTATAACTGCAATGTGCAGCGCTGCAGTTATGCTGATATGTAACGTGAAACTTCTTTGTTCAGTGTTTCTGGCAGTTTAAATCACCCAGTCCATTTGTTTTGAAAGGAAGAGACCTTTGTGGATAAATCCGCTTCTGGTGAAAACCTTGTGAGCATCTGGGATCCTATGTTATCAGAGAAAAAAAGGTGACTGCACATAGCATGTGTTGTATTAACTGCCCGCAGCGACATTCCAAAGTCCATCGGAAATACATGGATTTGTAATATGAAAATGTGTGTTTAGTGTTTTACCAGTTTAAATCGCTATGTCCGTTTATTTTGGAAAGGGCTCACGGTAAAAACCTCCTGAACATCTGGATATTAATTTATGAGAGAAAAGGAGTTTCGGAGAAGCACTGATTTGCAATGTGAAACTGCTTTACTCAGTGTTTTTAGCAATTCTAATCACCAGGTCCATTTGTTTTGGAGAAGAAGAGATCTCTGTGGATAATTTGGCTTTCTAATAAAAACCTCCTGAACAATGAACAGTGAAGGAATTCTGGCTGGCAGAAGCTTTAAGCTGGTTACAATCTGCAATTCACCAGATGCCACCAAAATCTCATAAACTTCCCCTTTAATTCATGTTTTAGGTTAAATTTGCAGCCTGTCTTTACATATAGTGGTTACTCACTATGCAACAGAAGTAGATTTGAATACTGGCCAATCTCTAGCCTACTGCTAATGATTTGTAGCCAGACCTACCAGTCTTAAAGGATCAGACCACTTTTTTTGTATGTTTGCAAGATGATTTCTTATTAGAGCTACAATCAGGCCCAAATAAATCCAGCCCAACCCCACATGAACCTGACCTGCATAGTTTCTGTCCAAGCCCGAACAACTGCAGCAGTTTTGGGCCCAAGCCTGATTAAAAACCTGAATGTCCACTGCTTTTTTAAAAATGATTATTAGAAACTAAAATCAACCAGTCCTTTCAGTGTGGTAACAAACAGAGTACATTCGTAAAAAGTCACCCTGAGCGCCAGTGCACTCTGGCCCAAACTGGACCATTCCTAAATTCAGAGCACTTTTGGAATGTACCATTCAATTCAGAGCATCACTCTCTTGGAGCAGCAGAGCATTTACTTGGGGCACTCTGTCTGCAGCAGAACACCAGGCACAGTGAAAGTTAACCATCTGATAGATTTTGAGATATTTCACCGTATAAGTTAAAACCTTAACCTGTTGGTGGCACTGAAGAACAAGACAGGGGATCCCCTTAATCAGTAGGCTTCATAGTCTACATACTATAGATATCTGTATAAAATTTTATGGTAATCCATCCACTAGCTGGTGAGGCATGTCGGTCTGGACTACAATGGTGGACCATCCGGCCAACCAACTATTCACAGAGCCACAAAGCTACCATTAAAGAATAGGTCTAACAATTAAAAAAAAAAAAAAAAAAAAAACATCCAATAATAATTTTTGCAAAAATGTCAAAATATGGTGTCATATAGGACCAAAAATGATTCCTTTTATTTTCAGATGAAAGAATTATTTTATTTTGATAAAAGCATTTTGACTTAGAGTAGATGTGAAGTATTGACCCAAAAGTGGTTCAAGAACTCTTCTTCTATTTATTCCAACCAATTCTTGTGTACCTCCAGTGCAATGGGGATTACTAAACAGTAACATTGCTGTGGGCTGTTGTCAGGACTCAAACAAGTCAGATTCCACTTGGGGAGGAGCATTTAAAAACGCTTCTTGTTTGTGAGGCTGCTTTCAGAAAATGAATGACAACCTGGGTGACCACAAACACTGACAAGAGGCCTCCTCTTGTGTGTAAAAAAAAAAAAAAAAATACTTTAGAGAAGGTGATGTGGGCTTTTAAATCGTTTAACCAACCAAGGTGTCCTCCTGCCAGAGCATCATTTTAGGATTGCCTGGAATACTGTAGCAGACAAGGCTCCAGCTCACCCAGAATGACTCAGGCCTTGCAGGGAGGCTGCTCCATAATCAGAGGGCTTGCCAGCAATTCTCACACACCATCTGGGGTCTGGGTGCAATGATTTCCTTAATAACGACCTCAGCATGGGGATGAAGAGGCTAACGGGGACAAGAAGCAGCGGGTCTCCCTGCCAGGACACTGGTCCAGGGGAGGTCTCAGCCTACCAGTCTAGATCCATCAACTCCCATGAATAACCCTGGAGAGCTTCCTGTGGCTCTTCTCATGGCTGGAGTGAACTGTGTGTGGAAAAGTGCCTTTATGTGTGTGGAAAAGTGCCTTTATGTGTGTGTGTGCACGCATACAATTGCAAATACTGTCAAAGCAGGTGTGAATGTGGTCTGCATATGTGTGTTTGGACTGAGGAGTGGTTAATTGGTGCCTCAAGTGACACTGGACACTGAGACATATTGTCAAAGCTGTGAATCCTCACTGGAGATGACAAGCCAGCAGTTATTTCTGAGCCATCAAATTGGGCATGTCGTGACTGACCATGCCACTGGGACTGATCAGACACTGAGAAGACGGGTTTCTGGGCATCTCGGGGGTCCAGCGTAGGCCGTCTCTCACTGGGCCCCATTTCCTCTCTGGCACCATCAAACAACTATTCCTTCTGAGCAGAAGATTTGGCAGATCACTCCCCACGGCACTCCATGATCTACACAGGCTTTGTCAAACCTCCTGCACTTCAGACACACTGTCACAACTTAAGAGCTTTGCACCTCTCAGATGCTTTAGTGACGTTCATAATCAGAATTAGAGTGAGTCTAAGTGTGTTTGAATGTGGTTTCCAAAATCAATTAAAACTTAGTGGAAAAAGATTGACTGCATTTTTCATTCAGTTGAAAAATGAACGCATATGCGTTGGAGAGACTTCAAGACCTTGAAATTAGTAAGGCCGCTTTAAAGCTTCATTAAGCAAGCTTCACGAATTGTGAGCATGTGTGGGCAATGAAAAATATCAAGGATTGAAAGATACATTTTTTCCATAACTAATACGTTTGAAGTGAATGTAAATTTAAATATATATATATCTTACTGTAAAGTTGTAATAGCTGTTTTGTGTTTGCAAACAACAGTCCTGTAACAGGTGTGTTGGCAAAAAGGCAAAAAAAATATTAACAGTAATATCTCCTTACAGCCCACACACTTTGTATGTGCACTGAAAAAAAAAACATCCAGTGTTCATACACAGCCCCGGCTCTTTAAATGAGAAACAAACTAACTGGTTCAGCCACTGGTTCTCCCTCTTCCATTTCCTCGGCCACGAGGAGCGGAGCAACACCATGATGAAACGCCAATAACACTGAAGATGTTACAGGAGCTTCTGAAGTAACACTGACGGTAGGGATGTATTTGTTTGGGTGTTGAGTTCAAATATCAACAATCTTTCTCTGGAATCACAGCTACCATGTTCTGCAATACATCTGCACTATTTTCATTTCATTTCATAATAGGCAAGATTTTTTTTCATTACATTTCAGTAAGATAGTATAAAAATACTGTGTGGACCTATAATACACAATAAAAAAAAACATTACACCACAGGAAATAGCCAGGAGAGGGGCCAGAGGGGTGCAAAACCACCACAGAGAAACGCAGAATGATCACAAATAGATGCAAAACAACCACAACCAGACAAAAAATACTATGCAGCAAGGCCTCTTTCAATCTGGGTGTCTTCCTTCTGTGTAGCATGGACTGGGGTGTTTTACATGTCAGAGACCAGATGTATAAATGATGCACACACACAATAATCATATATAGGCCATTTCACACACATAAAGTGATATTTACATGATATGCAGTGAGAATGTGTGCACCTCAATGCATACTTCAGGGACAGCTGCAGGTGAACATAAATGGTTGTTTGCCATTTTCAATGACTGTGTTACAGTTGCAGCAGTACAGTTTCATAGGCGCATTTAAACTGACTTAAAATAATGAATTTTTGTGTGATGAATTGTAATTTGTTTAAGTAATATTGGTGTTATTTCCCCATATCAAGATTTTCTTCATTTTATCCTGAATTGAGAAGCGCTATGTGAAGTCTGTTTAGATATGAGTGCTAGTCATTGATCTTAGTATTTATGATTAAGATATTTCTTGAAAGTATTTCGTATTAATAATCTCAACATGCAAAATATCTAACAATTAAAGCTTTAAAAACGTTTTTTGAGTAAAAAGGAAATATTATGTATGGAGTACAAAATGCAGCATAAAATGGAAATGCTCCAATAGAGAACCTCAGAACTGTTCTTAAATACAGTACTTGAGTAAATGTACTTCCCACCACTGAATGGTAATGTGTGGTAACTGCTGTTCTGGCACTGTTGGAGAACCTCGCAGATGCGAAATTTGCACTTCTTTGCTGTTCTTCTCACTGCCTACTTGTGGGTGCGGAAATGATGCTTGTGCACGTGCATCCAGCTCCACAATAACTGAGCTTTATGAAACAGAACCAAGCATACATTAGGCAAAGCTTTATAAATCTGCCAAAAAGAATGCTTATTCCTGTCGTTGTGTATACACAGTTTTAGTCATGAATCCACATAGAGTTTAATGCATCTGGCCCCTGGTCCATATATTAGAATCTTAATACATTCTTTTTTTTTTTTAAGATATTTTTTGGGCATTTTTAAGCCTTTAATTGATAGGACAGATGAGTGTGAACGGGGGAGAGAGAGAGAGGGAGTGACATGCAGCAAAGGGCCACAGGCTGGTGTCGAACCCGGGCCGCTGCGACAACAGCCTTGTACATGGGGCGCCTGCTCTACCACTAAGCCACTGACACCCCAGAATCTTAATACATTCTTATTCGTTTCATTAATGTGCTCCCACTCTTTGAATTTGTTCCCCAGTCTGGCCCCGCCATTCCAAAGTTTCCCAAACCATCCATGAATGTAGCTTGTCACATTATTGCATCTTTAATTCATCAAAATCCTCAAGTAAGGAGAACATAATAATCTGTATTCCAACCAGAAGAAAATAAAAAGGTTTCCAGGGACCGCCGTGCATGCCTCCAACATTACCACCACTCTGACTCCATTTTTAGAGGTATAAAGTAACTCTACATTCTCTCCCAACGGTATTGAAAGCCTGCATAAAAATGCTCTGTTACAATGCTGGCTGCCAGCAGTGATCTGAGCTTTTCTCTTTCCCCTGGTGCAGCCCACAGTTGCCACAATAACTCTGGTGTTACAGCAAAAGCTGGGACAGCCGCAAGCCCTGGTGCTCACCCTGCTAATTCACCATTTGTTTTTTTCTGGCAGGGATACATTCAGTACACACCACACTCCAGCCGAATGAGGAAAGAATCGATATGCTGTTGGCTCCGCGAACAGGATTTAGCTCCAATTAGATTCAATTTCCAGGTGTCATGCTTGAGATTATTTTGTTTTGACAGAGTTGGGGAGGGAGGACGTAATAAGCAGAAATGTTAAATGAAGGAGTCGGACAAACACCGAGCACAGCCTCGGGATTATCACTCACAGTAACTGGGCTGGGGATCTTAGTTGAAATTTGAGATTGTTGAGATTGATTTCCTCCTCTGGAGAAAAGTTCAAAGAGGGGACAAGTTGTCTTTTCTTTTAAGCTAAACCACAGTGTTTGGGGGAAATGGTGGTACCTGCAAAAGTACCTCTCCTATAAAGCAAACTATTTACAATGACAGCTGATGATTTCATGTCTGCTCCGTACTCTGCTCCGTGCCCACCTCTCACATCTCACTCACTCTCCTGCCATCACGCCACCTCACACTCTCCATTATCTTTCCTCTCTTCGGGCACTTGGGCTTTCACTTGCTATCGCCTGCGCAGAAAACACCAGACTACAATCATTCTTTTTTTTCTTTCTTTTTTTTTTCTTCCTTGCCTTGGGTGAACACTCCAATTCCCTGTATGGATGGTGACCATTACAGATCAGACAGTGCATGGGGGAACGTGTCACGCTGCATCGTCAGCCCCGGAGAGTCACAGGTGGACACGTGACAAGTCATTAAGTCTCAGCTCAGTCCCCGTGTAGGAGAGAGCACCCTGGGTCAAATGGAGACAGTGACTGTAGAAGTGTAGCGGAGACAGACAGCGATCATAACAGGCCTAATGGGCAGGACTAATGGTGCAATGGGCTCCAATTACAGGCCTTTCTGACAGCTGCTCACCACCACTCCAGCTTCACCTGCACTGGGAGCGCCCAGCAACCGATGGCCGGCCAGTTGAGGACATTGTTAGCTCGCACAGAGTTATCTCCCTGGGCTCCCTGCAGGAAACAATGGTCCACTGCACACAATTTAAGGGCCTCACTGTGCATGGAGGAGGGGGCGGTATTTTTTATCTGACAAACTGTAAGAGAAGTTGAGGTAATATCAGGTCACAAGACCTTTTCTTTTTGGCAGTTTTTAAATTTTGTTTCGAGAGGACTGTATCGTTTCCTGTCCTTTCTGATATTCCTATAGGGCGATGCTGAATCCAGAGGCACGTCATTATTTAGTTTATCACAAACGTCAATATGTCTGGAGAAAGCTGAGTTTGGAGCCATCAGTTGACAGCGGCGATACATCACTGGATATTATTTTCCCAGAGTTCTAATCAAAATATTAATTGTGCTGCTCTGCCGGGGTTTGCAGCTTCAATCCATCTGCAAGGAGTACATTAAATAAAGAGTAGGTCCTTCCTCGGAAACCCCACCCGCTAATGTTCCCCAGCATTATGCACACACATTTGTCTTCAAGGAGGGCAGCTTGTCCTGCTAGTGAATTACTCTCCAGCGCTTAAAGAATATTCATTCACTTACTGCCGGAGCAACCTGTCTGCTTCCTGCCCTTCTAAATGGCTGTGGATCATTATCAGTGATAGAGAGAGGGTTTTTTTTCCCCTCTCCGTGTATTGGCAAGAGCTTTGTTTACAGTATGTGTTCCACTAAACACCCTAGCTCAGCATTTGTGCTGATGGATTAATGCTTGTTACGATGGCAGAAACGTTTTGGGCCATCAGTGAGGCACGTCACTCTTCAACACATTAATCATTTATTTTGGTGAAAGGCAGAATTGTTAAAAGGAAGATTCTTGTTTATTACAACTATGGGGGAAGCGAAGTCAGATGAGGCCAGGAAGACGAGACTAAACAAGAACAGATTGGCCAGAATATCTAAACCATTTCATGTGTGTGTAAATGAGCGCATGGGAATTACACCTCATGAACGAACCACTTGTCCAAACAGATTTGTTTTTAAGTGGCACATACGAGCGACGGATTTTATTTGCCTCTTTTCTCGTGTTTAGAATTTTCTCTTCAGACAAACAAAATGCACGACCTGTTGTATGAATTTGTGCAGCTTGTGCAGTCTTTCTGCACATGGAGAAACACACTTGTTTGACTTAGGAATTAGAATGCTTCAATCTAATTGAAACTGAATTTAAAAGTGTTGAATCAATTAAAATGTCAACAAATTACATAAATCCTTCATGTAAATGTAATGCCCTGGTCACTGTGTTAGTGTCATTCGCATCATGGCTTGCCAATTTACTGAGAGGTTGGACGACAGGGTTTTTTTTAGACTGTATTAGTGTGAGTATTTTGATGTCACATCCACTTGACCGCCTCCCACTTCACTCAGAAGATGCCCTGTGAATCTTTTCTGTAAACTATGTTTCTGTTTACATTCAGTGTCACTTACAAAAAATACACTATGTGTATCCGTGAGGTCTAACAAACATGCTGCGTGCATTTCCTTCTTCATTACACATTTGCATCCATGATTTTCTTCCACATTTTGAAACCTGCATTGTGATTAGGGGTGGGTGACATGGCTCTAAAATAATATCATGAAGTGTCAGGGTATTTTTGCAATAATAATATGTCAAATTAGTAAATATATATATAATTAATTTAAGAAAATAGTGATAAGTGATATAGTTTTACATGTCAACCTTACAATTTGACTTCAAATATTCAGTAAAAAAAAAAACTAAACAAAAATCTCTCAATTACTGTACATTTACTCTCTCATTTCTTTAGTTTGTAAACAACAACAGTAACTCAGAGTGAGATTCAGATTCTGTAGACAATATTAATAGTTCAACAAAATAAAATCTAACACAAATTCTATATTTTAACAGCTCCTAAACACAAATAAAATGTCCCATGGGATCTATATTTAAATCAGATGATTTCATTCTCTTTTAGCAAAATCCTTCATAATTAAGCTGTTTTGTTTTTTTGCTTGGTTGTTTGTTTTTTCCACCTGGACCTTAATGCTCTGCCATTTCCCCTCTTATCACGCTGTATGCGGCGACAGGCTGTTATGCTACAATAAGTATTGCACATTCATATATAAATAGTTTTTTGTCGAGCTGCCAGCGGCACGTAGGTTTACATTGCCAAAGGTTTATGACAAAATCACTTGATGACACTGACTCCCGTGTGTGCACAGCAAGAGAGGAGAGGGAGAGATGTTATGCTGCTTCCAGAGGAGCCGCTGAATGAGTTCCCTCGAGCGGTAAGTCGCCAAAAGAGTCTGAGAAGTCCGGGGCTGTTCATGAAACATTCAGGAAGCCACTACTGAAGCTGTAGTCTGTAATGATTTCTCTTCCAGTGATGCTTGTCCTTGCCGTGTGTGACAGTTTGACGCCAATATGTCAACAGGTCGAAGTATTGTGAGAATCACAATATGAATTTTTCATATGATATTAAAAAGTATACTGGTATTATCCAGAACGCAATGAAAAGGCAAACCCCTAATGTGATGATCCATATTTACTTGCTAGCAGTCTTTGTCTTCTCTGTCCTGTACCTGTTGTGAAACCATTGGCAGGAATGTGTAGTACATGTGCATGTGCTTGTCTGTGCACAGGAACAAACTAAACAGGGACCTATCCAAAAAAACATCTCTCCATGACACTACTGGTGGTCAAAAACACCACAAGGCACCTAAAGACAATTTTTGGCTTCTGACTTTGTCATTCCTTGATTATTTCTGTCACAGGACCACTTTCAAGTGACATAGTCTTGACAACCAGTAATGTGGGCAACACTTTAGAATACCGGTCACAGAGAACAACGGAGTACTAGCACAGTGTGTACCGATACCTACAAGGGAACAAGATGTGAAGTTAGGGAATAAGGGGGTTACAATCTGGGAACATAAAAATAATTCATACTGTAGGTAGTTTTAAACTGATGGGTAGTTATTCTATTATTATGGGGTACCGTGTGACCATTACTAAGGAACAAAGCTTGTAGTACAAATTACCATATATCACTAACAAACACTGGAGGTTTGCAGACAAGAATAAAAAGAGGATAGGCACACAATCCACAAAAATGACACTGCAAAAACAGGATAATACATGCAGTATTATATTCTTTTGCATAATGTTGCAGTGCACACAGACTTTTTTGCATTTTTCCCAGACTTGGACTGGTTTCAATGAAACCATATAGAAGCCCTATGCCCCCAGAACCACCCCCCAGAGGACAGCTGCATCTACGACAATATTCTGAGAAGTTACTATTTATCTTATGGAGGCGTTGAGGTCTCCAATAAACCCTGTGCATTGACCTTAGGTTAAACTGTAAGTCCGTGTCGAATGCTACAGGAGAATGACTGAGAGCTATCACAGTTAAGCTTCCATTCAAAGTGCCACTATCCCTTTCCCATTCAACCTCTTCACTGAAAACTTTGCTTTCTGTAATGCACATGAGTCTGTTATAGGCAGTGTCAGGTGTTACATTTGTTTGTATAGAAGTAATATAGCACATTAGTGTTTTCTAAATTGTTCTAAATTCATGCTGCAGTTACTAATAAAACAATTATGTTGTTTCTTGCTCAAAAAAAGTTCTTGAATTATCATCAGAGCAGGCAGATAGAATACAAACAATAAAGAGCCGACAACAGTAACGCCATTTAATAAGCCCATGGAGAGGCTCCTAAACTTCAGCCAGTGCAGTCCTGTGCTCCACTGCTTTAGTGATAAACATTTCAAAGAAGCTGAACTAGTCTAGCATAAAGTCATGATTTGGTAAGTGAGCAACTAGACTGAGTTTTTTAAATGTTTTTGGTCCAATAAATGCAGTTCATGTGCATATTTAAATGTTGTTAGGAGGGTTAGCAGGGCATTATGTTATTGTTTTGTATGTATCTGAGCATATGTGATATTATATTATTGTTAAACAGCATGTGACAGTGCTTTTCAGGTGATGTTTAGGAGTAACAGAAAATTGTGTACTGAGCAGTGTAATCAATTACTTATACAAGCAGTAGTGAAGTAAAGTAATGCGGTACTTTTTTTCAAAACATATTAAAGGGAGGTTGCCAAGCTGGTTGCCAACTGCCAGAAAATGTAGAAGAAGAAGAATGCGAGACTTGTTTTGTTTCCGCTTCTGCGGAAAACTCGCGCGAGTTCGTAGTTCTCACCAAAGTCCGTACATTTAATGGAAACACACAGGATTCGTATTTCTTTTAATGCGCATTTCCCAATGATTCGAATCACTTTTGGATGGAAACATAGCTAATGTCTGCTCCCATAGTTACGCAAATGATATGCAACTGTACATCTCTGCTGAGGCAAACGATGCTGCAGCCATAAACTCCATTACTACAATGTCTTTTTGTAATATATAAATGGATGAGCAATAACTTCTTAAAGTTAAAGAAAGACAAAACTAAAACATAAAAATGGAAATACTGCTTAATAATGTGGGGAATTTAACTCCCTGGTTTAAATCCAAGGTTACAATACCTTGGCGTGATCCTTGATTCAGATCTAAGCTTTAAGTCCCACATTAACAAGGTGACCAAACATCATTTTTCCACCTCAGACAAAAAGCTAAGGTACGACCATTTCTATGAAGGTATTATTGGTGAAAAAGGTTTGAGCGCCTGTAACAGTAGAATTTGTAGTTGTGTACAGTGATTTGTATGTGTGTCAGTATATGTTGTGTACTTTTTTTTTCTCTCCACAAATACAACACAACACTTACACATTCACAAATTCTTCATTACAGGTGCACAAATCCTATTTTACAAGTCACAGATTAAAAAACTGACACGCTCACATTTTTGCTCCTATTTTTGCAGTATATTTGGTGCATAACATATTTGTGCACCTGTATCAAACAATGTGAAGTTGTGGACACAATTTGAATATGTGCAAACCTGAATGTGAACTTGTGCAAAAAATGTTCAATGTATGTAAAATAATTTCTCAGGAAATTATTTGTGTTCCTTTAAAACACACATACAAACTGCTACAACTGCTCGAATCTTCCCCACAAGTCATAGATTCTGTTTCCTTCCCCACGAGTCACAGATTCTGTTTCCTTACGCACGAGTCACAGATTCTGTTTCCCTCAACTACAAATCACAAATCGCGCCTCCACTGAGATATTGGGGGAAAAACTATCTGTGCATTCAGTCTACGGAGAAAAAGGCGGGTGCTGATCTGAGATCGACTGATTCCACAACCAATCAGAGGAGAGTGACTTTTGTCTGCATGGTGGAGTGAGAAGGTCACGTCGCGGGGAAGGGGGCGGGGTTATTGAGCCACTCAGCCGCTGCAATGCTGGAGACGATGGTCGGAGCCCTTGAAGAGCCCTTGTTATATTCTACGGCACTGGCGATGGTGAACGAAAGCGTAACGCTGCCACAAACGGACCCCGGTAAGTTTGTTTTCGAACATTTTTGCCTTGCACATAGTTGTTTAGTTTTACCAGTTTCTTCAGATAACATCTGTGTCCCAATTTAGGCCCGCGTCCCTCGGAGGATGTGGCCCTAAATTGGGACACAGCTATTGTTTGTGATGTCTGCTTGGCTTAATGTTAACTGATCAACAGGTTAGCCTTGCTAACACTAGCTAATGTTAGCAAGTTACGTAGCCATGGGCTCACCTACCAGCTCCACATTCAGTTGGCTAAACATTGTATAATGTGTAGTGGACAAGTCACTGTTTAAAGCGCTGTTTTTCATGTGGTCTACAGAGTTATCTGCCATCGAACAAGACAATGCTAACGTCGCTACTCCACTGCAGCTCGCCAACACCATCCAGTAGCTCAGGTCAAAGCCACCAGACCAGGTAAGAGTTGTTGTGCTGTTTATCCAGTAGTTTGTCTCACCACACACTATGCAAACATGGAGATATACCTAAAAGTATGACTTGATAATATAAATGTGCTGTGATAAATGAACAATCATTCATACACAATCCCCTACCACCCATGACTGCTGCCATTGAACCAGGGCAGCTACATACTCCAATCAGCAATACTATGCACAATTGTCACTGTTACTTTTAGACCCACATCCTCATTTCCATATGGTGTGAGGTCCGTATACTGTGTTGTAAGACTAGTGCTGATTGTTGAGCTGACATATTTGTTACATTGTACTGCTGAACCTGTGTTTATCTACTTATGACTTAATGACAAACTTTTAAACTGATTCTTCTGTTCTTGTACACAGGGAAGAGGAAGAGAGACCGCAACACAGAGCTGCTGGAATACCTGGAGAGGGCAGATGAGAGGTTCTCACAGCACAGCAAGGACCTGAATGATGCCCTGCTGCAGAAGCAGGAGACTGACACCAGTGTGTTTCTTGGACTGATGGGGCGCATGTTATCTGTGATGGAGGCCCAAGCCCAGAAATGAGCAGCTCTGTTTCATGGGAAGTTTTAAGTTTTGCACATTCAATGCACACTTGTCACTTTTTTTTAAGTTTTGCACATTCAATGCACACTTGTCACTTTTAAAATTAGCTTGTTTGTTGTATTTAAATAAATTCCTTTCTAAAGAGACATGTCTGCTTCTGTATATTTTCACTTAATGATGTACAATTTAACTGTGTAATAAGTTCAAGTAAAGCTAGTAAAAACAAGNGTTTTAAGTTTTGCACATTCAATGCACACTTGTCACTTTTATCATTAGCTTGTTTGTTGTATTTAAATAAATTCCTTTCTAAAGAAGACATGTCTGCTTCTGTATATTTTCACTTAATGATGTACAATTTAACTGTGTAATAAGTTCAAGTAAAGCTAGTAAAAACAAGTCAAGACCTCAACAGGTTACCCATTTATGAAGATGCTTTTCATAGATGTCTTCAGTCACTGTGTTTATAAAGAAATGAGAACATGACAGCCATAATCATTTCTATGAATTTATTGAACTGAAGGATGAAACAATATTGGTGACATTAAGTAGTCCAGCAAACACAGGTAAAAGCAGTCAGGTAAGCAGCAACAAAACAGCAAAAACAATGGAGAGTAGCAGCCAAAACATGTGCAGCATACACAACCAGAACTAAAGTAAACAAACATTTGAATGGCAGGTTTTTAGGAGGCACCTCCACCGTCCTTTCAATCTCCCAAAAGCCATTTCCACAACCGACTGTGCACTGCTTAATCTGTAGTTGTAGGTGTGTTGTTCAAGGGTCAATCTGCCAGTGTCCGCAAAGGGCTTCATGAGCCAGCTCTGCATGGGGTAGGACAAAAATGTATAGGTAAATAAGCATGTTGAGTGGAGAGTGATCAATATTAAAATCAATATCCATCATGCTATTTAACCCTTATGCCTCATTTAATAAAGTTTTGCTTGTATTGAAAAATAAATGTGTATGCGCATGAGTGTCTGTACATAAATGTATGTGCAGATACATACAGGGTCTTGCCGATCTGCATTCATAGCATGTGAATGTGCTGTACATTTAATGTATGAGGAAATGTACAGCACATTTGAAGAGTATCATGGGTTAGCAAAACAGAGGAAAAGTGACAGGACGCTAAATTTCTCAGCTTCGCGTCGCAGTATATTTATTAATGTGGTTAAAAATACAACCTACCTTGTTCCCGAAATCGCTATCTCTGCTGCTGTTAGTTTGAAAACAATCCCCGAAATCGCTATCTCTGCTGCTGTTAGTTTGAAAACAATCCAACACCGGCAGGCCTTCTCTCCTTCTCACTCCGCCATGCAGACAAAAGTCACTCTCCTCTGATTGGTTGTGGCATCAGTCGATCTCAGATCAGCACCCGCCTTTTTCTCCGTAGACTGAATGCACAGATAGTTTTTCACCAAATATCTCAGTGGAGGCGCGATTTGTGATTTGTAGTTGAGGGAAACAGAATCTGTGACTCGTGGGGAAGATTCGAGCAGTTTTAATTATCAATTTGTATGTGTGTTTTAAAGGAACACAGATAATTTCCTGAGAAAGTATTTTACATACATTGAACATTTTTTGCACAAGTTCACGTTCAAGTTTACACATATTCAAAATTTGTCCACAACTTCACATTGTTTGATACAGGTGCACAAATATGTTATGCACCAAATATACTGCAACAATAGGAGCAAAAATGTGAGTGTGTCAGTTTTTTAATCTGTGACTTGTAAAATAGGATTTGTGCACCTGTAATGAAGANGAAAAAGACACTGAGAAATTGATTCATGCCTTTAATTCAAGCCATCACGACTACTGTAACGCACTTTTTACTAGCCTCCCAAAAAAAACACCACTGACAGACTTGAGCTCATTCAAAACTCTGCAGCTCGGCCAAGAGGAGAGAGCTCATCAGGCCAGTCTGAGCTGCACTGCATTGGCTTTCTGTTACATTTAGATTTGATTTTAAGGTCCTCCTCCTTGTATTCATGCTCCATCCGCCAGAGTTCACTTGCTCACTGTATATAAGGAGGAGGTGTGAGCCTTACATGGCTGTTGTGTATGCTAATGATGAACAGGTGGCATTCATTATGGTGAAACAAGCAATTAAGACCAAGTTTGTTCTGTTAACAGAGTTTGATGAATCCCACAAGCTTCACAGAATAAAGTAAGAGACAGTTAGAAATATATAGAAAGAAATGCTTGCATGAGGCCCAATGTAATTATTTCTGGTAGGAATGAGGGCCAAAGTTATAAAAGTAAGACTCAAGTTGTACTAAAGCAGAATTTTTCTATCCCAAAAGTTTGACCAGATCCAGCTCCCACTTAAAGTATAACTAGTGGTCTCCTGATATTGATATACTATGGTATCTCTAACTCAAGGACAGCACTTCAGCATATCTCATATAGTGCTCGTTATACAGTGCGCAGCCTTCTGAATGGTAAATCTGTGTGCGTTGACCCATCACTTCCAGCTCAGCATTCCTTACCACAAACTGGACCTCTGCATGCCAATTACTCAACAGATAATATCTGTGGTGACTGGAAGGTTCATTACCACATTGAACCTGAACCAGCATTAGCCTCTCCCAAGTAAGGTTATATACATACTCAATATTGCATTTCAATGGGCTAACCTCAGCAGCTGCGGTTTAACATGCCAACTCTCAGAGCTCCACAAAAGACTTCACAGCTCTATTATAAAAGTCAGTGGGTCACACTCTGAACAGACATTATTCTCATATTAAACAGTGATCCGCTCTCCAGTACCATCTTACTCAGACCATTTGTTATTCCACAGGCAGCCACACACTCCACACAGGGAGTCTGGAGAATCAGGCCACACTTTCTTCATTCGTTGTTTTTCCTCCTTAAATTTCAGTCGTAATCCTGTGTGGTCAGGCTAGTGTGGAATTCAAGAAGATAGGGCAGCATGCAGCGCACAATTAAATCCCCATTGTGCTGTAATAGTGCGGATGATTGTTTTGTATAAGTACCTGTGTTGAAGCATATTGGATTGTGCTACATAAACACTCATAACTAAAAATTGACTCAAATGAACATGGGTTATTTTTGCCTCTGTAATAAATGTTAGCGCTACAAGCCTGTTTGCTGTGTATGTTTTTGTTTTGGCTCTTTTTCTCTCCATGGTGTCAGTCATCAGGCCCAAAACAACGCTGGACTAACTCCCTGAAGAGGCCTTGGAAATGAAGCTGAGAAAAAAAATCTCTGTTTCGCAGTCCTCATTCCCTTTTAAAGCTAGTGTTTGCTACATGAGGGACCTCTCCTCCCAAGTTGCATAGCTTTTGTCTGATAGAGAGGGAAAAAGACAAGTAAGTCTTTTCCTCCCTCCTCCAAGCTGTATCTGTTTTACAGGGAGTCTCCAGAACTCAATTTCCATGTCATTTAAGGCCTGGCCCAGGGAAAAGTGGTAGTCAAAGGTGTAAAATTTGCCCTTATCTACCCTCTACACACAGAGAGACATATTTATCTCCTCATGTCTTTACAACACACGGTGCAGCCATTTACTGCCAAATCAGCTCATAATGTTGACACACTGTATTTCAAAAATACAGAGCAGAAAAGTATCTTCTTAAGGGAAACTTCAGTATTTTTTTCAACCTGGAGCCTATTTTCCCATGTTTTTGTGTTTAAGTGACTAATGGGGACAAGGGTTTTGAAATCGTTCCAGTATTGAGCGAGAGTGCTGCAGATGGCTGCTGCAAAACTGGCTGCAATGTAACCATCCAGGGCAAAGGCGCACTGTCAAATAAGTCCTCTAAAAGTGCTTGTTTTTGCCACTGACAGGCTCAGATTGTTATAATCAGTGTCTGACATTATGTAATGTAATCCACAATACAATGTTTTTCTTTACCTTTTGCTTGATCTGGTCTGTTATTGGTTTCCTGCAACAACTCAACTTGTGAGACTTCAGAACAAGACCTCTCTTTAAGCGAGACTTTGTTAGACACAAGAGCAGTCAGAACGGATCAATGAAAGGTAAAGAAAAACATTTAATTTCTCTGTAGGGTGCTTTCAATTGGCATTTACTCTCAGGACAAAAGACCCTGCATTAGTCACAGGTATTTATCAGCTCCGGCTCCAATAAGCAGAGATGGAAATATAACACCCGGATGTACATGCTAATTTTAGCCCACTTTCCAGCACACTACAATGATACAGTGACACAAAATATTGTTCATCTCTGACCAAGCAGCATTTTAATATTGTTCAAAATGTAGGCTGCATGAGTTTGAGGGAAAGACTGAATACAAGATATAAAAAGGAAGAAACAGCTGTAACATTTTCACTGGCCTCCGTGCTGCTTTCTACAGTTTACTAACCCGTTTTCTGGCCCACCAATGACGTCAAATGGAACACACTAAAACAATTAGTGTAATACTCATCTACTGCAGAGTTGTGTACAAGGTGTATTATTAAAACAATCTTAAACCTGTAAGTAGCAAAAACAAACACTTTTAGTGGACTTACTTTGACGGTGCATAATAGCCCCGAGTGATTACATCACAGCCCATTTCATGGCTGCTGGATGCAGTGCCCTCTCTACATACAGGACCCATTTCAAAAATGCTGTCCCAATTAGTCACACAGACAAAAAAAAATGGAGTAGGGTCCAGGTTGAAAAAAAAAACTTTTTTTCTTCAAAGTCATAAATATGATAGGCTATATTTTATATCAATGTTACATTGTGATATGGATCATTAATTAATTGCGAAACAGCGGTTGACTTTTCTCTGACTTACTGGATGTAGACTGTGGCAATAAGTTAGCCATTAGAGTGCTGATTTTGGCCAGCATTCCCCCTTCCTTTCGCTATTTGCGTGTTACCATTTCCAAATTCCCTTTGCTTTGTAAAGCAACAACAACAACCTCAAAGCTAACAACTTAGGGTGCTTTTAGACCAGAGTTTGCTTCCTTAGGTCTGAATCGGGACTAACTTTGTTTCAAAGTTGCATAATTGCCCAGAGTTAGTTTGTGTTCTCCCAGCAGCATTTACAAGCGGACCAGACAAGATGAAATGCCTTGCTTGAGAAAGCTGCTCTTGATTGGTCAGAATTTCTGTGTGGAAAAAATCCAGGAAGTAAGCTTAACATTGAAGAAGAGTACACTTGCAAGATAAATGTGACACTTTCTAATGTCACAGTGGAAGGACAGCAACATAGGTTGATATTGGTGCTGCTCATCGTGTACTATATTGCTTGCATTGTTCACTTTAGTCAAACCATACAGTTTGAAAACGAGGCGCGGCTCCAACTAGAAAACAGTTGATGCATTGGATGTGCTGAATGTGCATATTAAGGCAGTACAGGAGGAGGCACACATTAATAATCCTCCAGGACTGTAACATGCTCTTGTTTAACCCAAACAATGCGTAATATGACTGCGGTTGGTTCGGATCGAGATCGGAATACGTTCTCACCACAAATGAACTGCACCAGAGTTCGGTTGTAACTGGACCTAGACCACCTCTTCAAGAAGGTCTAGGTCAGGTTGTTTTGGTGCGCACCCGAGAGCAAATGCTGTGTTCACGCCTGCCCAAACGAACCACACTTAGGGGGCAAACAAACTTGAGTTTGAATGAACCGAACCAAACAGGGCAGGTGTGAAAGCACCCTTACATGCTGAAAATGGGACGTTTTGACGAAGATTTGGCTTGTGCAATAAGGCATGTCTGCTATTATCTTTCAGCGAACTGTTGTAAAGATCTACAGTGAACAAACCAATTTGTGAGCGCACTTCATAAAAGCCCAGACTCCCAGGAAGTCCCAGGAAAAGCATGCCCAATGATGATTCATTTTCTGACACGGCCAGTCGGAGTTGATTTGCAACACTGTAGCAGGGGCATGCGGCAGTGACAGTGACTTCGCAAAAGTACCGATCCGTTCCATTTTGCATGAACTTCTGTGATTCTGTCATTATAATTATCTGGGGTTTTAACAGGTCCAGTGAGCTCCTCCAGAGTTGAGATATAGTCAGGCTTCACCTCTCATGCACTGATTATCACATTATGTTTGTCTTATTTTATCAGTAAAAGTTGAATCAGGCAGTGACATGTGACTGTTAATGTTTTTGTGGCGTTTTCTTTGCAGGGCCATTTTAATGACTCACCTCCTCACGTGCAAATGTTCCCCTAAACTAAGTTCACCCGAGACACTATTTTGCAGGAGCACTATTGTTAAATCCTGGGTCTCGTGTCACCCTAGACAACTGCAATTGGTTTTTACCCTAGAGAAAAAAGGTAATTGGTGATTCCTTACCTATCTCTAGTGCTGACACCGCAGTGTGGAGATAGGTCTGGCTACACAGGACTTATAAACACGATTTTCCTTATATCTGCTTACAACTACACTACAGTGTGTTACATTATATAAAGTATTACAAATAATGTATGAACCATGTATACTGCCTAATGCAAATCACAGGGATTAAAGTGTTTCCGTTTTAGTGTTTTTCAAAGTGCTGGAAGTGTAAATGTGACCATATGTCTAAGTTTGAACTGAGGGTTTGGCAGCACTATACAGGAAAGGTAATTATGTCACCAAATCAATACAGCTGCATTGTAGAAAGGTTTCTGCCTGTTTGGAGTGTGGACAGTGCAGTGTATACTTCATTTATAAACACAACAGCAATCACAGCCTCCCATCCTTAGCAGAGTAAACTAGGCATAATGTGCTGTACTGTTGGCATTAATAGAACAATGAAATACTTAACTAGTTTGTGTCACAGAGATTTAACAGACTGCTGTGTATAGCATACTGGCTACAAATAGCATCTGTAGATGTAAATGCATTATCAAGGCAAGACATGCCTCCTATAACAAACTGCAAGCTTCCAGTTACACATTCATCTGCCTCCCTTATTTTCTGTCAGTGTCACACCTACAAATCACCCAGACTCACCTCATCACTGCGATCTTTAGTTACTGTCACGGTACAGTTAAGGTATGACAGTGAGAGGTGTGTTTTCTAATGGGTGTCATTTACACTGCTGATCATTCTGTGTGCTGGAGCTGCAGCAGAATAATGTAGAACACAGTGTTCTCATCATGATCACTGGAAATAATCAGAGCATCCATCCATTCTTTCATCTGTCCATTTTTGCCTAAATCACTGATTCCTGTGAAAGGCAAGAAAAAGCAACAGCAGCACTGTGCTGTGTAGATTTTGGCATGCTTGCCCTTGGACTTTTTGCCACACACATCCATTACAAAAGGAGAAAGTTGAAAAAGAACATTTCCAAAACAGCACACAAAAATTTGTCTTTGAGTTTAAAGCAGCAGACAGTAAAGATAATTTTTGTCATTCGTGTGTGTGCCTACAGTCAGCATGAGGAAGAGACTAATAGGAAGAGGGAGAAACATTTATAGTGAGAAGCTTTAACTAAAATAATGAGCCACCATGTTTGAATAACTTTGAATAAGACAGCCATGAGGGACACATCTCACGCCGTATTCAAGGCATATCAGAGGTATCGTAATTACCAGTTTCTGACTTGTAAATAGTGTTCGAGCAACATCCACGCTGTAATTACAACTGTGAAAACTGTGTTCTGCGTAACTGTGGACTGTAACTGTGTATAATGTAATAATTCTGTGCCTCTGGAGGAGTCTGGAAACAACCCTAATGATGTTATCAGGGTCGTCTCTACAAATTTAAAGGAGAAAACCTGTGTTAGAAACTGGAATTTAAGAGATGTGGGCATTTACCAGGCAGGGATGGTTTAACAAAAATTGTTGTCATGTTGCAAGATGGGAAGTGTAGGATCCAGGGGCCAGATGTATAAACAATGTGTGTGTGCACAAAAACCATACGCACACCTTTTTCCTCACATAAACTGATATTTATCATGCTGCCCATCGTGATTTTGACCAGGCTTTTTTAAATGGAAGTGCAATACTTAATCACCAGTGTTACCCTTTTATGGAGAATTTCCCTTATATAATTAATTTTGGTGATAAGCAATGGTGTCAAACGCACCTGCATTTTTAAATGATGATCAGGTCTGTTATTACACAGACCTGATCATCATTTGCAAAATGATGATGCTTCAGTAACTGTAGGTCCAAGAGGAGTGCTGACTGCTAGATGCAGGTTTACCTAACAAAAAAAAAAAAAAGGAAAAGAGATGCATGTTGCAGCCGTGCTGGGCTGCAGTGATGGATACTGGTAATTACTTTTAGTGATCTCATTTAACCCTACACACACGCACACGTTTAATTGCCTGGAACAGAAAAACACAAATCGAGTTAATCTGGTGTAAGGGGATCTCATGTGGAGAGAAACCTGAAGAGCGATTGGAGCAAAGTGGCGCTTCATTTCTGCAGACAGGGCGTGGCTTTGGACTCCTACAGATTCTCCAGGGAGAGAAGATTAGCACAACTCTGATCTCTATCCTGCAGAAGGTTATCATCTCGGTTAGGGAGCCAGAGTTTGGGCACTATGTGTGTGTTTGGGCAGAAGGTGCAAAAATACAGCCAAGCTAAAATTATCAACATATTTCCCTTCTGTCCCTTTTGCATTGTGGTGGTGAAACACAAAGCTTCTATCTGTTTATGTCACTAGAAGTGTGCGTACCCCAGAAGTTTTCAAGACTGCATTACATTGTTTTCTATGATTTATACCTTTCTTACACAGTTTATATGTCTAACTTTAGCTAAAATGATAAAATGATTTGTATTTGACACACCACCTTAAAAAAGAAAAGTCTAAATAGAATGCTGTATAAACTGTGTAACTGTTAATGGTCTGGGTGGAAATGAATAGTGCAGCAGCTTTTAGTAGGAAGTAGGAAAATACATGTCAGAATTTCACTGGGCAACATAATTTTCTTTACCAATTGTAGGTTGTGTATTAATCAGAGGAGGTCCAGCTTAAAATAAAGTTAATCTTAGGTGATTATGAAAAAGTCAAAATAAGAAAACTATTGACAAAAATCTTCTCTTGTCTATTTTGCTTGCTCTTTTGAGACAGTCCCTGAACTCAGCTCATCAGTTTCTCCTCCACTGTCAAGTTGAGATATGTGCAGCCTGTAATATCAGACCATGAGGTAAAAATAATACCTACGGACCATCAGTCAAGCTGAATTATTCTTGAGCATGAACCTAACTGAATGTCTGAATATTGAACTTAAAACTACATACACCTCCGCATGTTTAGCCTCTGGCCTGTTTGTTGCAGTTCCTGCTCAAAACATGCCTGGTCAGAGCGACTGATTGCTTGGCCTTCAGTATTGCTGCTCGCAGCTTTCTCGAAAACGGTTCATACAAACAACTTCACACTTGACACTGCCTTTTCTTGGGTCCTGAGCAATAAACCTGCCACGACATAGTTGCTTCCCCTAGTGCAGTGTTATTGTCATTGACGAAAACTGACGAAAAACTGTCTTCAATGTTTTTTTTCAATGCCAAAAACAAGACAATGATGACTGAATAATAGATCTTCACAATAAAAACCAAGACTATTATCTGTGTTTCATTTTCGCTGACGAGACAAGACGTGACGAAAACGTTAGTGGTGGACTATCAGACACTGAAAGCAGAGAATGGTCGTGCTTGTAATTATCATTAAATGCCACGAGTGACAGGCTGGCAAACTGGCCAGCAAAAGCACTCACAGCTTCAGCCATTGGTGTGAGTTGTGAGCTGTAATTCAGCAGTACAGTAAATAATCAGCCGTGTGTGTCTGACTGTGAACGGTGGAGCTGTTGAATAGAATTGAGGACTTTGTTATTATACAGCAGTGGCTGTTAGCAGTTAGCGCCACTTGTTAGCCGCTGAATGGCAGCAGAGCAAGCAGCCACCGACTAAATGATGATCAGTAAGTGTGTGCTTGTAACTAACCCCTTAAACCTGTCAAAAACTCTCATGGAGAAACGCATCACCCGTGTTTCCACTAATCGGATGATCAGCGGTTCGAGCCCCAGCTCCTCCAGTCCACATGTAACCTTGAGCAAGATACTGAATCCCAAATTGAGTGTGTTAAAAACTGAGTAGCAGGTGGCACCTTGTGTGGTAGCCTCGGCCACCAGTTTATGAATGTGTGCTTGAATGGGTGAATGTGGCTCATAGTGTAAAAATCACTTTGAATACAAAGGGGCTACACAAGTGTAGGTCAATGCAGGTCCAAGTTTGTAAGTGTGTAGAAATTATTTGTAGTTGTAGACAATCTGTCACCTTGATTCTAATTTCTGATACATGAATTAGCCAAACTGGATTAAAGATTAAAAAAACATATAGAAAACATAATGACTAGAAGTAATGAATAAAATGTCATGAATTTTCATTAGCTAAAAGGTTTTGAATTTGTTGACTAGAACTAGACTAAAGCTATGACGGATAAAAATGACTAAACTGTGATTAAAACTAATAAGCATTTTCGTCTCAAGAGTAAGACTAAATCTAAAATAGCTGTGAAAACTAACACTCCCCTAAAGACGTTGAAGCTTATACATCATTTGCCTACAGCTAGCTATTTGGGGCCAGGCGACTTTCAGGGAAAAAAAGTATTAATTCAGAAAGTTATATCACGGATGCTTCAAATGTTTGAGTTCACTAAAACGTAACATTTCAAGTCTCTCTTTCTTCATCTGTTTTTGTATACTGCAGCGAGCGACAAAGCAAGCTGCATTGAACATGCTGTTCAGCAGTAACAGTTAATAGAGGTCCCTTCCCCATACACTTAACAGTGTATACATAAAACACTACTTACAAATCTCAAAAGCTCTGCACTTCCTTGGGTCCTCAGCAATACACCTGCCAAGTGTGAAGTTGATCAGATGAATGGTTGTTGAGACACTGAAGGCCAGACATATACTTACAGAGTTTCTTAGTAAGATCTAGGCAAATCTGAAAAGCAGAAGAGCAAGCTGCTTTGGCTGCAAGCAGCTCATGAGCACACAAAACAATCACCACATTTGATGCAGAAGAAATCTATGTGAATCTGATGATTATTAAGAAAGATCTTAAGCTATAAGTGTTGTCTATAATCTTGAGGATTTTTAAACTGATTTAAAGACAGTTGAAAAGCTTATTGGCAACAAAAGTCCAAGTGGCAGTGGGTCCAGCAGACAGGTAACAGGCAAGGAGGTATCAGGCAGATATGTATCAGACAACAAACAGCAAACGATGATGAACCAACAAACGAGCAAAGGCAGTAAATCAGTATAAATAGTTAGAGACTAATGAGGGACAGGTGAAACTAATCAGGGCGAGGCAGACAATCACACAGGTGGGAAACACACAGGGGCAGGAAGCGAAGTCTGCAACCAAAGAGAGGTGAGTGTATCAAAATAAGATAGAAAAAGGATGAACGAGTGAATGAATGAAACAAAGAAAAACATCCTGCACATGGAAAGCTAGCTTGCTAATAAATACAGCCAAAAATGATGGTACATTTTCCATTTTGTTATGTTCCATGCCTGTTTCCTGACTCACTGTCAGTCAGGCAGCATCGCTCACATGAAACATTTTGTACTTTTCATGGCCAATATCATACAATTAAACTTGTCAAACACAGCAACAATCAATGTGTCCACCATGAATACTCCTTTACCTTTGGTTTAGGCTGTGACATCCTCAGTCAAAGTTCACCAAAGTTAAATATCATGTGATGCAAAGATGCAAATTTGCTTTGCCAGTGAAAGCGAATGTTTTGGTCGTCCCTTCTCTGTCATTGAATGGCAGTGAACGGGAGGCAAATATTCATTTTAATTTCGCTCATGTATGACTGTACCCTTGAAAGTGAATCCTACTAATTGCAGCAGTGTGTATGATGTCCGTGTGCTTTGATTTGTCTGAGTTATGTTTCCCAGAAATAGTGCTGTGATCTTTGTGATAAATTGTGTCAGTCAGCTGAAATATTACTGCAAAAAAATATCTGGTCATGTGTGAAAATGTATTCATTTATGTCCCAATATTTTAGAGACATTTAAATTGAGTCACTTTATTTTTTACACACTTTTAGTATCTGACTGTCTGTAACAGATTAAGCCGCCCACTCGTCTGTTATCAGTGTAATCGATTTATATATTCACATTCTCTGCAGCATAAATGTTGCTCCCTATTGTATAGATTATCTCTGTTATCTACAAACCTGCCTTTGTTGTTATGGCAGTGTATGCCCAACATCTAAATCAATTATTGATCAATGAACATATGCAATATTCCCTTTACAAATAAATGGAGCAATTTGCACTTTGTACTGTATATCAATAACCCATATGACAAACACAACACTGCCGTGTCTGGCTGGCTGAGATTCATCAATAGTTCATGAATTGACAAACATCGGTGCCCAGTCTGATTGTATCTCTGCAATGACTGATGGCATCTCTCTCTGCACAGGAAATGAAGAGAAACAAGAACCAGATGGAGATTCCTATCATGTCTGCCTTTTTTGTTTGTTTTTTTTCCCCAGTGTGTGAAGGTTAACAAGGACTCATCTGCTTCTCAGGTGGAATTCTTGAAGCATGTTCGCCAAATTGCTTCGGCATACCTTATTAAAGGTGATGCGCAGAGCACGGATGAAAAATGTTTACTTTGACTACCCTTTTGATAAACTCAAAGAACTATGTTAAAGTTAAGTTAAATCAGAGAGGCTTAGGCAGTGAGACTGTGTTTGACAAAGATAGGGACACATTTGAAGGTTTTTGACAGCCAATTTGGAGCTTGTGAAGAGATTTTTCTTAAAACCTTACAACCCTGCCACAGACTGGACAAGGAAATTTCTGTTCTTTGATAAGCTTCATCCCTTTCCTCTGCAGTCACTACCCTTATTTATTTCATCACATAGCTCCTCTGCTCTGTTTTCCTCCTTTTTTTATATTATTTCAGGCCCTCAATAGTCTCCCAGCCATGACAGTTAAATGCAATAGCCACAATTTCCCCTTGAGATGTTCTACAGAGGTGATATGATGATTAAAATGCCTTTATGAATTCACATAAAGTGGAATTTCTAATCCTTTAAGCTTGTTGGCATCATTTAATTGGGGGTATTCTGCTATTATCAAATCTAACAGCCACTGTTAATCTATCTGCGTTTGGATAAACAAACTTTCATCTCCTCAAACAAAGACAGGGATCATTTCAAGCGGATCAAATGTGCTTTCCGAACTGGGAAAATGGCATAACCTACACTCAACTGCGTTTGTTCCTTCAGGTCCAGTACAACCAGAGAAGGGTTCATCAGCAATATAGAAATGAGAGAACCTGACATTTTCCAAATGTTTCTGCATCCATAAGCATCATTGGAAAGGTCTGTAATAATGCATATTTAATTATATTCCTCAAATCATGAAGGTCACTGCTGGTGAACTCTTACCATAGATCAATATGTCTGCATGACCTGGCAAGTTAATATGACTGTACCGCCACTGCTGAATTCCTAGCTGAGCGCTGATCGTCATGATTTCTGATGATTCTCTTTCATTATCATTCATCTGCTGCTAATAAAACTATCAAAAGCTTGCCGACTTGTGCAGGGAAAGACACATTATTCCTCTAACTGATTCACCGCTGATGAAACTTGGATGGAACTTTGATGGAAGTTGTCAGATTAATGATTTTTTTCTACATCTTCGCAATCTGTGCATTCGTAGCTGGAGGTTGTGTACTTCGTAGTGATGGACACTCTACTGACATAGATCGACCTATTGCTCCGCTTCCTGCAAACATCTCAGAAATAGATTTGCAAAGTTCTTCCTCTGTAGGCTTTACTTGCACGCCGCGACTGCCATCACTCACGGATTGGCTCATTTTCTTTACTGCAGGCTAAAAACGACCTGATTGCTCTGTTATGAGAGATGGTAGTTATTCCTCCTTTCAATGCGGTGATGTATGATTCCTGTGCTGAGTGGGCATGTGTTACCTATAGACTATAGGAGGGATCAATACTGCAGCTAGCGGAGCTTGCATCCAAAGTATAAATCTCCAAGACATCTGAAGAATGGAGCAGCAGCGCTCTGTCGGGGGCTCTAACTCCCCCCTCACGTTTCTCAAGCCTCCCTCCACTTCAGCCCAATCTGCCACACACACAAACACACACACCACCAGCGCTCCCATCACACCACCCCACTTTGACACGGAGTGAGAAATAAGATCCAGTGCACTCCCAAGGTCACCGACACAGTCTCTCAGGCTCCTGTGATGATATGATACACTTCACACTGTCTCGGAGAGTTAAATGAATCTTCAAGTGCAGACGTACAAGGGAGAGATCCAGCGATGTTCCAGACTTGACAATAAACAACATATCAGATGGTGAAAGAAGTCGAAGATATTGATAGCTCTGTCTGCTGGGGCTGTGTGCTGGAGCTGCTGGAGGGGGCCCTGCCAGTTTTCAGATTCCCAACAGCACGGCGCGTGCTTTAAACCCAAAGTAAACTTTGGAGTTTTTAATGTCAACAGTGTTCAGCGAGGCCTCGAGGATGAGCGTCACCCAACCTCAAACTAAATTATGAACCAGCGAAGAGGGGAAAGCGTCTGCTCCAAGAAAATGTTTAAAAGAACACCAGTGCAGACTGGTTTCCATGAATATTTGATGCCTCAGTCCTTGAGTGCAAAGTGCAGCACATTATTTAATGTCCCTAATGGTGTTAACTCCTCCTCTGCTGTTGTGAATGTGAGCTGCTTGTGCATCAGAAATATATCTACTCAAAACTTTGTCTCTTTGTTAGTTTTCTCCAAGGATTATGGCGCTTTCACAAAGCACATCTCTCAACTTTAGTTAGAGGTGTCTTATTTCCTGAGCACACTTTTTCTTCTTTTAATTAAAACATTCGGTGCAGCGGCAGGTTGGAATGGCTTTCAGAAAAAGCGGAGGCATACGTCACAGGGAGGATTATGAGAATCTAACACGGGAGAGGAAAAGGTGCTTAACTGTGGAATTACAGCTGAAATGAGTTTTTAATCGTGCAGTTAATGTTGGGGAAATGTGAAGCCCAGAGACACTGCAAATTGCCTCCATGAGGGATAAGACACCATCAAGGGAGCCAAGTGGACAGATTACTTTATATCAGATTGCATCTTGGCGGAGACAATAGAATCAAGTGTGTCTTTGTAGATACTTTCACCTCCACTATTTCCTCTAAACTCATATAATTGGTATTTGAGATATATAATGTGCATAATAAATGTATTAAAGTTTGCAAGTTAGCAGTCTCAAACTCGAGACGTGCTTGAGTTGCAACTTTTACCTTTTGTAGAATATGAAAGCCAAAGGTCACATGGACTCATTAGCCACAGCTAATCCTATTTTAGTCTTTAATGCTTGCACGGCATTCATTGCAACAAAAACTGACTCCCCCTTATTTTTTAGCCCTCACTGGAAGAGCAGGAGAGCTGAATGTGCTCCTGTTAATGAGATACTGGTTATCTCTATAGCACACTGCCTCCCACCCTCTCCCAGCACTGCATTATTGTGCATCAGAGAGGAACTCTCAGTGTCATTAGTGTTGAAAGAGGGTAATGGAGCAGAGCCTACCAAGTTTCATGAGGGGTTACCATGACCCAGTAGGAGTAATAGGCCAGGATGGAGAGGTCTTATTATGTGAGATCTAGTATGTAAAAAAATCAAATGGAGACTTGTCGTGCCCAGCACTCCCTCACAGGTTGTTCCGGGACTCCGTGCCCTGTTTTATCCATCTGCTAAATAAATGGATCGCAATGAGCGATTATACAAATTATCCCCCTTATCACTGGCTTTGGAAAAATCCCCCAAAAAGTTTTCAACCTGAGAAATTTTAAGGATCATTTGCAGAACAATGTCACAGTCCATCTTCCTCTGGAGCGCACCTTGCTTATGCATAAATGGATGATGAATGCCGCCATGATTAGAGATTCATCCTTCACTGCTCCGGCCGTGGACACCAAAGTTCCCGAGAGCAACAAGTCAAATGGCTTGTGTAATCTTCAGCGCGGAGGGCTTGTTTCCTTTTAATTCAGGCAGAGAAAGCCAGAGAGAGGAGCCCGGTGATTGTAATTCCCCAAAGCATTTCATTATTTCAGTCTGTGTGATAACATCTTTAATTCCTTTTTAAATAGGTTTATATGTCCATCATAAAATACTCCCTCGTGGGTTTAATTACTGCTGTAAGATAAGAGACGCTATGGGAAGAGAGCAGGGACAAAAAAAGGGAGAAAGTCATTTTCTAAAGATGGAGACGCAAATTATGTAGCTCGGTGTCTGATGGTGTCCTTGTTATTGCTTATCGCTTGTGACATCACTTCCTGTAGCTTTCATTCGTTCGGCTTTATCTTGTCATCTATTCAGCACAGACAATGGAACTGCAGCATCTGCTATGAGCTTGACACAAAGAGGCTTATTATGGCGAGATTAAGTGTAATCTAAAATTTTTCCTGATTCAAGGGGCTTTTGACACAGTCACAACACTGTAGATGTTACCAGCCCCTCATTTTAACCACATTCACCTATGCGTATTTGTCCATGGGGCTTTTGTGCATCATACGCTGTGAACACATTAGCGTGACTATTCAGGTGATTAGAGCGTTTTTCCCTTTCGTCCTGTGCACTGCACACTTGCCCCTTTTTTCTGCTATCATACCCTAGAAAAAACACATATGCATACACACACTGACATATATTTGACACACACTTGCCTACACACAAACACACACATCCAGACATGACCAACAGCAGATCCTCAGAAGCCTCTTTCTCTGTCTCTGAGGCGCTGTCACCTTCAGACCAGACACTCACTGCCTAAAAATTGCTATGTCAACCATAAAATTACCTTCAATTCAAATTCACTTCAGCTACTTGGAATTTCTATTCCATCTAGCCAAAATGCATTTCAGCGATAGAGCTAAATTCTATATTTTTATTTTTTTACCCTCCTCTCTTAAAATGAGAAACAACTGGTGGTTTGAAGTCTGAAGAATGTGTTGCGTGGTAAAACAGTTAATCTCTTAATCTGTCCTCTTATCCACCCATGATGTCTTTCTGAACTATTTTCTCACCGTAACCTCCGTCACTCCCACGTATAGTTAGGTAAGCTGTATTTACCACATCTGCTGCAGGAAACCTCTGAGAGTCTGCCTGAAGAGACAGAACTGAGATACACTTCTAAAACTTCACCGCCAGACTAAGCTGCAGTTCTTAGAATAAAAGACAAAGGCGTGTGTGAGCACGGCGCGTCTGTGAAACAACACCTGCAGTGACTCGTTCATCCACTCTGACGATCTTAATCAGCACCCCCTGAAGTTTAAACCTGGAGACACCAAGCGCAATTCACTCACTGGTAAAAAGTCTCCTCAACTAAATAACTATATAGAGATTATTTTTTTGTACTTGGAAAAGGTTACAGTTAACAGTGGATACCCTCTGAAGTTTGAACTCCCCTGACTGTATTGATTAGGTGTCTGATGAAGTCAACAATACTGATGGAAGCTTTATTGCTCCACTTAATGAATGATGTTTTATTAATGGCCATGTAATAAGATTACCTTTATCTCAATGAAAGACATCAATCTTTGCCCCCTGC
Source organism: Epinephelus moara (assembly GCF_006386435.1). Classification (NCBI taxonomy): domain Eukaryota; kingdom Metazoa; phylum Chordata; class Actinopteri; order Perciformes; family Serranidae; genus Epinephelus; species Epinephelus moara. The sequence continues at coordinate 23,515,783 of NC_065529.1, forward strand.
TGTGCAGCACTGTGAACACTCATTAAGCTCTGTATAGATCTTGCTCTCAAAACCTAAGGAGGGCCTACAGAGCGCTGTAAAACAGAGCAGTTCATTTACTGATATCTCAATTAAAAAATGAAACCTGTATCAATATCAGTCTGCAAAGTCATTTATCAATCAATTAAATAAAAAGCAAATATGTACTTAATATGTACAGAACTAGAATTGCAGCCTTGCGGTTGTGTGCCTCCGCTAACCATTCAACTATCAGTACATCCTGTCAGTCGTATGTGTGTGAAGAATCCACATTTTAGAATTGGTGGCTTCTTTGTAGCAAGATCCATATTCAAAACATTGTCTACTACAGTGGATCTCAACCAGAGTAGGGCTGGGCGATAAATCCTGAAAATTATCTCGCGATATTTTTAGGCTATATCTCGATACACGATATACATCTTGATATTTTTAAATCTCCTCAAAAGCATTTTATTAATGCTAGGACTGGGAGACAAAATCAAAAATATTTCTGACCAAATACCCCTTGTGGTGTGACAAATGTGTAGGGATGACTACTGTTGTTTTTTTGTTTGTTTGGGGTTTTGTTGTTGTTGTTGTTGTTGTTGTTTTCAGAAAATATTAACACTGAGATTTTTGATTAATAATTAAAAATTGGTGTGTTGCAGGTGGTGGATCGGTCCAACAAACACCAACTTTCACCCAAGAGAGCGGTGTTCGCGTCCCGTAAGATTCTAAAAGCCAAACCCTGTTCTTTGTTCCTGAACCTAACCATGTGCTTTTGTTGCCTAAACCCAACCATGTATGTTTGTTGCTGAAGGAAAATAAAACATCAATTCATGGTGTTGTACTGTCATAGTGCGTTTATTTTGCAAGAGACTGCATGTAAATGTTAAATTTCCTGTGAAAACGGAAATACATCTTGAAAGAAGAGAACTTGACGCGGTGTCCCAGAACGTCAACAACAAATGCACCCTGGGTACCTTGCATGTTGTATGTGGCAGTGGAAAGTCCATGACTAAAACGTCAATATGTGATGCGGTTGGGACCAGGGGTCCCTGTGAAAGTTCCAGGGGGTCCCCCAAAAAATGGGGAATAGTTTATTTTCACTATCTAATTCACTATAGAACTGAGCTGAATGTAAGTAAGAGTCATTAGAGTGTGTATTCTGCTCAAAGGTTTCACAGTGATCTCCTCAATGTATCTCATAGCTGTAGAATTCTGGTCTTAATCGTGTCTAACAACCACAATCTTTTTTAGATGGAGGTCCCTGAAACAAAGTCTTATCAAATGGGGGTCTGTGACCAAGTGTATATCAATTTAGGGGTCCTAGACACCAAAAAAGGTTGAGAACCACTCGTCTACTGCCATGGCCATAGTGGACAGCTAGAATCAGCTGTATTGACAATACATGTGAACACATTCAAGGAATTTAATTCGGTTTTTTGTTTCTCTTGATGAACTTACACACCAAAAGACATACAGCAGAACAAGAACAACAAAGCTTAACAAAGTCATGTCAATTTTATTTATATATCCCTCTATCACAAATCAAAAATTTGCCTGGAAGATACTTCAAGACGTGCAATAGATTTTGCATGTGCAGAATAGACCAACATTGCTGTATACAGTAACCACAGTTTCAAAGTGAACACTCAAGATTAGTGTCACCAATTCAGAATCCAACCAAATGTCCCCCCTTTCTGTTCCTGCGAGTTATGGCGTTGAATGATTACCAGAAGACATTATGATGTCACAGCAACATTGACTCTTTGACTCTTTGATCACTTAACTGATTAGACATTTGTGCAAACTTTTGTGATAAACAGTCAATGAATTCTTGGCCAAAAACATGTTTTGAGAGGTCACAATGACCTTAACCTTTGACCACCAAAATCTAACAGGTTCATCTTTAAGTCTGAGTGGATGTCTGTGCCAAATTTGAAGAGATTCCTACAGGACTTTGCTGAGATATTGTGTTCAGGAAAACTGGAAGGACAACCTGAACACATACTGCCTCCAGCCATAGCTGTTGCCAGCTCAGAGGCATAAAAAGTGAAATGTGTTTGTTGTTTTATTATGTTTTGATTTAATTGGTGAATTAATTTACTGAATCTATTACTGTACCACTGACATGACACTTGAGAGCATTTCTGGCAAAACATATACACAGTATGAAATGTGTTATTGTACAGCTATGTATCTCTGTTCACCTGGTGAAATGAAAGAATTTAATCTGCCATGTTTATGCCACATTACAATGACATAACTCATTAATTTGTAATACTTGCACTTAATGTGTATTTCACTGACAGAACATTATCATATATGTGAATGCACCTAATTGACATTAGTGTCCAACATGTAAGTAAAGTGCATTTCCACATAATCTTATGCAAGTTTAAAAAAAACACTGCGCCTCAGTGTCACAAAGTGTTTTTCTGTTTAGGGACCAGAGTTTTGTGTATTTTATATCATAAGGCTTTAAGAAAATAAGAGTTTTATTCCAAAGTTATGATTTGATAAGCAGAGATTAACGTGGAAATAGACATGTTTTTTGCTTTATCTTATTATGAAGTAAATGTTGATTGCACAATGTAATGGCTATTGAGTAATGGCACCATTAGCGTTAAGACTGGTTCCCTATAAGCCTCACTGTCACTATGCCATTCTGTCTGACACCAGGTACGATCTCCCGGGATAATGACAGCTTGATTTACAGCACAATGGATCAACCGTTCTGCAACCAAAACAGGAAGTGGACAGCATAGGACAGTTTTTTTCCCCCACTAGCTATCAGTAGCTATCCACGGTTACCAAACAGTATCAGTGTAAGGTCTTCGCATCTCCAGTAGCAGAAATGATGGACAATAGTACAACTGAAGTAACTGTGGAAACTGTGGTAGTTGCTTGCCTCTAAAGAAAAGAAAAGTGATCCAGATGTCTTTACAACAGCAGCACCAACAATAATACCACAAGAGGGTGGGGGTTTGTAAAGTTATCGGTTTCCACTTTCAGACAGCTGTGGATTTTAAAGCTGTTGTTTCCTCATTATATCATTTTATAGCAACAATTTGATCAGAGTAAGCGGTGCGGGCTTCTATAACACAATGCCTGCTGAGTGATATACTGGGAAGTTTACAGGGGCAAGTCAATACAAACAATTTAGCTGATCAAAAGCTATGTGACCATAAAGTGAGTATATTTGCTACACAGTATAACTTACAGGCTCTGCTGTGCCAGCTCAAACTAAATCACTTGTAAGATTATGTTTAAGGTTACCACAGATATATTAACTGTTTGCGCCACTGTGACCTTTAACCTGCATAGAAACATTCAGGTTTCACCGGTGTCATTGTATTGATGTAGATGTCCAGAAAATATGCTCCTAAGTCCTCTGGGTATCGAGAGCTGATCTCGGACTGGCTGAAAGAGTAGATGAAAGCGGTCGGCCAAAAGCTCTGCTGAGGGTTTTTTTCTGTCTCAAGTCTCACTGTGCTTCAGTGGTGCGTTGCACAGTGGCGGCTAGTGTACTCGGTCTCTGAGGTAAAACCACTGAAAGCCCCTCCCCCTCTCCCCTCATCTATCAGAGGCTCGACACAGGTCGGAGAGATTGATCTCTCTTTCACGTGGACCTGACACACGCCGAGCTCTGGCGAGGCTTGTTTAACAAACGCCATCCTCTCTGCCAATAAAAAGCACCTTTTTCCCCCCTAAGGCATCTCACAGGGCAGCACTCCGCGTATATATTAGCCATAACTTTTTTTTAAAAGCAGTATTTATAGACCCCACAGTGGGGATATATGACAGAGCATGGTGAATTAATTATTCCAAAACAATTTGATATATCTGATTATTAATTCTGGGACACGAGCTCGCTTAGAGCAGAGACTGCTTGTAAAGGTTGGATTTATCATGTTGACATTTTGCTACAGCCAATGCTCCTCTCTCTCTCACTCTCTCTCACACGCTCTCTGTCTCTCTCTCTCTCCCACAATGCAGTTGTTCAAAGCTCTGCCCTACAGTTTTTTTTCCTGCCGCACAAAGTGGCAGAACACAAATATGCCCTTTTCATCTGTCTTCTGCCTCTTTCTCAATGAGAAAGCTACGGATGTTTTAGTAAGAGATTACAGCGAGCACACCAACATATTGTTCGCACACACCGCCTGTTGACAAGCGTTCTCTCTACTGGTGTGCCATGCATGGCGGAGCACGCAAATGAAAGGTCAGGCCCATCAACATCCATCTCCCCCTCAAACGGCAGAGACACCAACCTAATCCAGCTGTACGTACAAACAACAAAGACGCGAGAAAAGGAGAACTCCAGTAGATGCATCAATCTGAAAGCATTAGAGAAGGTTAAGCCCCCTCGGTTTGTTCAGCAAGCACTCAACAGTAGCTATGCACTCCCGATTAAAATGCATGCAGCTGAACAAAGGGAAATGTTGTCGTTAAGGTTGCATTGTGCTACACAGGGTTACACTGACTGTGTGCAACATTGTGAACTGCTGCAAGCGTCTTATGGGAACACACACTGACCTGCTGAGCCATCAAATGTGCTGATCTCACCAAACCTTTGACATTGACTAAAAGCCAGGCCTGAGCTTTAGACTGATCTTTTGAGCCTTGCAGATACTAAGCCACAGTTTGAAACAAACAGAGGAAGTGTAAGGCTACTGAATGGCCCCGAGGTCTTGTGCTTACCAGCTGTTAATAGCAACTTCTTTTACATTTCTTGTTGGAAAGTCACAAAGCTCAAATAAAAGTGTGGATGTCCTAAACATATTTTTGTTGGGTTTCTTCTGGTTTCCGGTCGATATTGAGTCTTTTACTACTGAATATTGGCCCACCAAATTTACCAAGTCAATCTTCCCTTTCATATTACAGCTGCGCAGCATACTGAGGCTACCTTCAGCCTACCTGAACCTTCATTTCAGGCTTTCTTTCATGCTATCCTATAATATTTTGTATGGAGCCAGGAAGTATTTTGTACAATAACTGTGCAGAGAAATGTCAGTGTGGACGTGCTGTGGCAAGAAGCTTTGGACGTGAGTCAGAAACCCTTTCTTCATATCCAGAGTGAACAACATTCTGAAGTTCAGGTGCAGTTTTTGAACCAACAGCACCACCTGAGAGTACGGCTCATGAGCAAAAAGTCACTGCAAGGGGCTATAGGATACCAAAAAAATTACTTTAATGAGACATAAATTGACCACGTTACACACCAGTCTAGGGGTGTTAGAGCATAACATAAAAAGTGAAATGGAGAGCATGTACGTATGAACAATTTATTGCTAATACAATTGAGAGTTGATTTTCTTTGAAACGCAGATTATACGAGAAAATCATGCACAGTATGAAGCAAGGACTTCACTGTGAACCACTGCCAAAATAACAAACAAAACTAACCTATTTTTCTCCAGAGTGCTGCCTAGGCCTTACAAACAAAAGAGGCAAACAGAAAAAACAATACTAACTCCCTAAACTGAACAAAAGCAGGAGAAAAAAGGTTACAACAAAAATGACAGTTCACCCCTATGGCTTTGTGCGAAGCAATCTAACGTGCAAGGCTATTTACGATATATATTCAAGCACAGTTGGCGCAGAGCTGGGCTAGCATGAGGCTAACACACACTAAGAGACTAAACAACAATACCGCTGAAGGCGAACAACGGCCCGCCTGATTAAGCAACGCGGTTAACAATAATTAAATGGCTCATTGTACTGAGTACAAGCACACACAAGGAACAAAGCATTTAAACAATCAGCCCCCTGCCCCCCAATCCTCAGCTGCGATGTCACGGCGAGTCACCCAATCAGTGCTGGGCATCTGCACCTGGAGGGAACACAAAGATCCTCACAAGAAACAAGAGCTCTCACCCTCCTGAAACATCACTGCTGCCACACACACTAAAAGATACACAATGAAAAACACAACTGGTTGTAACACCACAAAGTAATGCAAAACAATCACACTGAGATCCAAATTGCAGCTAAGGCCTCTAGTTTCGCAGACCGGGCGAGGCGGAGGCGCAGCGCACCTGCGCTTCACCAACTGGGTGTGGCCAGGCGGATTTTGCAAGTTTGGCACACCGTGCGCGCTGGCACAGCTACTCATCTTTCCCACCTCCGTCCCTCCTACCTGCGCAAGTCAGAAAGAGGGAGGAGAGAAGGCGTGGAGTGGGTTTTACACACATCACACCAATCAAATGAGCCCCTCTCCTCGCCCTTAAATGCGCCGCGCGAAGGCGTAATGAGAGTTTACTCAATTCGCCATGGCAGAAGAGAGCAGCAGCGTCAGACGGCCAAACTTCTCCCAGGAGGAAACTGATGTTTTGGTCCGGGAGGTCCAAGCTCGCAGTGTCCGAATATACGGAACTGCGAGCAGACCTCCACGGGCTGATGATGCAAAGGTAGCCTGGGAGGAGGTCACCACAATTGTAAATCAATGTTGCGTTTCTCTCGTGCGCGCGCGCTCTCTCTTTCTCTCTCGCAGTCTCACTCTGTTTCTTTTCTTTTGACTTTTCTAAGATGACAGATGCTGAATATATACTCCCTATCTGATGCTGTGGCTGTTTGTGGTTGGCTGAGAGGGATGTGAACTCATTAGTTTGCAGTTGTGTTAATCAAATCAGGTTGGGTTTCTATTACGCGTGCCAAACGTGCCAAACGGTGCCAATCCCCTTTGATCTGACATCAGATGTGACGGGACAGTCGATATAAAGATACAGATTGGGTATTTATTGCATTGTTAATGTGCCTGACATTCTGGAAACCTGCCTGTGAGGTTTTGGTGACGTGTGTGCACTGTGTGCCGGTCAGCCAAACTTCCCCTACACCGGCTGCGCTCCGCCTGCGCTGACAGTAAATGTGGTTTCAGCTGGCGAGCTTTTAGCGCACCTTCGGCAAAGCCTTTTGGCACGAAACTGTCACTGCGCCAAGCTGGATCTGTCGACACCTCCCCCTGCTGCGCCGCCACACCTACCTCAGCGCACCTCGGTCTGCCAAACTACCAAACTGAGCGTGCCTCGGGTTGTGCTGCTCGAAACTAGCTCTGCGTGGGGTTCACCACCCTGCGCCACGCTGCGCCACCCTGCGCCACGCCGGGAAACTAGAGCCCAATGACTCAAAATGACCAAAAAAAGATGCAAACCAACCACAGGGAGATGCAAAATTGCTACAAAGAGACACACAATGACTGCAAAATGACTACAAATGACACAGATGCATCTTTTTCAGTCTTGGTGTCTTGCTCCTGTGTAGGAGGGGTGGGGGACCTTTTACATGTCTGAGCCCAGAGGCCCACTTTCTCATAATCCGTCCATGGCAAGGCCAGAGTGTTACCTGCACAGACACATTCCAACATGACAAGTGACCTTGAAAATGAATTTGAGCCTTTCCTCGGATATCATTAAAGCAAGTCAAAACACACACAATAGCCATTTCCCCAAGCTCTGACTTTCATTACACTTTGGTTTCCTCAGTTCTATTTTGGCAGGCTCTGTGTGTGCCCTTGATGTGATGAGAAATGTGAATTTCTACACAGGACATATAGCAAATATGGCTGTGCTGCCCTCTCAGACACACTACCTCATAGTCATAATTTACATCCCACTTGAAACATTTCTCCCTGTCCTCTCTGCAGCTTGTTTTTCACACACTCCCTTGCACATGAGCAGGCTAAAAGCACTATCATTACTCCATCACGCTCTTAAAGCGGTGTATCTGACCCATTAGAGTGGGCTGGTGGGAGTAGGGCTGTGAAATAATGATCACTAAGAATTCTATAAAAAGAAAACTGTTGCGAGCATTTGTTAGTCACAGCGGAGGAGCGATTAAGGCAGACTGATTGAAAGTGTCCCGTGTGAGCGGACGTGTCAGACTGCGAGAAAGTTTCTGCGATGGGCGTAATGGGCCAAATATCTGCTCTGCTTGGCTCCTCTCTCTCCTCCACTCCGCGACGCTCTGCTCAATTAATCCAGAGCCTCTAAATGACCCTCGAAGGTGACTCGCTAGATAAGTGCAATTACACTGGAAACAAGGGTGCTGCCAATTAGTCCTCAAGTCTCCCTCCATCTTTGCGGCGGAGGCTGAGCACGTCCCACCGGGTCGGCCTGTTTGTGACTTCATTAGCGGGCTTCTAAAAGGGGAAGATGAACGCCTGGCCTAGATCACACTTCTGTGTGCAGGGATCAACACCGCATAGTGTGCGTTTGTCCTTAAATGTTCAGGAATGACAGAAGAGGCACAGGGACGCAGACATGGGCAAAACCTTGGAAACCTTTCCCGGAATCTCAAACTGTCCACACAGATTAGTGATGTTTCTGCACAGTGATGGCAGTTTACTTGCTTTATGTTATTTTAGGCAGAAAGACTCCAGGGAAGCCAAACCCATGTCTCATCATGCCAAGGAGTGATGATGGTGGTGATGATGATGATGATGATGCATCCAGTGACAGCAGAGAGAAGGTCTCACTCCTCATCCTTCCTCTCTCTCTCTCTAATGCCTCTTTGCTCGTCTCTAATTGCTCCCCCATTGTTCCTTCCTGAGCAAATTGTTAATGAGAATTTCCTGCTATGTAGACGTCAGGGGCACAGTCACTTGTTGTCTGCCAGCACAGAGTCTGTGAGTAATGGGTGTGACTAATGCTGCTTGGCAGCTTCCACTCTCGTCCCTCCCTGCCATCTGTCCCCTGCCACCCCTCTGGGTGCACCGGGGTGCTCTCAGCAGGTCTCAGTAATCATACACACACAAACACACACTCTACACACACACACAAGCAGTTCAGACATTTGACAACATCCAAAGACTGTAGAAATTATGTTTTCCAAATCTGTGAGTTTCACACACACTGCGCACTGTGCATCACATCAGTCACTTTCACAAGTTAGATTTAATAACTAATTATTTTCCTGCGATCACTAAAACTTCTGTGGTCTGTGGACTGAGTGTGTGTGTGTTTTATGACAACAGAATATCAATTTAAAACACAATCAAAGAAGATCAGACCAATCACTCACCTATAAAATAACATACAGAGTAACCCTAATGATAACTCAGAATTCCACTTTCTGTGGCACTGGCACAATTTAACAAAAATATTTGCTACCATTTCCGTTTAACTGCTCTCCATTTGTGGAGAAACACACCATCCATGTAGCGATGCAATAGTAAATGAGATGTGTGAGTGAGTGTGGAGGATAAATGTATCCAGGATGTCAGTGCTGGCTTAAGATAGGAGAGAAGCAGCATGAATCTCATTACAAGGGCCCCTGGACCTACCCCTGCAGCCAAGTGAATCACTCTGAGTGACTTTAAATTGGTGTCCAATGAAGTAGGAATTGATCCTTGGCCCTGTTCTGGTTCTCTGAGGCAGTTTGGACTGTAATCTTCAGAAGCTGCAGCTTTGATGGACTTGTGGCATCTGTTTAGTTTCCATACGGCTGAGGTCGTTTTATAATTGGAAAGCAATTCATCTGCAGAGAAAAATATTTGCCTCTCTGGTGACTCCAGAGGTGTTAACCTTGACTGATTATACCTTTTATGTTGTTTTGAATGTTTATGTAGCAAATTGCAGGGAAATCTGAGACCTGACTTTTACTGATTTGCTCTGATTGTGACTGTTCATTTTAACTGAGACATACACACTCATATGATCACTGTGTACAACAATGTGAGAAGAAGGCCGAGGGCTTGGCACTGCACCCTTGGCACTTAAGTAGCAGAGGTATCACTGGGACTTAACTTTGCACTGCTCCTGATATGGTGGGAGTGTTTTTCGCTCTCTGAATAGCCAGAGGCATAGTCAATCTCATTCTGCCTGCCAGTCATTAAATAAAAGCAGCTCTGACAGTGAGACTGTTGCACCCAAAAATATAATAGTCAGTTATTACCTTTCAGCGGTTCCATGCACATATTTAGATAAATAGTTCTGCTTTTATGCTGCGCAAAAATAAGTCTTTTCATACCTACTGACATATTAGACTGAGACTGAATCAAATTTTAGGGTCGCATCCTGCATTGAACACGATTGTTGGTGCAGGTAATATGGTAACCTGCACAATGTCCTTAAATGTACTTTAGTTGTAAGGATTTAGAGTGTTTTCACACTTGGTCTCTTTCAGCCCTCCAAACAAAGTAAATGCTGTGTAAGCGCTCCAAAAGAACTCACACCCCTCTGAAAAGAACCGTACTCAGACCTCCAAGGTAGTCTGAGTACGGTTCGCTTAAAGTGCGTTGTGGTTCGCCTAACCCGTGTATTGTGAATGCAAAGCGCTCCAGGTTTGCTTTGTCCATTGTCACTGTATTTTAGCTTGAAAAAAAAAAAAAACTGAATCATGTCAACTGGTAATGCTAGCAAGGAGGAGGACGAGGAGTAGTTTGCTCCGAGGAAAAACTGCTGCACTTCTCCAGATATGGAACGAAGAACACATCAAACAGCAACTGTCTACAACAAACAGGTATGCTAGGTATGCTGTAAGTTTTTCCTCAAATTTTCAGTTCATATGAAAGTGAGGGGCTTCATTAGGACCGCACCACAGTGCCACGTCAAAGTAAAAACTAGAATTACTGCCCCATTGTTGTATTCCTTCACAAACCAGTCAAGTTGCAGTTACAGTCCAGACTCAGCTGTGGCCATGACAGTTGACAACACTTCAAATATGGACGTTGTTGCAAAGAAGATACAAACTCTAAAACATGGCTGCTTCACACACATCTTCAATCTGGCATGACAAAAGTTCTATACAATCAGCACAGTTTCAAGATGGACATCCAAGTTTAGTGTCACCAATTTAGTATCCGACCAAATGTCTCCCCTTCTGTTCCTGAGTTATAACGTCCAATAATTGCTCCAATATAAAATTTTGAATAAAATCTTATCACTTGATTGACTTGACAGACAGCAAAAGATTTTGCTTGCACAGTATAGACCAACATTACTGTATACAATCAGTATCAGACCAAATGTCTCCCCGTCTGTTCCTGAGTTATGGTGTTGAATAACGGCCAGAGAACATATTGATATTACAGCAAAGTTGGCCTTTGACCCTTTGTTCACTTTATCATTTTATACTATCAGACATTTGAGTGAAATTTTATCATAATTAGTGCATGAATTCTTGAGTCAAAGACCATGCTTAAAACATGTTTTGTGAGGTCACAGTGACCTTGACTTTTGACCACCAAAATCTAATCAGTTCATTCTTAATTCCAGTTAGAGTAAATTCCCTTGTGGAAGTCTTAACCAACATCAAAGAACTAGCGGCAACAAAAGCCAACTGTTGCGTCGTCTACGTCACCTCACGTCGCCCTATGTCAGTTGCATTTGAACACACTACAAAGACTACATCCGACGGCCAAGTGGCACGTACGTTCTGCGCCTGCATGAGAGAGAGCAGAGTGAGAGAGTGGTACATCCTGACAGCCGAGGGGTTTCCTATCTGTGCAGCCGAGCACCGCAGCACCTCCACGGACTATTACATCCAGACGGTCACGGTGTGTCCTCCATAGGCTCCACTTCACTCAGCTGCCCAATAAATCTGCTGCTTCTTCCCACTTTAACCTGAATAACAAACCGGGGCTCGGTGCTCCGGTTGGATCCAAACAGAGAGCCGGGGCTAGCTGGGAGGCTAGCAGAGGCTAACTGGCTGTGCTTCCCTCTGGTCATGCTGCAGCTAAAGCTCCGCTAGCCTCACAGCTAGCCCTGGTTTGTTATTCAGGTTAAAGTGGGAGAGGCAGCGGGTCTGTCGAGCAGCTGAGTGAAGTGGAGCCTGAGGAGGAAGCACCAGTTAGCCCCGGTTTCACTACAGCCAGATTCACACGCTACAAGTGCGAGGAAATAAAACCTGAACAGCCAATCAGAGTGATCTCTCTCACCGACAAGCTCCGCCGCCGATTCAACATGCTCAATCGGCTGAAAAGCTGCTGACAGTGTGGGACACACCGCAAACTAGGGTGACAGACGCTCACCGACAGCCCGACTTTGACCGACGGCCAACCGTCGGTTTGGTGTGTCAGGGCCTTTAGGATATTGCGTTCATGAGAATGGGACAGACAAACAACATCAAATGTACTTTACAACATGCAATTTAACACCCCCCTCCACCACCCACCCCTCTCTTTCTTTCCATAGTGTGAACAGAAGAAGGACTGAGGCCCCGTCAGAGCTGCAGTTGACCAGAAAGAGAACTGAGTCCTCTTTCAAGTGAACTAACAGTGTGACCACAAAACAACCTAGTCCCTTAATGTTGGTCCTCTTTTTGGTTCACTTAAAGGGACTTAGTTTGGTTTGTTTTAAAACAACTACATGTAAAAACACTGCTAGGTGCTACTGTTGTACATTATTCAGTGTAAATTCGCAGAGTGAAAAATGGTTAATTATTTAAATCAGCACCAAACCACCAGAATGGATAACAGCTGCTAAAGCCAGTCAGTTTAAACAAACAAGGTCAACTCTATTGGGTTTCAATAGGGTATTGATATCAGGTAGAGACTGTTGAACAGCACTGAATGCAGTCTTTGGCATCCCATGATGCACTGCTGCAAGCCAGATTAAAAAAAACAACAACAACAGGATCTAAAGTACAAAAGAAGAAACATCATAGAAACAGGGGATTATGTGATGTATGCATCCTGCGACCTGTAATCTTAAAAACATTCTCCTTCATTATTATTTAAATTCTCACACAGTTCAGTACAGTAGATAGACCGCTTTCATGCTCCATCTTATAAGCAACACACAGACTCTGCCATGCATCAAGAAATGGATTTGCTATGGATATTTTCAGGGTCACTCTGTTGGTCCATAATCTCATTTGGAGTGAATGAAATAAACATATCCGTGGGAATTGGACACAGTTAATTCTGAAGGGTGCAAATTGATTTTCTGTAGAGCTGGGTATGGAGAGCAGTTCTGCAGCACGAAGACACTCCAGTGATGAAAACCTCTATCTGGGGTTTTACTTTATCAGGCAGCTTACACTGAATTGAAGAAATTTCAGTTCTTGAAAGAACTGCATGAATGCTCTCTTTCTGCGTCGACCTCGGGAGTGAAAGGAGCAACAAAGTTTAAAATGTGTCATTACATTTTGATGTAATGACGCAGTGTTTATTTTACTGCTGATCATGGCTCCAGCCTTGCATGAATAAAAATGTCAGTAAAGAATACCCTGTTCTCTTTTTTCTTTAAAGGACATTTGTTTTTTATGGTTGCTTTTAAGAATATCCTGTACTTGTGCAGCCGCTGAAGGGGACAAATCGATGTGACCAAATCAAATATTCTGCTGCTGAAAAGGCTCCACACTAAAAGCAAATCCAGTTGAATGGCTCTGTGTGATTTGTAGCATTAAAATCAGCTTTGTGGGGTGTTTTCAAAGGGCTGGCTCTCATGTTCAGTCTCGACAACCTGCCATTGAAAATTCCACCATGCCCTCCCACCCGCCAGTTATCCCATCTATGGAGCGGCGACCAATCTGTTCATTGCACTTCCCCCGACAATATGAAGATGCATTCCCTCACCATAAGCACTGCATTTCAAACTTACCAGCCATTATTAGAATCACTGAAGGGAGGCTACTATGGCAACTGGTCCAGTGGAAATGCACTTCTCTTATCACAAAGGCAATGGCTTTCATGCTGCTTTACCTTCTGCATGACGTGCAGTTTCTTTGTTAAGAGGTGTACAGCAATACGTGCGGCACAGTTTCTTTGCTTTCCTTAATGAGAATATTGAATGCATCTATCTATCCATCTATCTTTCTATCCATCTATCCATCTATCCACCCATCCATCCATCCATCCATGGCCATTTGCTCATATGAACTCTGCACATTGTCTGGTAGATTAGGTCTGCACATTGTTTACATGGAGCACAGAACAGGAGATTGTCTCTGTCAGAGGCGTTCTCACCTACTGGAAATAATCCGTTTGGTTTAGGGGAAGAGTGGCGCCTGAATACAGCAGAGACAGAGGTTCCTAAATCACGTCGTCTGTCAAGTTAGCCATTTTCATTGCCATCTTCATGTAAATGACCCTTCTCCTAAACCCTTGGATGCTCGTTTTGTGTTTTGCGCGAGCCAAGTGATAGAAACATCATCAACATGCCCACTCACTCACTGTGAATTCTTTGAACAATTACCTGCTCTATTCACACATGGGCTCAATCAGACATTATACTGACTTTGTACTGGGAAGTTGGCAGGGTAAAGTCCATTTAATGTCCAACATTTGTGTTTTCACACAGGCTACAGCTCCCAAAGGTAAGGTCTCAATTATATCAGGTTTGCAGTGCATTTGTGAAAGGGGCTTATCTTAATAGGAAGATTGAATGCATCCATCCATCTACCCATCCATCCATCCATCCATCCATCTATCCATCTACCCATCCATCCATCCATCCATCCATCCGTCTGTGTTACAAGATACTCTATTAAACAGAGCTACTAAACTTGTCCCATTTATCTTTTTTTTTAGGTCCGTCATCTCTTCATAAAATCGTCTGTGAATAGTTTTATGTACACATTAAGCTTTTAAGGTCTGCTGATTGTGAAGCTGAAAAAACACAAACGACGAGTTTATGACTTTATAATCTCTCTGCATACACAATCCTGCAGAGAAGAGCTTAGGCTGGTTCCTAAGTTGCTGCAATCAATAGTAATTCAGCAGAAGCCAGAGGGAAGAGAGTTAATTATCTCGAGGTTCTCTGGTATAATTGAACAGATGTGTTTGAAATTGGTCACCTCACCATTGGAATGCCAGTGGTAATATCCTCCCACACCGGTATGGTCTGCAATGCAGGAACCAAGAGAGAGAGAGGAGAGAAGGAGAGACAGATTTACTGTACGCTCTTCATGAAATACAATTCAGTTGCAGCACACAACAGTCCACCCCAGAGACTGCTGGAAAGGCAATTAACCTCTGACCTCTTTGAAACACTAGCCATACGGTGCCTTAGACTAGCTAGCTTAAAACTTTTAACCTTACAGGACCTTGATTTGCAGCAGTTTGAGCTGTTTTGAATTGAGTTAGCTCAACCCTGTCATACATCATTCATACCCTGAGCGTGCTTTGGTGGATACCCTGTGGTCTCAGCACCACCACAGTTCTCATCTGTGTGGGGCCCTCCAGCCACAGGCTGCTGCTGGTGATAAGAAGATGGCAGGGCCGGACTAGACGAGTGGCATCTTCCTACCATCACTTCTCCCATTTCATTTCCCTGCTTTAAAGAGGAGACATCAGGATGCGCTGGCCTCAGGCTGCAACCTCCACTCTGCCTCCATGATTCACTCTCTTCTCACTCTCTCTCTGTCTCCCCCTCTCTCCTTCTTCTTTGTTAGTCAACATTAAACATGCTGCCTCTCTCCAAAACCAAAGGTGATGGCTGCTCAGGAATCCCCAGGTCTATATGTACAAATAAAACATTATCCCCCTTTTGTCACTCAAATACTCACAACACCTATGAGTCATCGGACAATAATGAAACTCAATCAATAAGGCTGACCACAGGTCACACAACACCAAGATACAATCTGAGCACCAGCTAGTTATTCTCGTTCTGAAAGACTTTGGACTTGCTTTGGATTCTTCCACAGTGGAAATTATGACATACATTGTACACATACATACATATAGGCCTACGTATATATTCTTAGTGTGCTGCATGTTCTATGTTAAAGGGGCTTAATGCAAAATGAAGACCATATGAGTTGTCTGGACACGGATCTCAACATGCAGGTGACATGGTGCAAACTCCATAAACAGTACTAAATAATGGCAACAGTGCTGACAGAGCTAACTGTGTTAACCAGGGGGGGAACTGGAACCGGAGGGTGGGCGCTATGCTTCCACAAAGACGCCATCCCAGTATCAGTGGTAACCGCCATATGAGCCAGTACAAAGTGGCAACAATAAACAAGCCAGTGGGACATACATATACACTAACATGCACACTGGTGGACCAGTTATATTACCAGTTGCTGTAATATAAATGCTCTGCATGTCAAACACCTTTAACTTCAGTGCATTGAAGAAATTAAAAATGTTTGGATGCTGAATCACCTGAGAGCAGTCTAATCCAAACTCCAATTACATTATGCTAAAATAACTAAATTATGAATGAGCCCTCCAATGGTCACGTGGGGTTTCTTTTCTTTTTGTTTAAGAACTACTTTTGCATTACCTCATTTTATGGTCACAGCCATTCACTCTAGCTATTATCAGTGCTGCCCTTACATTAATCACATTTTCATTTATTCCTCTAAAATATTTGATCGGATAAGTGAAGACAAAAAACCACCAATAAACCCACTGTGTACTTCCTGACCAGCACAAATCCACAGACAGAGAATGTTAGCCACTAGCCAGTGAACAAAATGGAGCATTTAGCAGCTACAGAGCCAGATATTTCCCTCAGGAGATGCTGGACAGCAAAACAGCTGAAGAGAGAGAGAGTGAACGCTGGACTTGGACCCATAAGGAGGCCAGAAACACGGCTTCAATTTAAAAGCTAATATTGTTCTGTGTTTGCTGAATGTGTAAATAAACTTTATAAAGTGATAACATGTACAGTAAAGCTTGCTCCCGCTGCCCAAGGGTGGCCAAAAGAATCACTTAATGCAGGTTTAAAGCGAGTAAAGGAGGGTTATTTCAAGAGTTCATTAGACATTTAACTATTTATATGCTGTAATTAGAGTGTAATTACCCCATCATGACAAAGATCCAGAGCAGTCTTCCCTGTCACCCTGTGCTCCATGCCACCTCCACACGTTAGTGAAGGCAGCCAGCTGCCTAAACATATGCCTTTGCCTTTCCTCCCAAATAGAAGGAGAATTACTCTCGAGTCGAGTGCGCCACTGTGTGTACTTAGACAGCTTTTGTAATTTGAAAGAGAAGTAGCTCTAGCATCTTGTCCCCTCTATCCTCCTCTACATCACCTGTCTAAAGTGCACATTCCTCCTCATACTGCGTGGATGCAATCCATTTAAAGCCATTCTTGAAATTGCCTAGTTTTAGAGCTTTTGTGTGCAATTCTGAATGCTTCATCCCTCTTTTTTGAGGTGCACTCATTCTAGTATATGCTGCATACTATTGATCTTCGAACATGTAACATGATGCTATGAATGTAGCCTGCTGAGGAGGAGGAGTTTGTTTTGATCTTAGGTTTTCAAAGTAAGGGCATCAGTTCCCCTTCCTTCCAAAACCACAAAGTCCCTCTCCACGGCTGCTACTTTCACCTTCCTCAGGATCAAGTGGCATTGATAAAAGCTTTCAGTGAAGGGCTGGGGATACGTGGGATGAGAGGCCTGAGTGCAGAGCACGAGATGATGCATGGCTAATGTACGATCAGATGTTTGAATGCACAGTGGTTATGATGAAGAATGTTTCGAAAGTCAGCCCTCAAGGTTATCGTATCTTTCTGGCAAACATCTTTTGTATTAAAAAAAGATGTGTTCAGTTTGAAGGCATGAGCGTCTTCTTCAGCTTTCATGAGCTCCTTTGCTCCTTCAAATCCTGCTTGGCTTTGATCATTTTCGATCTCTGTAAGATACTTTTAGATTCCAACACTCATTAGTAATTTGGCCCAATTAATTACCAATGACCACAACATCCTGTGCAGTGGAGTGAGGTGACATATTACGTATGTTAAGCACGGTAATTTAATTACTTTATATGCATTTTTCATGTTTCAGCCACAAGGGACCTTTTAACAGCAGAGTTCTCTTCATTGATTTTTTTACTCTTTTTCTTTTATGCGGTCAAATCTAACACTATAGTGTAAGAAAGTCTGAGCTGGGAATTGACAAGAAAATGTAGCATAATTATCAGAGGCTTCTCACTTATCACTTGCTTCCCTCTGTTAATACTGAAACAAATCAAAGTCTGCACCTTTGCACAATTGTCTGACTGCTTACACACTTCACTGTGTTGTTTTACACACACACACACACACACACACACACACACACACACACACACATATATATAATTCATTGTATGTGGACACATACAATAAAGCTGATTATGAAAATTAAACAGCATTTATAAGATGCATTCAGGGTATCCTATATCCAGACAAATAGTATGAATACAAGCAGCAGAATACCAAAAAAAACAAAACTCTTCCCTCTGTGAACAAACTCTCTATTTTTCTTCTCTCTCTGTCTCTCCCTCTCTTGGTTCCTAATAAGTGTGATCAGAGCTGAATGGCCTAACAGCCTGACCCTCATTATAACCAAAAGTAATAAGGATAAGACACCAGTGAACCAGGTCTCATTAGGCCTATAGCTGGAATACTCGTCGAGGGTCATCACCCGAGACGTCTTGCACTGCTCACGACTCTCCTGCTTTCACACTGTCTCGCAGCTACCCAGAAGCCATTGTTCTCCAGCCAGCAGCAACTAAATTAAACGAAAGGACTTACTCAAGACTTCTGTGGTTTGTGCTATCCTCTGCTCTTTACTGCTATTAATATGCTATTTTTCTTCTACCCTGCGTATGGGCTGCCGGACCAGGCACCATTTTAAAAATGCGTGATGCCTCGCTGATGTTTTGCAAGCATTTTCTGTCATGCATTGTTCTCTGCAAAGCGCTGAATCCATTGATTTGAACTGTGCTGTCCATGAGCAATGACAAGCAGGCATGCCTGTCTATTAGACAGGTGACAGTTCTCTGCTTCACTGTAATGTATTATTCAATAAGCCATACCATCTTCTGCCCCGTCCAATCACTATCAATCACTCTCAATTCTGCCCATGTGTACATACCATACCTCTATTGATCCTATTTAAATATAGACTGAACACCTTGTTTCTGTCTCGCCAGTCAGAGGCAAGTAGAGCGCTACTAGAAAAAAAAAACTTTTATTCATGCACCCTCAGCAGGCAATGATTTCGCAACAATCAGCTGCGAAGCTGAGAAGTTTAGCTATTTCTTATGATTTTCCAAAAACAATCATTCTCCTCAAGCACTCACTACTCAAGCGAATAGCTGCTATTCAGAAACTGTATTTTGCAACAAAAGCCAATTCATTTAATTGGTATAACGTAATTCTACAGCAAAATGACCTTGAATATTGAAAAAGCGAGCATAATTAGAGGGTTCTCTGTAGACACATTTGTTTGAATGAGAGCAGAGAGGTATTTCAATAAACAAGCTAGTACAGTGTGTGAGAGCCGGCTGTGTCCTGAGCAGAATAGCTCTCTTTACTGGAGCATAATGATGTTGAATGTTACCACAAGACGATATCCTAACATAATAACGCAGTCTATTAAGGTTCCAGAAATATGATCACAGGTCAGAGATGACCCGAGGGGCTGTAGGTTTTATGCCCATTACACCCCATTATGATAGGATGACATTACATCAGAACTGACATAGCATTTTAATGTGCTGGACAAACACCTCCATACATCCAAGTACATCATTATGATTACATATAATATAGGGCTGCAACTAATACGGTTACAATGGTACAGTAAGATAACCCTCTCAGAAAATGCCATGGTTTAACTATAACACAGCACACAGTATTACTAAGTTATTATTATTATCAGTTAAAATGACCCTTACAGGGATGGAGACAGAGGGATGTTTTTGGTTGAGGAAACACTTTATTATAATTAAAACCTGAAACCACTTTTTTAATTGAAGTATGTGTAAAAAGTCTGACAGGCAGTAGAGGAGGGAAAGAGATGTGCACACACGTGAGATTCTCCGTCCCGTTGCATTGTTTTATCAAGACTGTAGATAAGCAAATGTACACAGTATGATAACCATACATGTTTATATCACAGTTTACAGATTCATGGTACATTGCTGTAATCCTTGCCACTAATGATTGCTTTTATTATTGATTTATTAATGATTAATGTCAATCATTTTTTCAGTTAATCTGATATTTTTTGGTCCAGAAAACACCAGAAAACAGTGGAAAAATGTCTATTTCAGTTTCCGAGAGCCCAAGATGATGTCATCAAATGATCTGTTTAGTTTTACCAACAGACTAAAAACCCCGAAACATTTACTCTACTATAGTGTAGGACAAGAAAAAGCTGCAAATTCTCACATTTGAGAAGCTGCAACCATAAAAATTGACTTAAATGATCAATCTAAATAGCTACAGATCAAATTTAAGCCTGATTAGCTAATTAACAGACTAATCTTTGCAACTCTAATATAGTATAATTAAGTGCCAAAATTATTAATGATTTAGCTGAGCAGGGAAATGAGATAAAGGTCAGTCAATGTTTTATTAAATCTATCATAATAGGTAAATTCTACTTCCTTTTGACAATAATTCAAAACTGTTTTATTTGTACCAAAATGTTTATACCTATTGCGGCATATTGATTACAATGCTGCTTCAGATTTAAAGATATACTGAGCGGGATTTTCCTAAATAAAACAATGTACAGACTCATACAAAAGTAATCCTTCTTAATCATCACTTATGACCCACTAGAAGTGTGTGGCGGTGTATTGTTCTGCAGAGACTCTGCCCTCTGCCTGGTTTTTCTTATTTTCTATGGTTGTGACATATATGGACATGCACCCCCCAACAGAGTTCAGGTGAGGTCAGGGTTTTATAGAAAGGAAGTGACAAGGTGTCAGATTGTAAGCAGCAGGCATCTAAGAGACACAGAGCCAAACAAAAAATTCAAACACAAGGTGAAACGACAAATGAGATTAACTCTGGGGTTGGCTTTTACTTTCATTTTTGCTGGTGAGCACATTTGTTAACAGTAACCCACATTCCTGCATAGTGCACCTCTAAGAATATGATCAGTTTACAGAGAACTGTAGCTCAGTGTCGAAGGATCTGTCCGTGGTGCTGAAGTTGACGCAGGCTGCAGCAGGACGCTCATCACAGTTACTTCAGCTGTCTGCTTAAAACAAATCAAGTCAGGTTGTATAGTGCTGAAGCTGCTGGCTGGTGTCCTGGTTCTACAACTGTAGAATTATGTGAATTAATACATTAATAAAACTGTAAAACACTTAAACAAAGTGTCATATTTTACCATTTCTACATAAACGTCGAAGGACGAACATGTCATTGATAAAGTGGGTGCAAGTTATTTACAGCGTACAGGATTCTTTACTGTTAAAGAGACATTCAGCCCATATAAATTCTGCCTGAGTGCTCATGTTGGCAAGATGTGCGCTTCGCTGGGTAAGCTAAATAATCGACCAAGTGGATCTCAACACACTCCCAGAGGACCAAAGCCAATCCTGATGCGACAGAAGTCAATGCAGGTTCTCAGTGTTGACACACACTGTCCAATCAACAGCATTTTTCCAATAGTCTTTACTACAGACAGAAACATAGTACGTCTGGTTATGCTCTGTGAGGATTCTTCATCCATTTCCTAGCCCCTTACCATGCCTCAGCTCAATCCTAATTATAAATTTAATAAAACCCAATTTCAAAGCTTGACCCTGAACCAAGCCTCAAATTACCTGTTCACTTTTTTTCAGGTCTGTCTTAATGTCTTAATGTCGGTCTCAACAAAATCCATCATCTATTTCTTTAGCAATCTGACTTACAAAAATTAAGGTAAAGACGTTTTCTCATGATGGCCACATTAGGATATATTATTCATTATGTTTTTGACGCTGGATGGAAGTGAGGAACGTTAGAGTAAATCTTATGCCTATTTGGAAAACAGCTGTATATAAGACGTCAGGTAAAACACTCTCCAAACATTCTTAAGTGTTTTTGTGCCTTAAATGAATCCCTATTATAATTCATTTTATGTAATGTGTTATCCAATATGGTATCATGTCTGGAGCAATAATAAGTTCAAAACCAGACACTAATGTAACAGAAAAATGTAGAATATGTGTTAGGCACAAATACACCAATCAGCCAAAACATAAAAAACACTGGTGGATGAGGTGAATAACACTGATTATATTATTTTAATGCAATGTACTGCTGGGAAACCTTAAGTCCTGGCATTCATGTGGATGCCACTTGACACACTCCACCCACCCAGACACTGTTGCAGACCAAGTACCTCATGGCAACATAGCTTTGTAACAATATCAACAATGTTATTCACTTCACCTGCCAGTGGTTTTAATGTTTCCGCTGATTGGTGTATACTTACAAAAGCAGACTGCCTTCCAATGTATCTAAACTTTATATAATCAACTCTATCCTCCTTGTCTTGGCCTTTTTCCATGATATCTACAGTATTTTCAGGTTTTTAAACAATAATACAATATGTCTTAGTTTCTTTAATGAAGCAGAACATGCTTTCACTTATACATTTTTTATTTTTCTATTCTATTCTATTCACATCTTTCTCCAGTAAATGTGTTTCTAGGCCAGATCTCATTCCCAGGTTGTCATATACCAGTGCTTTGTCACAAACCCCTCTGCGTCTTGTGCTGACCCAGAGGGCATCCTTTAGGATCTGTATGTGATACACAGCTGTCTCCTGGGTGATACATGTTGCAACACGTGGTGAAGGTTGTGGCAACAAAACTACTTGGGTAGGTTTGGAAAAAAGATCATGTTGTAGGTATAAATAACTACTTTTGTGACATAACTATGTGACACCAGTCACATAGTTATGTCACTCGTGTTATGTAAGGACGTTAAAACAATGTTGACTCTTGGTTTCATGCAGCGGTCTCCTGGGTAAAAGTCCTATGTTTGTTTGACCCATCAACCGCCACTTCCTCACTCCATTCTGCCGTATGCAGACTTTCTCGCTCTTCCTACTACATCAGTTGCCCTCAGTGTCTCAGTGTGTTGCAGAGGGGTTAACAATGGAGTTAGTAGAAAGCCTGGTGTGTCTTATAAACATGCAAAAGGGTGCCTTTGGCGTCAGTATCACAAGCTGAGGGGCATGACAAAGCATCAGTATGTGATGACCTGGGAATGACAACAGTCTGTTCTTGGAGCTTAGCTACATTCATGTGGCCAACAAATTTGTTGTGGGGCCCCCTTAATAATATGTTGGCACACATGTGGCCCCTTCTACTGAGAAACCAAGGACCCCATGAACTTAACTCAGGAAGAAAATCAGAAACTAGAAGTTCCTCAGCACATTCAAGCCTGTAGTTAAAGCAGCTGTGCGGAACTTTACGTTTTCGTTGATTATAGTGCCCCCCTTTGGTCGAAGCAGTATGATACCCACAGCCTGGTGTCGCAAAATCTCGTCTGCAACCGGCAATTACCACGTGCATTTGTTTTGGAGAGCGAGAGGAAAATCATAAATGTTCTGGTGTAGCTCTGAATTTCTTATAAACTGAGGACAACTGCCTGCTGTATATTTGTGTTCATGGTCACAGTCACAGATAATTTTGTGGCGTTTGTTGTAACGTTACTAGACAAAAGTGGTTCACATCAGCTACATTTAGCTTGCTTATAACTTCCATGTGGTCATATATTGAAGTGACACAACGTCTAACAAGTTGCAGTATATTCTCTAAATAAAAACAAAAATTACAGACCTGTCGATTAGGAAAAGGGCCAAATCAGGATCAGTTTTAAAACCTTCAAATCTCTCAGCTCTCTCCACTTGGTGAATGCCCGACTGAGGTTTACACGCGTTTGGGCTCGAGCCCTATCACTGTCCCGTTTAGCCTTCTTCTGTTCTTATTCTTTTAGATGGTGCTCCTTCTTTATCCGCCATGACATCAAAAGTACAACAAGTCTTTATAGATACATCTGGTAAAACCGCTATGTGTTCAGCAATGCCCGTTGCGTACCGCTTACTCGAAGAACACTCTCTGTAAACACGGCTCTTCTTCTTCTGTCAATTTATTGGCGGATCGCAAACAACTTCCAGGTGCATACCAACACCTACTGTACAAGAGTGTGCAACATCATGTCATTTAGCCTGTTTCTTAAATCCTACTCGTAAACACGGCTCCTTCTTCTTCTGTGGTTTAATGGCTGAGGGCCGCTGCGGGCGTGCAGACCTACTTCCGCCTCAAGGGTGCCGTATTCTGGTTTGCTGACTTCCGCTGTGTCCGACCCGACCGAGGCTACGCTAAATAGGCATATAGAGAAAGGCTTTTTGTCGCTGTTTGGTTCAAATAAATATGAGGATCTTCAAGGGGGGGTGATACAAACTGGGGACAGTTTTATAAATGGTAAAAAGTTCCGCACAGCTGCTTTAAAACCCATTATAAAAATAACGGATTACAAAGTTGTGCGTTTGGGACACAATTTTTTCAAGAGATGAGACACAGCAGAATTATTGTGCTGTTCTTTTGTGTTTTTTAATTGATGTTTGAAGGAAACATGCAGATATGAAGGGGAGATTGAAAACATCAGAAAGGCAAGATGGAGACATCTCTAGAATGTCATATGCATACAGTATCTACGCCAATTTATATTCACAGACACCTGCCTCAAATTTACAGCCACAAAATGCTTGCTTGGATATGTACACTTCACAGATTTTATGTTACTGTCACCAGCGTGGTTGCAGATGGCCCTCCACTCTCTCTAATAGCCTCCCTCCCATCTGCAAAGCTGCCGTCCCACAAAATCACTCTTGTACCTGCCATTGTTTTCTTGATTGCTTCCTGTACCTTTGAGTTTGGCCTTAAGCATAACATCGATTAGGAAAAGACCACACTCGATTTATTATTATTATTATTATGTTTTTTCCCCCGCCGCGCTCTGCTCTGAGAACTATTCGGGAACTACTGGAGCCAATTAATGTCCAAACAGATGTGCAACGCCGAGAGCTAAGCTTTGCCGCAGGGTCAAGAAGCCCAAATCTAATCTCCTCAACAGAATTTCATTTCCGCCATCATGGCCCCATACCTGCTGACCTACCTGCTCTCAGGCCACCAGAGAGCAGACAGCTTTTGCGTAATAGCATGTTGTCGTTGCAGTGGAATAACTCTACATGACCTGAGAGGAGCATTGTGTGGGTTACTGGTAATAGCACTGTTGCTGTATTGGACTGATGGCAGCGAAGACTAAGCTGCCAAAAATGGAAAGGCTCAAACACTTTAATGAGGAGAAATGCCTCAGCTCCATTTGATTCTTAATGTGTCATATGATCATGTCTTTGATGTGCATTTCCATGTCTTTCCTCTCCTCATTTCATTCTGATTTGTGTTTGCAGAGAATGGAGAGGGAGATACAAACACAGAGAAATGAAATACCTGAGGCAAAAGTGGGACTTTATACTTGAAAGTGGAAAGCATTACTTATGCATTAGGTATGTCTTTGAAGAACCCAAAACATGCATATTTCCCTATTCCTTCCCCCCCAAAATAATACAGATAAAATCAATTATTCATTTGTAAATGTTTATTTCACTTCAAAAACAAGTATGACATGGGCCTTGATGTTGGAAAAACTGTTCCTGCAGTAACCCACACTCACAATGCCCTCATTGGAAGTTTGTACTTCTGTTTTGAAGTTATACAGAACTGTCCTACAGCGTGAATAAACAGTGATTACCAACAAATACATACAAGCAGTCCATGTTTTTGTGTTAATGTTATCAACCAACATATTATTCTGGTAAAAAAAATTACCCCTAAAACAGAAAAAACAGAGGACATCTTTTCATTTATAAAAGGGGACTTCAGGAGTTCAAATGTAGGCGAGGACTTACAGTTGCACAACAAGATGGGAATGTTTTGTAACCATAGCTCAGCCAAACACAAGTTACAAGGTGTTCAGTTATCTTTGTTTGGATTATCATTTTAAAGGCAGAATCATCTGTAGCACAATCATGCTTTTCTTTGTGAATTGCATGTGTTGCTTTACTGGGAATATCCTGATAAAAACACAAACAACAAAGCAGACAAACTGGATGCTTAATCATGGAAAGAGAATTACTTCAGTATTAAATACTCTAAACTGATTAAACCCAAAACCTTCCTATTGTTAATTTTAAAAGCCAAACAATAATCATCAGGTGAACTTTTGAAATTAGCAGTGGAACCATTGTGCTAATTTATTTAACAACATCATCAGACAATACAGGCTCCTGATGAGGTCCTGATGGTCTGCACAGATTAATGGAAATATCTGAGGTTCAAAATGGGGTCGAAAGCCCTGGTGGTGTCTGCAGTTACATTTTCATTACTTTAGATGCTCTCGGCAACGTACAGCTTCCTGATTAGTGAGTTTTTTAATTTGTCATTTTCAGCACTAAGGGAAGGGAAGAGAGGGGAATTCTGCAGCTGGAGCTCATAATTAAGTTTTATACCTACCACACCGGATGTGTGAGACACAAGCAGAAGATCTAAGTTAGTTTCTTAAAGACTACAGTAGGCTGAATACCCACTACAGGAATGCATGTACAACCTTTGTGGTGAAAATTAACCACAAAGAAATGTATGGCCATCATAATCCAACTCAGAATCAACAGTCCTGTGTGTCAGCACAGGGGCTGTCAGCTGATCACCACTGATCACCCAGTGATCCAACTCATCTAAATGGGTTGAAACTGCAATCTGTGCTAACATGTCAGGTCTGTTTTTCATGTGAAGAATGACAGCAGCCATCATTTCAGCAACTGTCACACAACTACATGATAATGTTCAAGTGACAAAGCCCTTTACTGGCCTAAGGAAGCAAAAGAGGAAGCCAGGCAGCCATATCTGTGAGCGACAATGTCCATACAGGGGCGAGGTCAGGATGGATGGAGTGGTCAACAAAACATTGGACAGAAATATAGAATTTTTTGATTCATGAAAGGAGACAGTTCACCCCAGATTCAAAAATACAGTACATATTTCGTCTGTATCTGTGGTATGAGTTGCCGAGTGTTGGAGATGTCTGCCTCCTCTCCAATAGAATGAAACTCAATGGCACTCGACTTGTGGTGCTCAAAGTGTCAAAACATGACCCGATAACTCAAGATAATCCACAGACCTTGTTGTGAGCATTTTCATGTAGGAACTATTTTCTTTCTACCGTACTACATCCACAAACAGAATGAACAGAGTGAAGCGTCTACTCAAGGACAAGAGGTAGGTGCTCAGGACTGAGTTAGATGTAAACAGTAATGGCTTCCTGCTCGACTGAGCTGTAACATTAACTAGCTCAGTGGTGTTAGGTGAGCTAGTAGTAGTTGCACACTTTCTTAGTTCCTTAAAAAATAGTTCCTGTATGAAACTGCTCACAACTAGGTCTGTGGGTTATCTTGAGTAACCAGGTCATGATTTCCAGAAAGAGACTGTTGAGTTTTTAAAAATGTATTTTTTTGGCACTTTGAGCACCACAAAGCGAGTGACATCTAGGTCCATAAAATTCAAGAGAAGGCTAGTCTGGGGCCGTTAGTGGCCGTTTTGGTAAGGAACCGGAACCAGGGCGAGTGAGACAGGATCCGGAATTCGATGGATGCGCCTTTCCGTCAAAATAAAAGCACCAAGCTAATAAAAATGCGGTGAAACTTTAATTTAAAGAATATAATTTACAAGAAAAGCCCCAAGCCATTAAGTTAATCGATTTTCTTATACCCCTCATCACCCCAAATCGATGGTGCGCCAGAATTTAAAGTTTTACTTTGGTGAACACTTTTACTTTGGTGAATTTGGTGAATTCGGCATCCGCTCTCTAGACCGGAACCAGAATCCAGACAAAATTCGGAGTGAAGACGAGGCTAAGAGAAGGCAGACATCTCTACAGCAAATATCTCCAACACAATCTAGATTGGTAAGCAGCAATACAGGTAAGACACACACACACACATACATGTTTATGAAATTATTGCCCTTCTCATGTATGTAAATACAAAAAGGAAAAAAGATCACTGTCAGGATGCTGCAGGTCAATGTGACACTGGAACATTATATTATACAAAGTCCACACACATAGTATGTATTGCAGAGCTGTACTGGATTGTATTGCATAATTCAGATGTACTCAATAAACTAGTATCTCAGTATGGGGCTGGTACACAGGAGACATGTAGACCCGTCCTGATTGGTTGTGAGGGTACAGTTTCAAGGATACATATTAAGTTTCCTACTTAATTGATTTCATGAATAGTTACAGTCACAGTCAGTATCGAGGGAAAAGGAGCCTAGTCAGGTATTCCAAACGTCCTCCTCAGTTCTATCATTTGCACTTGTCCTGTCCATCATTTCATATTATTTAAATCACCTAAGCACCACCTCGCACCTAAACACCGGTGATGAAAGCTAGCAGATAAAATGACACAGTTGGCCATAACAAGGCTATTTCAGTCGGCGAGATAGTTCATTTTCTCCGTAAATGTTTCATTCCACAATTCATCTCTGACACATAAATTGTATTTGAGCCGGATCTTCCAAGGGCTAAAGCGAAGTCCCTCCTCTGCAATGTTAAATGACCTCTGGAACAATTTGATTATGATGTCTTGCTGACAGACAGATTTATCACGGTAGTGGAGCCATGTAATGGATATGAGCACAGCCCTGGTGACAGGAGAGAAGACAGTGGGAGTGAAGGATGAAGGATAGAGGAGTAGAAGCAGGAGAGAATGGACTCTAAAGCCGGGCTAAGTAATCCATTTACATGTGTGTCATATGATAAATAAATGACAAATGATTCTTCTCTCCGTAGCCCTAGTAAAAGTGAATTATGGTTTTAAAGTACCAGTGGCATGTTAACTTCACTCACGGTAAATGGATCCTGGAGGAGCCGTTTTACCACAAAACTGTAAACAATGATTACATTTATGACCCTGTTTGAAGCCAGAGTGCTAGACATCAGTCCTGGCGACTTCCTTACTGATATTACCAATTATATTCCCACTCGGCAGGTCTAATGAAGCTGGATGTGTTTTCTTTAGCTCCAGCCTGTAAGCTTGACACATTGTTAACAATGTTGACATCTCTGCAGACACAGCACAGGGGTCTTAAAGGCTGGATGAGCCACGATTCAACACTGCGGGCCAACAACAAAACAAGCATTCTCAAAATGTCACCACTGAGGCTTAACTCCTATTCACCACTTCTTTCTGTCTTCGCCGATTGTCTGTCAGCATTTGGCTGAACCCCATAACACTACGCACAATGGAAATACAAGGAAGACTGACTCCTGTGACATTTGTTTGGAGACCTGCGTTATGTCTGGAGTCTCTCTGCGATGGATGGAGGACCTGTGTTAACTGTGCCACTGATGGAGACCTCTGCCAGGCAACAAGTGCTGACATTATTCTTCCGCCTGCACTTTTCTATCAATCACGTTTTCCGAGTGTTTCCACAGAGACTGGGGAGGACAAAGGTGAGCTGAGGAGGGGGAGCATGTCAGGACAGCTTATCTGTCAGAAAGTGCATCAGGACAGGAGAAATAATTTGACTGGCCCTGACAGACCTTTCACTTTGCCTTTCGCTGGCATATCTGCTGTCACACTGACAGCAGATTTGTTTCCTTGTGGCGGGCCAGGGAAAGTCACTGTCAGACCGCTGGCATACAAAACGGAAAGGGAAAGTGATATCAGGACCACACTGCTGTGAATGAACTAATGAGGAGAAGGAAATCCTCTAATTACTTCATTTTGTTATGAACAAAGGGCAGTTTGGAGAACTACATATTTCAGATATTAAAAGCACGGGAAATTTAATTGTTTCCATATCTATATATAGGCACACCTCAGAGAGCAGCTAACATGCAGTATTGTTTATTCTGAAGTCCAGATGCCAGTGAAGTGTGGGAGTTTCATTAAGATGCAAATAAAATCACAAAAAACCACAGAAATAATACAATCTGCCTTAAAGCCATAAACAACAACACATCCAAATGGCTTGATTGCCAAGGCCGTATCATTTCCAAACATGGCGCACAGCTTTAAGTAACACAGAAAGCTCAGTCATGAACTGTATATTTTAGCCGGATACTACTCACCTCTACAACAAGAAAGCAAATAAAAAGTTTGTGCTGAACAAATGAAGACAGAAGACGGAGAGAGACAAGTTAATTTGAAGAGGCAAACAAGCTGTTTAAAGTAACATGTCAACTCAATATAGCTGTAAAAGTAAAATAATAGGTAACATATGCTAAAGTACGTTAGAAAAATGTAGCTAAATAAATAATTTAAAATAAAACTCACCTGTTGTTGAGCTTCACAACATCTAAACGTCGCCTCGTGCGTCCACTTGTGGTTAAACTTTGCGCTGCACACACAAATATCCTTTCTCTGTGTCACTTCAAATAAGCTCCTCGAATTTTTCATGGTACAAAATCCACCCAAATGTCCACGTTTCTCCTGTGACAGTCCTTGAAGTGTTTGACACTTTACAGAAGTCGGAGAGTGACCTGCCATGACGCTACCGTCAATCACTAATTAACCCAGGTGAGTGGGTGACTAGGATGTGACGACATGCTGCCTGTTTTAAAGTCACAGGCTGCATCCGAAACCAATCACTCATTCACTCCTCCCTACTCACTGTGTAGGGAGTTCAATGTAGAGCAATTTATTGTGACTGAATTTAATGTATAACTTTATGCATTATGACATTACAGCATAAATACGAGCCAGTAGCGACCCAGCTCGCTAACATTAGCTAGCGTTTTTAGCCCTGCTCTGTACAGTAAGTGTGAAGCACTGAAGAAGGTCATCTGCTGATTTATTTTTATCTCTTCAGGGACCGATGACTACACAATAAACTGACAGTTTATACATGGCACAGAAACTGGCAACACAAACCTCAACATGTCATTATAAGTTAAACATGCACAGCAGGTTGTAATCAAGTTGCTCTCTGTCCCCTCATCCGTCTCGGTGTCCATCCCATATAGTTAGTGAGTGACCATTGGTTGAGCATTACTTTTAATGGTGCATTGTGGGATTATTACTATGGCAAAATCCAAATGTCTGCACTTCCCGTCACTTGCAGACTTGCGGCCGCGTTCCCGGGAAGTCCAGGAGTGCTGTCCAAATCCACAATTCTTCCAGTCCATGAGTGTCCTCAAGTGGACTTTCTGCAGACTTCCAGCGAGTCTGCTTGGGGTGCAGACTTCAGCAGAACTCAGTGATTTAATAACCCACAATTCACTGGAATAGGGACGTGGCGTTGTGGGTTTTTCAACTGCCGAAAAAAATGTGAATGTGTAAAATAGTTATTGATCGTTAGGCCTTTTAAAATGTTACTTGAATTGTGTCAGCCAGAAATAATATTCAACCACATCATGATACAGAAATATGATTAAGTATAGGCTGTAGAGGGACTGGAAATAGATTTTTTTATTGCAGCCTATCAGACTGCACAGGCTGATACAACAAAAGAAGGTCTATGATAAGACCTTCTTTTGTTGTATCAGCCTGTGCAGTCTGATAGGTTTTACTGACATAATAGTCAATTTATTGAGTTGTAGTCCTTTCCTTATTTACAAACATTTCTGTTTTTGAACATGTGTAGCCTGTTACATAGAAATGTATAAATACATTTTTGTTCAGTCACAAAAAAGGCTATACATGGGACTTACATCTTGTTATCTGCCAGATGGACAGATGAGTAGGCACTGTTCATCATCTCATATATGAATATGACAACAGCGACAGTTGACCATTTCCACAGCAACAAGTAAAACAGTCTTGAGGGCTGTCTATCAACCGCTTGCAGTCTCTGCCCTTTACGACAGACTGCCCTGATGACAGTAAATGCGTCACACTACGTACAACTGAAGTCTGTGAGGGCTCAGTCTGCAGGTCAGAGGGAAGATATTTGGATTCAGCCTATGTATGGTCAGAGCCCTTGAATGTCTGCTTTCTATTCTACAGCTCTGTGTAGGGTATAATAATTCCCACTATACATTTGGACAGCACTACAAGATGGCGAACTCACTATATAGTGAACTATATAGTGAGTAGTGAGTGATTTCAGACACAGCCATAAACTGTATGAATTAAAGTCCAGTGCTGGAAACATGAAACGGAAATGGTCAAATTTAAACCTGCACCAATTTATGTTTTAGTGGTAACAAAAGCTAAATTCTGTGATGTGAAAGGATTGCATTGTGAAACACCCTCTGCAGTTCTCCTCAGCTCCATGGCGGGGCGTCCCTGAGAGCTCTTCTTCTTCTTCTGAGTTGTTTTTTAATGGCAGTTGGCATCCAAAATGCTGCATTACTTCCTACAGTATTAGTAAGGTTAGTTTTGAAATGTAATGCGTTACAGATGACTTAAAATATAATTACACTGAACAAAAACATAAACGCAACACTTTTGTTTTTGCTCCCATTTTTCACAAGCTGAACTCAAAGATCTAAAACATTTTCTATACACACAAAAGACCATTTCCCTCAAATATTGTTCACAAATCTGTCTAAATCTGTGTTAGTGAGCACTTCTCCTTTGCCGAGATAATCCATCCCACCTCACAGGTGTGGCATATCAAGATGCTGATTAGACAGCATGAATATTGCACAGGTGTGCCTTAGGCTGGCCACAATAAAAGGCCAATCTAAAATGTTCAGTTTTATCACACAGCACAATGCCACAGATGTCGCAAGTTTTGAGGGAGCGTTCACTTGGCATGCTGACTGCAGGAATGTCCACCAGAGCTGTTGCCCGTGAATTGAATGTTCATTTCTCTACCATAAGCTGTCTCCAAAGGCGTTTCAGACAATTTGGCAGTACATCCAACCGGCCTCACAACCGCAGACCACGTGTAACCACACCAGCCCAGGACCTCCACATCCAGCATGTTCACCTCCAAGATCGTCTGCTACAACAATCGGTTTGCATAACCAAAGAATTTCTGCACAAACTGTCAGAAACCGTCTCAGGGAAGCTCATCTGCATGCTTGCCGTCCTCATCAGGGTCTCGACCTGACTGCAGTTCGTCGTCGTAACCAACTTGAGTGGGCAAATGCTCACATTCGATGGCGTCTGGCACGTTGGAGAGGTGTTCTCTTCACGGATGAATCCCGGTTTTCACTGTTCAGGGCAGATGGCAGACAGCGTGTGTGGCGTCGTGTGCTGATGTCAACGTTGTGTATCGAGTGGATCGAGTGGCCCATGGTGGCGGTGGGGTTAGGGTATGGGCAGGCGTATGTTATGGACAACGAACACAGGTGCATTTTATTGACGGCATTTTGAATGTACAGAGATACCGTGACGAGATCCTGAGGCCCATTGTTGTGCCATTCATCCACGACCATCACCTCATGTTGCAGCATGATATTGCACGGCCCCATGTTGCAAGGATCTGTACACAATTCCTGGAAGCTGAAAACATCCCAGTTCTTGCATGNTCACTAACACAGATTTAGACAGATTTGTGAACAATATTTGTGAGAAATGGTCTTTTGTGTGTATAGAAAATGTTTTAGATCTTTGAGTTCAGCTCATGAAAAATTGGAGCAAAAACAAAAGTGTTGCGTTTATATTTTTGTTCAGTGTAATAATGTAAACGTTTTAATTGTGTCATCAAAGTAATGTAACTTGTTTGCCTACGTTTGATTACTTTTTGTTTACTTTTCAACAAAAGGTTTTAAACTGGGAAATACAGTCGAAAAGTCCAAAAAACACAGGTGCATAAGTGTTACACTCAAATATGTTGGTTTTGCTGGCCCATGTTGTCCCAAAATACACCAGAAGTAGGTCTACTACAAAGTGAGAAGCAACAGAATAAATGTTACATTCTATAAGCTTTTTACAGAAAATAATACATTCAGATGTAACCCCTTTGTAATCAACATTTTGATGAGTAACTGTAATTTAATTACTTTTCACTCAGTAACTATAACAGATTACAATGAGCCTACATTTATATTTCAATTTAATAATGTAACGTAACATAGATGTGACTAGATGTAACTACTACTATTAAATAAAATCATAATAATGCGCTCCATTTCCCACTCTGTTATAAACTCTCTATTTTCCTATTTTTGAGAAAGCCTAGAAGCCTCTCTCAGCTGCTGCTGCACAACCTCTCTGGAAACTCCCTAAACACTCTCAAATCTCCTCGTTGCATCTATAATTATGTCAGTTTTCTCCAGCAATGCAGTTAATTACCATTTCTAAAAAGGCCAAAAACTTCACCTGCTCCTTACAAAAAGTAAAATTCTTCATACTTCCTGAATGGCTTGTCCTCTGTAGCTTCCTGTCTCCAAACATCCCCTGTCACACTCCTGTCTTTTCTTAAATCTGGCACTGATTATTTCTGTCTCCATTATTCTCTTTGGACATTTAGCTGTATGATTCCCTTTGCAAAGTAGATACTCTGGTTCTTTCTCACAGTCTCTTTCACATTCATTTTTATGGCATGGGGCTAAGTCGCCCCTAAACACAAACAATGCCCAAACTCCCAAACCATCATATACTGCAGCATTTTGGGAATATTCTACCCTACATGTGGCTCAGGAGCACTCTCCAAATCAAAGCAAAGCACGACAGATTTAGTCTAAACTAAAACTAAAACTTGTTATTGACTACTTTATCAACCCTCTTCATTCTAAAGCTGTCTGTCACCCGTTTACACTCCTAAAATCTTGTTGCACCCACTCTGCATGACACTCCATCAACTACACTTTTTATCGGAGCTTTCTTGCTAAGTGGAAAACAAACATGCCGCTGGGTACATATCCATCGCACCCCCCAGATCTCTGACTGTCAATACTTTTTTCCATCTGACTCTTTGACGTACACTCAACAGCTATCAAGCCGGATCGTTTTACATCGACCAGTTTAACTTCTCCCACTCCCTTCTTAATCCATCTTGCCACAATGTGCTTTTCCCCATAAGAGCTCAACACACTGCAAAAGCCAAAACGCCAGGGGACACTTACAAGTGATTCACATGGCAAGGACATCTCTACCCTCAACGTTAAAGCCTGAACCCTTACAGATTTTATTGACGTCACCCAGTGCAGTAAAAGCTTACTGAGAGAGGCTGCAAGGGCTCAAAATATTATAAACAGGAATGGGACAGCACTATGCCACATATTACATTACATTGACTACAGCAAAAAATATTATGTACAATTGTGGGTTTCTTCGTGACCAAGGCACTTAAGGGACCAACTGCTTGATTTTTAACACCTTCCAGGCTCTTGCCTACAGAGTGGATGACTCAAAAAATCAATTTCCTTTATCCGCTAAAACACTGAAGTGATATAAACATAATGCATCAGTAAATATAATGCAGTTATTTTAATCTGAATTTGGCCACTCTGCATGAATATACTTTCTGCCAGTAGCCTACATTTTAATGCTAACTTTCATTCTACTTGAGTACAATTTTGAATGCAGGACTCATTTCAGCAGCAGCTGTCTTCTGTCTTAAGCAAATAAACTCTGAAATCCTCAATATGTTACCTGCCCAGCACCAAGTGAGTCAACACAGAGGAGCATTTAGCCACTTAAAGAGACAGACACTTCACTCAGGAGTTGTTGGAAATCAAAAATGGAGCTAAAGGGAGCGTGGATATTGCAAAGTGGCCAAAAAGGCAACTCTAACTGAGCACAACTAATTTACAAGGTGACACTATGTGGTCTTTGTGTTTACAGCTTGTTGCAGTGCCCCCACATTCAGGGGGTTTAAGTAAAAGCAATATGGTAGCAATTAACAGAAGGTGAAGACATTTGTGAGAGCTGATGGTAGGGCGATAAACACAATTAACTCCTATTGTTACAAAGTCACCATTTTAAGCTTCCTGCAGCTACCTTTGATTTGGATTAATAAACCTCAGAGAATGACAGTAAAATAACCAAAGGTTTGATGGTGGATTTGTTCTTATATTCCTTCTTCACCTGAAAGATCACCCAGCAACTTATGTGATATGTGCATAAAAGAGTTTTAAAAAATGTATTCACAGCAACCTGTAATATCCAGTGAATTAGTGATGAATGGTGGCAGCTCCTTCATGTGAGTGGGCTCAATAGGAACAGGATCATCTGGCCTGGTGGAATTTGACAAGCGCCAGCGCAATATGAAGAAAGTAAGTGAATGAATACATCAGAAAAATAGCGTGAAAGTTCAAATGAATAGAATTTTCTGATGCTCAAATCAAAGTTATTTCATGTTTTTGATGGTATGAGAGATAATCAAAATACTTAATCAGCCAGATATTCATGTGTTAACACTTTCCACAGCATGAAGATGGAGGTTGAATCACCCTGCTTACGAAGGAAATGCCTTCAGTTTAGGCACTGCATGTCATTACATTTTAATGTTAATGAAATATTAAAATTCAAGTTTGAAATCGTCTTACATGTTGTTACCTTAATAAATCATCGTCATTAATCTTCTATTGAGGAAGACTGTATTCGAGCTGGCATCTCAAGAGATGTTGGTAATAACTTTCACTGAGAAGATTTTGGCTGTCATCAATACATGCACCCATGAGGAGTAAACACACACACATGCAGGCGCGCACATACACACACACACACACGCAAAACTGATGGATTTTCTTCTTCAAACAACTTTGAAATCGTCAGTCTTTTTATGTATACTGACCATGTATTTTAGCAGTTTATTTACTCCTTCAACCAGTGCCGCTGCTTCAGAGCCATCACTCAAACATAAAAACAGCTTTTTATGCACACACACATCTCAGCAAAATTAATGACTTGGTATGATGCAAGTGTTTTGCCTCCTTTGCACAGACTTTTCACACATTATTTGCATTGACAGTTTTGTGGGCTTTTGGATAAATTTGATTAAATGACTTAACCACTGAAGTGAAACTTACAGTTGACATACTGCAGTCACTGTTAATAATTGCGTGTTTGTTAAATGGCTCCGGTGACATTTCAGCGTGTCACAGTGTGCTGTGACGTGAGCCTTCAATCATCGAGAGGCACATTATCTGAG
This sequence comes from Epinephelus moara, assembly GCF_006386435.1. Taxonomy (NCBI): domain Eukaryota; kingdom Metazoa; phylum Chordata; class Actinopteri; order Perciformes; family Serranidae; genus Epinephelus; species Epinephelus moara. The sequence continues at coordinate 23,552,519 of NC_065529.1, forward strand.
ACCACACACCAGCAGAGTGCTTTCTTTTACAAAGATGTCTTCAATTACTTGATGAGCAGATCAGTTAATCATCTCACAATCTAAATTAATGTACACTCTGAAGTCTACAATCCAGCGATCAAAATGCCTTTTAGAGATCTTACATCTCCACCTCAAAATTACACAAGTTAAGTTAAAACGACCATTTAAAGAACAAAATCCCATTGATGTTTCTCTTATTGTTTCTTGGTTATATTCCCTCAGTGTTTTTCCTTCTAAGAGGCAACACAGAGACTGCTGACAAGGCAGCTGGCCCAGATTTGGCTTCCCCATGCAGCAGTATGATCAATAGATTGCGATTCATGGGGACCAGTGAACGGCGGTGTGAAACTGCGCCCTCTTCACCCTCCCAGAATTGCCCGTCTTGGGAAAATCAGTCAATTAAGTTCAAAAGAAAATGTACAGGAGATTGATTAAGCAGGCAGAAGTGGGCCTTTCAGCACTATCGCGGGTCACACACCAGCATACTCCAAACACTGCGGCAGAGTAGGGGGGCACAACACTCAATCTACTGTGAGGCAGGATGTTTCTTGGAGAAAATGTGTAACCAACAGCATGCTCCAAACAAAACATGTGGTGTGTTCACAAAAGGAAACTGGGCTGGATAGTGAGCTGTGAGCGAATTCCAGCATGCTGACTGTGACTCAGACAGGGGTGCCTGAGAGACGCTGTGATCGATGACCAGGTTTTACTCCATCCTCATACAAATTGGACTTAATATAGTAAGGTTCATGTCCTGTTTTTTGTCATATTGCCATCCAGTTTCTCCTGTGTGTGTCCCTCATGATCCAAATGCAGAATAAGGAATACAGGTGTGAGAAATTGCCTACATCAGGACTCAGCTCGTCTGTCTATTGAAACGATTACAGGTTATCATACGAGGGTCCCTTGCTCACACACCAACATACTTCCCCCTCCAGCCATACATGTTTTCATCCACAGTTGAGCACAATTATTTATGGTTCTGAGGGCATCATACCACAATGTAGGATTGTATCTTTAAAGTACCCGTATGTGCAATATGCTTCAGAAACACAATTTGTCTCCAGCATCAGGAAACATAACACAAAGCCTCAACTAAAAATAGTCACAGTTTTACATGCAAGCACTGCTCATTATTACATTTTTATCCTTAACTATTGCACTTCTGCTTCCTCAGTCTAAACAAAATGTTACATCTGAGGTGATGCAAAAACAAGGAAATTAGAATAGAGCAGGCAACTTCAAGTGTGATTTGTTTCTGCCCAGGCGGTGGAACAAGATGCTGCCAGCCTGTTCGCTGTGGAGCAAAGGAAGACCCTGCTGTGGTGTGAGACATCAGACACAACCCACCTGAGCACTGACTATGTCTTGTCCAACATAGCTTTGGCTGTGCCTCTGTGAGGTGTGTGCTTCATCCGCTGCTGAGGCAGAAGGCAAACTGGGAGCAGTGACTTGATCTAATTGAGACACTGTATCATTAACAGGCCCCTTTGGCAATAATGTCCTGATTTATGTGTTTGAGACAAACAAGAGACTTCTGCATCTGAATGTAACAAAGCAGCTGCAAAGCAAGATGATACAAGAAGAAGAAAATGTTGTAAATGTAAGTTAATTACGCATGTGCTGTTGTGCTGTTTTTGGCTTGACTTATATCTTGACTTTTCTTCTAGTGACATCATCAAGTCAAACTTTTGTCCAAGACTTTAGTTAATGACTGTATTCCTGCAAAACCAATCACATCCCTATCACCCTGACTTGTATTTTGTGTTTTGTGCTAATTAGCATATGTTGACACGCTAACATGCTAAATTAACATGGCAAACACAAGTAGCAACATTTGGGGCTGAAAAATGGAGCCAACGCAGATGTGCCAAAAACTGCAGTTCCTCAAATGGTCACTTGAGGCTGGCTCCAAAAGTGAGTCGGTCCCAATAGATCCCCATGTTACGATACTCAACACCCAACTTTACAGCAGAAATAAACAGCCTAATACAAAAATACTGCTTCGGTCTCTATAGCTAATTTCCCGGCTCATGACAACTGTATGGGAGGTGAATTTTTATATAACTCAAACATTTAAGTTTTATAAAAATTAAAAAAATTATCAAAATTTAAATCATTAAGGGCGTGGCCACTTTAAGGGACAGGTGGGTTCAGTCCGTTCAGTCCGTCACCACCATAGCCACAACATTGTTTTGGTAACATATGATTCACAAGTACAAGTGTAGTGGTAGCCTAGTTGTTGCTTTTTTTTAGTGTGTTTGTACTTAATGACAGATGACTGTAATGTTGTGGTCGCCAAAGTCTTGTTCGGCGTTTACCTCACATAAAGACCATTTAAGGTGTTGGATGTTCATTTTTAATGGGAAGGACATTTTGGTTTAATGGTTTGAAGCCAAGCTCTTGGGAACACTGCCAGGCTTTGAAGCTAGTTTTACATAATGGTCAAATACCGAGTTATAACATCTGGGTCCGTCATGTAATGTAATGGCCCTGAAAAGACTTTTTCAGATAGGCTTACATTGTGAAAGAGACATCTGTAAATCAGTGGATACAATCCCTAAACAGTAGGTTAGTTATTTGGCTGGTGACAGTTAGCGGTGCTCAGCTACACTTGGCTGCTGTAAGTCTCCAGTGCAGTTCTTCTCAACTGGTGGGTCGTGATCCAAAAGTGGGTCACGGATCCATTCTGAATGGACCACAAGTGACTTGTTAATGTGCCAAGTTTGTTAAAAACACATTTTGTTTTGAAGTACAGTGAACTTCCAGCACAGAGCTTTTATTTTGAAGTGCTGTTTCCTGCTGTAGAGTGACTGACTAATGGACGGCTACTTAACACGCAGCAAACTAGCTCAATGACATGGCCAAATGCAAGTATGATGCTGAACAGATTAAACTGTGTGGACCTTGAACTCATGACCAAGGAGAAATCTGGACCTTGTGGCTGGATCAGTTGGGAACCACTGCTCTAGTGTGTATGCTTTATGGGCCCCTCAACGTGTAAGAGCCAGGTAATTTCATAACACAAAAATCAAGCTTTTTTTGGCTTAATTTGTCGTAGGAACGAGCAGGGGCCCACCTCCAATACTGTATCCAGGTGTCTTTATACATCCATGTGTTAAGCCTGTTTTTCACTAGCAAAAATTAACATTAGTATCATCACAGTTAACCACAGCTGTAACTGCACTGTGCTAACAGAGCTAGCAGCTAGCTTTAGGGTTATGTGCACTATCTTGTCCAACTATGGTCACTCCTGGCTTCAAAAATCCAAGATGGCGACAGCTGAAATGCCAAACTTGAGGCTTCAAAATAAGAGTCCACAAACCAATGGTTGATGTCACAGTGGCTACATCCATTATTTCATGCAGTGTGTGGGTGAACATGGTGAATATCAGTCATACGAGCCTGACCATTGGTGGCCAAATGGCGGCTGCTGGGCCATATTTTGACCTCGACCAAAATATTTGTCCATCTGACAAAAGCTTTCACGTTCAAAGTTTACATCAAAGCTGTTACTGTTTTTACTTTTAGTGATACTATTTAAGATGATGTAACTTGAAGGTTCGATATTGAATGGTTGGATCATTATTATAGAGAAGAAACAACAAGATGTAGATGGGTAACTTTATTAAACAACACTTGATTGTTTGGCAACCTTTATCAACTTCCTTGTTCCTGACTCACATGTCACTGAACTAACCAATCAGAAGCTAGGACAATTTAAACAGAGGCAAAGGTACATTTTAAACCCACTGATGTTAGTAGTTAGTTCAAACATGTAAATATAATATACAATATGTAAATCAGTAAGTGTGTAAACACAACTCATCATTCTAAAATATATAAATAAGCAATGAAAATACAGTGCTTACTGTAATTCCCAATAAATTACCTCATAACACCTAACATTGCCCTCATGTAAGTGTTCTAATGCAAACCACAACTACTGTGTCTTGTTCTGCACCAGGCTGTTTGAACAGCCAGTGGGCCTGAAATAAAGTCTAATGAGTTTGTCAGATAAAAACACAGATAAATAATATAATCCACTGCATTTAAATAAGATTAGTACGCTGTTAAACACTGTTTTGATGCCACGGCTTTAGCATATTTGACCAATAAAAGATTTGTGTCTTAAAATACAAATAGGTGGCAGGCACTCCGTTTTTTCCCTCAGACAATTACATCAACAATAATAACAACAACAACAACAACAACAACACTATTTTAGCTATAACTGAGGCAGGCCTCTGTTTATATAACTTTTCAATTACATTTTTAGTCTCGAGAACCTGCATTCAAGTTCTTTATTCATCATATGCACAACAATTACAGAGACACAGTCATTGGCAAAGGAAATCTTAAGTCTCAGGCTCCCTCCAACAATGTCAATTAAATATGTATACAAATAGACAAAACAAAACAAGACAAAACAAAATAAGAGGCTAAACATAAAATATGGTGCAAGTTAAATGGAAAAACTAACCATTTCATTGTTTGTTGGTCTCAAACAGTGGTCTGCTGCTCGGCAGTCATCTTGCCTAGGTGTCATGCCATCCACCATCCCCTCGTCCTCCTGATAAGATGCTCAGTTCATATACATGTAATCTGAACTATGTCACCTTAGAAATGTTTGTATGATACAGGCACAAATGCCAACATTGTATTCCGGCGACTGGGCTCTGAAAGTAACACATCTGGAAGCGATGTGTCATGTTGCATGCACTGAAAGCTAATTTTTTTTTTTAATTGTCCAAAAAATGTTTCTACAGCCTATTTGTAAACCATTAGTAAGTTTATCACCAACCTGTCATAGGTGAGCCGCAGAGGCAACTTATGTGAGAAATGTGAAGTTTAAATATAAAAGTTTACATTTCCATCCTGCAAGTGCTTCAGGCTGCTCTGGCAAAGCCCAGACACAAGGGCTGATGCAGGTAGCTCAGAGGGATTCACTCTCTTATCTCTGCTGAGAGGAAATGGTGCAGGGTGGGTGATGCCTTTTGGGTTGTTGTGGCTGGCGTGCTGGGAGAATTTATGAAGTGATTCACTAGCTTCTCACATCATTTCAATATCTCATGTATTTCATTAAAAGCACGATGTACGTAACAAAAATATAAAAATTGAAAATATAATAAGTGTGCATGTACTCTGAGACACTAAATGCTGAATCTGCACAGGAATACACTTCGATAATGTTCCTCAGCTTCATGAATCAGCTCAAACTCAAAACTGGAAACTGGACCAAAGGGTGAACACTTAGAAAGTTGTAGTGGAGAGCCTCTCGTGAGTCGAACTGGGAGGTTTGAGATGAAAGGTCAGCAGATTGCAGGAGGTTGCAGCATGAAAGGACGAGTACAAGACAGTTCAGGTCTATTCTAACACCTACAGTACATTTCTACCACTATCCACTGCAGGGCAGAGAGCTGAGACAGCCAATCTGAGGTAAAGCTATTTTTGTCAGTCATGATGAAGCAAAAAAACATCAGTACTTATTTTTAGTGTATTAAGACCTCACTCCTCAGGAGGGTGCTTCACTTCACCTGTGTTAATGACAGTAGGTCATATTGAATAATATTGTCCATCATCAAGTGGTGTGATATATAACTGAGCCATACACGCCCTCAGATCTCCTCAAGGTGCTCCATTGAACCGTCTTTGCTTGTGCCTCTCACTAGGTTTCCCTTATAGAATGAGTAGAAACAGAGATAGTAAAACAGTTCACAAATATTTAATGATAGCCGCTGGGCAGAGGTCTGTGGAGTGAGAGCAGCAGGAAATGTACAACTTGGGTATTTGTTAAACTGGTTTATAAACAACAACCAAAGTCATGACTAAGTTATGAATTATTTGAATTATTTCTAAATCTGTGATAATAAAAATATATTACATGATGTTTTTTCACTCCTGTGATTCTCCTACAATGATGAGTCAATCTTATTTAAATGGACGTTATTCACAGTGTAGCTTCAACCTGAGTTGAGGTCTAATCAACTGGAATAAAAGGAGCCTGTGTGAGATAAACAGTCAATATTGGTTTCTTTTAACCATAATATGAATGTGCCCTTACCTTCACCAAGTAGTTATCACCCTCATCAAGTCGTTTTTGTGCCTCAACCTTACCAAACATTGCGTGTTTTATAACTGAACTGAAATTGCATAATTCAGGTTATGTGCCTCATACTATATACAATAATACTGGATGAGTCACTCTCCTGTGAATCTGTTGTTACTAAAATATTATCTAGCCCCAGACACACCAAATCACATCAAGGAAGCAGTGGCAATGAAAGCTGACCATTGCATAACCTCCCGTCACCTGTGTCTTGGCTTAAAAGCCGCACTTGAACAGCCCGCAGAGACTACAGCCAATGGCCAACCTACACGTACGTTTGCACCAGCTGGCGGCAGTAGTCTGTATTTGTCATTCAAAAATGAAACCCACTAGTCAGCCAGTTAGCACATTAACAGCACAACCCAGTGTTGAAAGAACAAATTGTATTTACCATGCGCTACTGAACAATATGAGAAACAGTTACAAACTTACTGAAGAGCTCAGTGGCTTAAAAAATAATCCAATCTGAATGTGAGCGTGAATGGTTGTCTGTCTGTATATGTCAGCCCTGGGATAGTCTGGCGACCTGTCCAAGGTGTACCTCGCCTTTCGCCTAATTTTAGCTTGGATAGGCTCCTCTGTCTTTTCGGTGGATTCAGAATGCTGAATCAGCCAAAACAAAAAGCCAACAAGGGCCGGGACACACCACAAAAACTAGGGTGACAAACACTCACTGACGGCCTGACGTTGACCAAAAACATAGCTTTTTGACTTCTCATGTCATCACTGATACAACGCCATTTTGTTTTGACAGCTAAGGAGCTGTACGCAACCTTCAAGGCATATTTACGATTCAGAGTCTGGGGATTATCTGCACATGGTTCTCAACATGGAGGTGGCTGAGCTGTACAACAAAGAACCAGCAAACTCTGATTACAACACACAGAGAAGGAGTGTGATTTCATTCTCTGCTCAGGACGATTATTACACTATACCTTTACAAATAATGGTTTGCTGCTATATTTTTGCTCTGAATGTTGCATACAGCGACTTTAAGAGAAAACTGCAGCTGATCAAAAATACATTTTGGTATGTGATTTGGGATGTGCATTCTGAGATATACAGATAGAAATTAAAAGTCATACTTCGGTAAACGTTTGACGATCAAGTGTGTCAGTGTCAGTGAGCATGTTGCAGTTTGCTATTTTAAGCATTAGACTGCTCTTTTTCTCACCCAAACAAGCTCAGAGAGGAATTGAAAATGTGCGGCAGCGCTCCATCTGTTTGAGAGGTGCAGTGTAAGGTCAACCCAACACTTTACTCAGATCTGACATTTTATGGCATTTTATGATCAAGTCTAATGTTTTTTTTTTCAATCATTATGTGTCATCATTAATACAGTGTCATTTTGATTATGCCTCTTCTGCTCGGTATAGTGGTTTGACAACCAAATTTAAGAATAAACTGCAGGTGTCGCAAAATAATACTATTTGGTATTTAATAAACGTATCCCTTTGAACTCGAGTTGGTGGTGATGGATTTAGAAAGGCAGGACTGCTGCCAGCACAGCTCAGGGTAGAAACACAGAAGCTGCATCGTATGTTCTGTATTATTAATGGCTATATGCTTCTCAATACTCAATAGGTATGGTAGCAGGGCCAATGTACTTTCATGTAAGTGCCTCAAGTAAATAATGTTGCTAGAAGCTCCTTTTTATCCTCTGGTGATGTGCTGTGGAGCAGCCTGCCATCACACATCCAGTTATTAAACACCAGAGGGGCCTAGTGAACTCAGGTCAGGACTTCTTTGTGGAATAGGGTCACAAGTTTATATTGATTTTTTTTTTTCAAATTATCATTGCTGTATTTTGGCGTTTTGACATGGCGGCGGTCCGTCGTGGTGAAGAGGGGGCTGAGCTGGAAGGCGAAGCTTTTGATTTACTGGTCCATCTACGTCCCAACCCTCACCTATGGTCATGAGCTCTGGGTAGTGACCGAAAAATTGAGGTTGTGGATACAAGCGGCTGAAATGAGTTTCCTTCGTGGGGTGGCTGGGCTCAGCCTTAAAGAAGGGGGGGAGGAGCACAGACGTCCGGAGGGAGCTCGGAGTAGAGTTGCTGCTGCTTCGCGTCAAAAGGGCTCAGTTGAGGTGGTTCGGGCATCTGATCAGGATGCCTCCAGGGTGCCACCACTGGTAGGAGGCCTCAGGGCAGACCCAGAACACGCTGGAGGGATTACATATCTCATCTGGCCTGGGAACGCCTTGGGGTCCGTCAGGAGGAGCTGGACAGCATTGCTAGGGAGAGGGATGTCTGGGGTGCTTTGCTTGGCCTGCTGCCCCGGCGACCCAGCCCCGGATAAGCGGATGAAAATGGATGGATGGATTGCTGCATTTCTTGTTGTGAGTTGAAAAGCGGATGTATTTGACCATTGACATTGCTGCTTTTCAGGCTGCTTTTCCATTGTGTCCCCATTTTAAGCCAAAGCATGGTTTGTCTTGACCATAACTGTGTTTTTTGTGTTTAAACCTAACCACGCATTTACTACAGCGCTGTTATACGTGCAGAGAAGTGATACCACATAAAGGTCCACTTTTGCACCTTGATCATTTGTTCGCTTTATTTTTCTCCAATAGTATTTGGGTTATCACAATGTCTTTTTGTCTAAGAGGAAAGAAAACAGATTCATACAAGTCAATATAGTACATACAGTATATCCGCTGCCGTGTCTCCCTGCTATGTCATCTCTACGCTGAACCACAGACCCTCAGAGAGTTCAACTGCTTTCAATTCCTACAAAGCCTCCAGACAGGCTTTTGCTTTCCATTTTCTGTCAGTTCTCCCCTGCACTCTTGGTTGCCCCGTCTTTCTGTGTGAGTAAATGAATTCCCCCCTGATGGTAGGGGATGTGATGTGAGAGCAGTGATCGGGGCACTTTAATCTCAGAGATCCATCCTGGAGGTTTGTGCCCCGCCTCATCACTCTCTGTTCAAACACTGAACTTCCCCACCAAGACGACAAGGATTACAGCGCAACCGTTCTCGTCTCACTCCATCTCCCACCCTTTAATGCTCTCGCTCTATCTCTCTCCATCTCCCTCATATCACTACATTTTTAAAACACAGGCACACAAAAGCATTATACTTTGTGCAAATGTCTGCGGCTCAGAGACAAAGGCCAATGATATAACAAATCTTCACACAGAATTGCCGCTTTCCTGATCTGATGATGAACGATGCTGCTCATACACCAACTCGTCACATACAATCATGATGTGCACATTTCACTGTGTGTATGAAACAATACAAACAACTGCTGATCTGATTATTAGTACAGAGCACAAAACGCTGTTTTGATGTCATTTTGAAAAATGAGATCAGTGAGAACCATGACAAACGAGGTAACACGAGTGCAGCACTGAAATAAAACCCCATGAGCTGTGAAATTATGTTTTCAGACATCTAACCATCTAAATGAGACAGATAGAGAAAAACTGTTCATGAATAAGTCGCAACAATTCATGTAAAAACTCCTGTGTGGATTTGCGTGTCCGTGCATCTGTGTGTTGAATTTAAGGTATGTTAAGCGTGAATATGAATATTCACAGATCATTTGAGATGTGTACACTGAGATATACTGATAGAAATCCAAATACTTTCTTATGAGTGTTGGTAAGGAGGCTGCAGTTGGTTATTTTAAGTATTAGACTGCTCTTTTTCTCACTCAAACAAGCTCAGAGAGGAGGTGAAATGTGCTGTAGTGCTCCATCTGTTTGAGAGGTGCACCCAACACTTTACTCAGATCTGACATTTTATGGCATTTATGATCATGTCTAATGGGGTTTTTCACAGAATCATTATCTGTAGGTTTTTATCATATTTTAAGCCAGAAATGAGAAAATGTGATATTTCTCTGCTAGGACTAAATTCCTGGCAGGAAGGTTTTGAACGGGTGGCAACCTCCAACACGAAAAAATGAAGCCAATGCTCAAGTGCCAGAAACTGCAGCTCCTTGAATGGCCACCTGAGGCCGGCTCCAAAAGCAAGTCAGTCCCCATAGACCCCCATGTTAAAATGCTCAACTCTTACAGCAGAAATAAACAAGTGAACAGCCTGGTAGAAAAAGAGTTTTGCTCTCTAATTTACTAACTGTACAGGGGGTGAATTCTTATATAACTTAGCCATTTACATTTTGTTTAGGCTTTACGTTATGCATAATTAAGGGCATGGCAGCTTGGAGTGAAGGGTGGGTTTTGTCCGTTGACATGTCACTACCAAAGCATTCTCGGAACCCATCGGCTGTATTCGGTGTCTGACTTCCAGCAGACAGCGATACATCCTCTGGGGACAGACCCCTGATTTTTTGGCATTCCGGTTTGATTTGGGCGGAGGAGGCGAATTTCCATTTCCGACTTCCGTTTATATATAAGTAAATATGCTGAACCATTGCGATGGATTCAGAGTTTGCAGTGACGCCAATTATGTTCCACCTCGTTAGTTCACCGCATGGACCGTTTAACCTGGCAACAACTGCAGCCGGCTCAAACGTGATTGGTCAATATCACGCGGACTACAAACCAGGCCTCTTCCGCTCTTCTTCTGGAGGCAAGATCTCTCCGGGGTTTGCCTACAGACTCTACATTCACTGAATGTAGAGTCTGTATATAGAGACTACTACCAAAGATACAATGTTGGTTAGTTAATGTCACTATGGCAAAATTTGGATTCACAGAGTACAGTCTTAGCCATAGCTGTTGATATTTCAGTGTGTTGTCAGTTCATTGAAGTTGATATCAACATTTTGGTTGCCCACAAAAGCAAGCAGATGTAACTGCACCTGGAGCAGCTACATGACTCGCCCACCATATCTACATGTTCAGGCCCCTTTGCTCCTCGATCCTGAAACATAAGCCCCGAAGAAAATGTTAAGTTAGTGTTTAGCTAACTATGAAGTGTTATGCTGTTGACACTTCACAAGCAACGCAGCAACAGGCTTACAGTTCATTTTCAAAAGGATGCCGGTGGCATGAAGCCGCAAACTGACACCTGAAACTTGTTCCTCCTGATGGGTGTGACATGATACAAACTAAAGTTGAGCTGGCCTCAACTTTTTTCAGCGCTCCAGTGACGCAGTAAAATATCAACTAATCATTTGTTTTTGATCTTTGGCTGTGGTACTGTATTATGTAGATCAGTGAGCTGACCCTATGCCAGCTTTCTGTGTATTGCAGTGCACATGGGAATGAAATAGGATGGCAAAATGTGACGATAAAACGGGGTGCAGACACTTTTTAAAAGCATGATTATTTTTATGACCAAATACAAACTTATGCCATTCAGTCGAGGTGATCTGCAGGTAGCAGACACACACAGCCTATGGTGATGTAACTACATTAACAAGTGTGATCACAGAATAAAGTTAAAAGAGAGGCAGTTTGGGTGAGGGTTACATCTCCTTACTTATGAGGCAAATCACTATTTCATGTTAATGTATAAAGTAAATGAAAAAAGTGAATTATGGCTTCTTTTGGTCTCATATTTATTCACTACAACGTTGCATTGTGATAGGCTTAAAATAATTGGCATTTGTGGGTTTGTTTTGTGGTAGGTGTGGTCTGTAGGCTTTGAACAGAATGTGGCTGCGGGTATACTTGTCTCTAGAAATGTCTTGTTCAGCATTTGGTTGTACTAAAAAAGCTTTAAAGAGTTGGATATTCATTTTGTTTTAGTATGTACATTTTGTTAAATGGTTTTGAGCCTGATTTTCACTTGCAAAATTTGCATTAGCATTAGCATTATCGCAGTTAACTCATACCGAAGACTGAAAATGGATTGTGCTAACCAAGCTAGCAGCTAGCGTTACGGTTCTTTCCACCCTCTCATCCAAATAGTTCCACTTTTGGCTCCAAAAATCCAAGATGGCAATGACTGGAGGCTTCAAATTGGGAGTCCACAAACCAATGGGTGACGGTCATGGTGTCTACGTCAGTGGTGTAATGGAGGGTATATGCAGGTATATAGGGTATACCCACTTCTGTTTCCCCACCTATCAGCCAAAAAGCTATTGGAATATAAAGGAGAGTATACAGTACCCACTTCCTTCTCTGTAACCTACCCATCTACCTAGTAGTACACCCACCTTATCAACTACCACTCCATCACTGGGCTATGTCCATTATTTTATACGGCCCAGGGTTTTGAAACAGCAATTTAATAAGACAACATACTGCTACATTTAAACTAATCACTCTCACTAAAAAGATCACAACAAAAACATAGATAGAATTTAATAAGAGTTGTTACAGACTGTTTTCTGCCCACAACTAGGATGAACTGTGCTGAGGGTGAATACAGAAGCATGAAATTATATCTAAAACAACTCTTCAGGTGCTGAGGGTGATAGGAGTGGGTGGATTCTGTGATTAATGCTGTGCTGAGAGAGGACAGAAAGGGGACATTTCAAAACAATTTCAATAACTCATTGACAGGCATTAAAACCAGCCACGAGTTGTGCATCCTTCTGCTCATGCACAGCTTCAGATCCTCTCCTCTTAGTCACGTAGTGGTGTCCTCACTGTTGGACGGCAACACCTGATTAATGTGTAGCTGAAATTAACAGCTCTCTTACTCAGAGAGCTAATAATAAAAATCATCACACCTACATCTGAAGTTATTATATTTCTTGCTTGGGGGCAAGTATGTTATTAACGCAGAGCCCATCAATATACTGGATGTGTATTGTACGGTGAGATAACAGTTGAAGCTTTCTGTCTCTGTGTTATCGTTTTTCTTACGTTTATTTCATTTATTACTACCCAACGTATTTACATAATCCCAAATTTTACATACAATTAGATAAATCAGCCATTATGAAACCAAATGAACAACATTCAGCACCTTCAGAGAGAGAAAGAGACCAGCATTAATTAAGATACACTTAATTATGTCAGGCTTAGCCTCACTTTAACTGCTGTTATGAGTAATGCAGACAGATAATGAATAAACCCCTCAAAGCACTTTACCTCTCAGAGCGCCTGTTATCAGGAAATGAGGCTCAGATCTGTATGTAGCAACCTGTTGACATGGCCTCATCACAGTGGGAGACGGAGTCATTTGGTTTCATGCTGTATGCGCCATTAGAGGGTGAAACCTGTATGAGATCAAACTGTGTGAAATAGAAGAATAGCAGGAGTCAGACCTCCTTCGCTTCAAAGGGCCCAGAGTTAAATTGCACCCAGCAAACTTCACTCAGGTGCCAGTGGTGCTGTAGCTGCCTCTGACAAATCTGAAGAATGAGGGCAGCGCTGGGGAAAGATGCGGCAACATTGAAACATGCGACCATTTGGCTGCTGACACATCTGCGGTGTAAGTGGAAATCATTGGAGGCCACTTGCTATAATGGGTCCAAGTGCAATGTTTTATATGGCAGGACATAAGATTGCAAACAAGCACACGTGCATTTGCTACAGGCCTGACGCATGATGAGATGATGTGTCCTCTTTTATACATTTTTTTTACACAGTTAAACAGTTACACATGTTTTATACAGGAAAAGGCAGAGACAGAAGACATGTAAGGCTCTTCTCTTAATTAATTAAACAGAACTCACCTTCTATTCTCTTTCAGTTGAACCTTCCTTTTCTATGTTAAATTTCACAAGTGCATATCAGGGAGGTCACAAATTAAAAAACTGAAAGACATTTTCTGAATGACAAATCAGTAAGTAACAGTGGAACTTAAACTGCTTAAAGGTCGAGTGTGTAGGACTTAGCAGAAATTGAATATAATATTCATAACTATGTTTTCATTCATTCACAAAAAGTTGAAATTGAAATTGATGTGTTTTCGTGACTTTAGAATGAGCCATTTATATCTACATACAGAGTGGGTCCGTTTCCATGGAGTTTGCCATGTTGTTTCTCTTATCTCATGCAGCATTTGTATGTTTTCCCACAGAAAAAAGTGCACCAAAATGCATACTTTTTACACGTAATGATGAGCCAGTAATTCGTGCATAACCCACGTATTTTGTAAGGCTGCAACCATGTGACCAATGTGCTCACAGGAGAATGAAGAAGTGGTCCTAAGCGGTCCAGATAGGAGGAATGTTGGGTATTTGACGGGTCACAAAACACAGGACCTTCCCCCTGGACTTTCCTTAAGAAGGCCAGTGTTCAGAACCATGTAAACTGAGTCATTTTAAGGTACGTCGCCACAGCATTTCTTTTCCTAAGCCTAACCACAGTACCTTTACTTGCCTAAATCTAACCTACATAACCTCATGTCAATTACACAACTTTACATTAAATAATGTCAATTGTGGGGCACAAAGTCATAAGACATACAAACTGTTTTGTGTGCATTTTCAGAGCATATCATACAAACCATTGTAGGAGGATACGCTGTGTTTCAATAATAGCTCAGAGCGGACGAATCACTGGCTCTAGACAGGGGCGTTCACATTTTTGCATCAGCCACTGTAGTTCGTCAACACACTTTGCACACGGGAGAAGCTTCAGTTCTGCAACGTCACTGCTAGATGAAACTAATTCCTACTCAGTAGACTTTTGACTTATCCAATAGAGTGAAAACCTCTTACACTGAAAACACACAAATCAGCAGTGAGGTATGGCTCAGCAACATAATTAGCCATAATTTAACCATAATTAAATTTTTCTGTGGTCAGCTGGGAAGAAATTCTTCATAAAACAGACTTCCTTTTTTATTGAGAGACAACTTTTCCCATTGATTTCAATGTGCATGCAGTATTAGCCTCGAATAGCCAGCTGGGTAAAGTAAAAAAAAAAATTACCATAGTTTTACACTTTTGCCATATGTGTCATGTATGAAAAGACCCATAATGATCACTGTAAGGGCTCAATGTTAGATACGTATATGGAGACGGACGGACTTTTCGGTCCGTACTCTGCATTCATGCCTCATTTCCACTTATGTGACTGGTGTCTGATCATCCGTAAAGATACGGATGATGAGAGGCTTATTTTGTCTATTAGAACATTACCGGGATAGAAACAGGACCTGCCAGGTATGTGGCATATTTTGTGAAATATTCAATTAAAAAGACAAATGAACAGCTGAACAAGTCATGATGACAATCTGACTGTATGTAATGTGTAACCATATTCAAGCTGAATAACAGTAATCAGATTCAAAATGTGTTAAAACTAGACACTTGACAATCAACACAGGCAACTGAACTGAAGGAAATAGTCTTTTAGCTAGTTAGCAGCCTGTTAGCTAAGCTAGCACAGTCTCTCCGAAATCCACCACAAAAGTTCTACTTTTTTAACATACTCAAGACAAATTCCGGATTGAAATATTACGAAGGGGAGGAGTTTTGCAGGAGCATCGGATATCATGGAGATTCCCATAGGAATGAATGGACTTTGTCTCTGTACACATGTGTAAGTGGAGAAAAGGCTTCATTTTCTCTGTATGCACATTTTCTGATTTGGACAAAACAGAGCAGAACCACCAGAGATCAATGAGGCAGTGTGCGGAGTTCAAGGAAGATACAACAGCAAGAGAGGACAAGGACATTTAAAAAATAGCAGAACGAAATGATTTGGTAATATAGTGAAAAGAATTCTCCGTCCTCATATTGTGATGCATTTAATAGCTTCACTACGCTGCCTCTGTCTTAAGATACATTATTACGACCTCCTCCACCATTGCCTTTGTAGTGTGAAACTTTTGACTCTGCTCTCTAGTGCCATCTATTGGCTGTATCTATGCCAACATAAAGGATGCATGAAAGTATGAGGGCAGTGATGTTTATGTTTGACACAGACGTATCTATTTTCATACGAAAAAGGACTATGAATAAGCCTTAGGTGAACTCGTAGATTACTATTAGTGAATTATTTAAACAGCATTTGTATAAGAATGATTCTATCCTGAGCTTTTCGATCACTATAAGCTGTTAACACTGTGTTGCTGTAAGGCTTTATGTGTATTACAACTCACATTCACTTAATGCTGCTTGAACCAGCTTCCTGCAAATTCTCTCTCAGTAGCTTTAATAACTGTTATTTAGCCGGCCTGTTGACCTATCTACTGTTTTACTGCATATATAAACACATTTACAACAATGCATATATCATATAAACATCTTTGGTCATTTAACCTTATAAAAATGTCACTACCCATTTTAGTACATTACTGTAGTGCACTGACCTGAATGAGCCACCACAAACATTAAATTAACTACAGTATATGCCAGTCATGAAACTCACTCACTCAACCACCTCACCGTATTTCACACAAACCTGAGCCATGAGATGTGTTAAGGTGTCACATGGGAGCTGGGAGGTTTCTAAGCAGACCAAATGTGATTTTTTACATCAAACTAACATCAGAAAGATTTTAAATATCCTTAAATTTAAGTTGTGATTAGATACATAGTACAGGAAAAGGCAGAGGCATTAGTTGTGTTCATTTAGCAGGTTGTGGAAGAGGACAAATGATCTCTAACAAGAGTCTAACTGTGGCAAATCAGCCTGGAGGACACAAGAGATTGTCCATGGTTTGACTGAGTTTCTCCATCTCATCATCGGAGCAGAGGATATCCCCTAGTTGTCCATCACATCATGATTACTGAGGAAAAGTGAATAAGAAATAGAGAGAACATGGTCCTGATGTATGGCAAAATGGGCTCAACCTGATTAAACTGAGCATATAGATGCAAATTTCCAGCGGAGATAAGGGGATAAGTGAAGCCTAAAGAGCCCCATTAGAGGGGGATCTCAGTGTGAAATAGAACAGTGAAGTGTCTTATTATCCCAATACATATGAAGTATTCAACATCTTTATCATTTACACATTAACTCCAGGCTGGATCCCACTCTACACGCAGTATGGCTGAGTTACATCACTGCAGTCATGAGAGTTCTCTGCACACTTGTGTAAAAGTGAAATCCATACTGTAACTTGACTTCAAAAAATAAGATGGTTACGTCATCTGCATTGTCAAGCTTTAAAAAATGTTAGAGGAATTTTTCAATATTTTGTGAAATATACTTCCATTGCAAGACTTAAAAGAGAAAATGAATACTACTCTCATGTCTGTGTGGTAAATTAAAGGGCCCTGACACACCAAGCCAATGGTCAGCTGTCAGTCAGTGTTGAGCAATCTGTGTGTCCCGCACTACGAGCACTAGTCGGTTGTTGTCAGCTTTTATTGGCAGGTTCAGCATGTTGAATCAGTGTTGGGTGACACCAGAGCCTGTGGATGAGTGAATGGCCAACACCTGCTAGTACGGAGAGCTATTTCCTCTCACGCAGGCACAGAACATACATGCTGGGTGGCCATTGGCTGCAGTCTTTGCGGTGTGTTGAGCTTTTTGGCAGAGACACAGGCCACGTGAGGCAACACAACAGACAGCCTGTTATCAAAGAAGATCTCAATTCATTGAGAAAACAAGAGAGACCAAAGATTAAGTGGCAACTCCCGACCTCTGAAGCTGTCATAAAGTTAGAATATTTGTCTATTCCTCGATTATCCTGTAAGTTATTTATATTCCTTAAGTCCAGAAGGTCAGAGCTAGGTCAAATGAATGATTCATAATTGATATGTTATCTGAGGCCTATTTTTTCTACAAGTAATATTCATACTGGTTTAAATAAACAATTTGATTGCATTTCCTGATCCTTGCTGAGCGGTTTTGTGTCAAAGGAATTAAAGGCCTGTCCCATATAGACGCCTGTCCCAAATATAGGCCTGTTGAGTTCAGTGATTTAAACAAATAATAACCTGGGCTGTTAATTAAAGTTTTACGGTAGGACTACCAAAAAAATTAAAGTCACTGAGAGGGTCTGAAAAGTCACTAAATCTGGTGACAAAGTTGCCAAGTTGGACACAGTGACTCCCACACAACTCACGTGTTTGGGAAGTACTGAGCATACGACTGAATAAATGAGACTTGGCTTATACTGCACGAGTTGTGCGAGAGTTTGTTAACAGATTTTTTAATATAGTTTTGCTGTTGTTCAACACACTCCTCCTTTACTTCAGTTCATCAAGAGTGTTTGCCTTTTTTGCTTTTTTTCATTCAACATCGAGGCATGCAAGAAAAACAAAATCTTCTTCACAAAGTCAATGTAACACAGGGTGAATAATTCATGTACAGATGGTAATTTTGTGGGTGAAGTATCCCTTTAAGACTGGCGTGTTTACTAGGCTGAACTTGTGCGTAGCTTCATGCTGAGAGTACCAATAAAGTCTGTTCAAACCACTGTCATTACACAACATCTTTTTTGTAATGGCTGATTCAAATATGGCAGGCTTCAGAAAAATCATCTGCAACAGCCATTTAAAAAAGATGCACTTATCCGTAGCGGCGTAGAAGCCAAATATGAGAGGATCAAATTGTTCAGAAAATGTTGCACAGTGAAAATAACAACACCAAAGAACAATTAATGATTATAAAAACCAATAATAAATTCTTCTGATTGCAATTCAGACAAATGCCCATTATATTGCAATAGACTAACCCACAATGCATGTGTACAGAGGCTTTCACCATATATCTGTATATCTGTCCCACTACAGACCTTCTTCATATACAGTCAACAATCAAAAGTTTTTACCTCAAGTTTATGTAATCTTAGTGTTTCAATAAAAAGTGATTTGTTTAATAATGTTGGTCATTTGTCATGTGATTGGGTGTTTTGTTTTGTAGTTTGCCATGTAATTACTTTAAAATGTTTTTTTACGATCCTTTAATTTGTTTCATGAAGTGCAGAGCTCCTCCTCGTTGTAATAATGTAACTTTCATCCCAAATTTGAGGCAGATGAAATATTCTTCACGAGGCTGGCACCAATATGAAGCAGATGAAAAAAGGAATTTTTCTGCTTTTTACCGAACGTCTTTTCATCCAAACTCAATTCCTCCCAATAATGACCAAGTTCATACTATCATGACAGCAGCATCATATTCATCAAATGAGCATCACTCAGCCAGTTCATCGTCGCACTGAGTCAAACAGAGGAGGGAGGGAAAAACAATAATGTTTCTGAGTTCTAAATTGTGTTTGCTGATAGCGCTACTGCTTGGCTGGCTGTTGATGGATATTACTTTCCATGCCGTTCCCCAGGCCGCCGTGTGAAGCAGTGCCTTTTGAAATGAGCGATTGTGTGATGCTCCTCTTAAACTAGTTCAGCGTGGCATCATTCATCATCTGCGGCACAGCCAGCGGGGAGCAGCAGCGTCCCCGTGTCTGCCAGTCACAATGGGGTTACAGGGAGAATTGCTGTCTGCAACCTCACTGTGCTGCGCTTTGCACTAGGACCACTGAGATAGCACTGCTTTCACAGACATCTGAAACAACTGAACCACAGTGTAGTAGCTATTTCAGGAGCTATTTTAAAAGCAGTGCCACCCTGCACCTATCCTGTATTAACACCTAAAGATTTGCCAAAGAAATTTCTCCTGAGGGCAGAGAACAGTGCAACAGCAATGTATCATCTATGCAAAAACTGGGACTAGAACATCTTTAACAACATCTTGCTTGCTGTTTATAAATATATATGTGAATATAAATATATATACTTACTGTTATTGTCCAAGTCAGTCTATACAATCATTCAATCATAGTAAATGGGCATGAATAAAAGTTTTTCCTCATTACCACCTTCTGTTTACTGTTCCAGTCAGTTTGTTAGTGCTCCACTTTCAGACTGTCCTTATTTTTTCTCTTTCTGCAGCACATCTAAAATCCACACCTGCCAACTCTTCACTTTGTGTGTGTGTGTGTGTGTGTGTGTGTGTGTGTTGGAGAGGGAATTATTTGCATAGGGAGCAAACATATTGTTAGCAGTTAATTTAAAGCTGACTTTGGATCCGCTGCTATTGGGAAGCATTCCCCATAGTGTAAAGGGCAAGGCTGACCTCAGCATTTCCTGAGCACATCTGAATTTCTGATTTCCAAAAACATTTTCAAGTGACTTTTTTTTTTTTTTTTACCACATAATTGTCTCTGAATTTCAGAGACTCAACTTGAAGCACTTCCCAAGTGCAGCTGCTGCACCCACCACTTTCTTCCTTCTGTATACATGGAGCTGCAGCTTTGTGGGGAGATAGAGCTGTTGTTGGCCATGAGAGACCTACATAAAACCGGCTGCCCTTTCAATGTACTGCAGTTTCAGAGTAGTTAAGAGGAACAACCACAGTGTGTGTAATAGTACAAAAGACTTAGGGCCTTGTTACACCAGCATTTAAATTTAATTTCAGTGGAATTACCGTGACCAGGAAACCATCCTGGTAGTGCTGACCTTTGTAAGAACAGAGCGTCCCAAACAGGAAGCTTTGATAGCTTATTTAGCTCCACAATATAGTCAATGGCACGAATACGGCACGACTTGAATGAAGTGTGTGTTCTTACTGTTCTGTTATCAACAGAGTTAAAAGTTTTCATATGAGACTTAGTGAGCTTTCTGCCTCTACCTGACTGATTCACAATCGCACCTTATTCCTAGCTGGCTTGCACATTCGCAGTTAGCTTGCCAGATTCAGTAGTTTGCCAGCCGGCCAGACAAGTGGTCACCACATCACCGAGCATCAGTGTTCAAGGGTTCAAAACGAAGCCAACAAGGAAGTGCCAAAAAATGCAATTCTTCAAATGGGCACTTGAGGCTGGCTCCAAAAGTGAGTCAATCACCACACAGTGCTGCAAGAATGAATCCTAAAATGTGGACATTTTTGCACTTCCAATCTCTTTGTTTAAAAGTCAGTGGGTTTTTATACACATACAGTCAGGTCCATAATTATTTGGACAATGATACAGTTGTCGTCATTTTGGCTCTGTACACCACCACAATGGGTTTTAAATGAAACAATGAATACCTGCTTAAAGTGCAGACTCTCAGCTTTCATTTAAGACTTTTTTCAAAAATGTAGTA